>NW_027517992.1:4590000-4944060 GCF_048772815.1 Callospermophilus lateralis | reverse complement strand
AAAGTTTAAAAGGCAGCGGGAAGTGGCTCAGTGGAAAAGTACCCCTGGATTCTATGTCTAGTACCAAAAAAAAAAAAAAGAAAAAAAATGAAAGAAACGAAATACAAACTTACATACCAGGTGGCTAGGGAAATGGGTAAGTACCTGATACCAAAATACTATAATAATGAAATTTAAGAAAAAAAGGTGCACACAATACACAACAGAAGAAATTTTCAGAATAATACAGGAGTAAGTTTTCCGTTCAAAGTAGAAAAATATCATTTCTTGTTGGAGATCTCAGGAAAGTTACGTAAAGAAGTTAAATACTAAAAGTGAAAAAGGGTTGTGTCACAAAAGAGAGTGAACATCCAAATCTTTTCATGGCTGATTTTCAACCTATAGAAGTTAGTTTTATAAATACTTCCTGGGGAAATCTGACCCCATAATTAGCCTCAGTTTGCCTGCCCACATTAAATTATATGACATGATGCACACAATTACATTTCCCCCTGAAATATTCCATAACTAATGAAATCACTCCCATCGATTGATCCACCTAAAGAAAAATGAGGAGGTTACTTTTTTGCAAATCTATTTCCACCACAGCAAGATTATGTGGTGAGCCGGTCTGCAGGGAGATGATTTGCTTTTTACTCTTCATTGAAATGAAGATACCTTTAAATATGATTCATGGTTCCTCTATTGAGAATCCATGTAACACACCAAGCCCATTATCACTCCAATTTAGAATTAATTGATGCCATTTTCTTTTTTTGGAAAAAGTATGAGCCCTTCAGGTACAATCAGTGAATTGGGGTAATAGATTTATTGAGCATTTACTATGTGGAAAGGCAAGTTCTAAATATTTCATCCGCATCATCTCACTCAATTCTCATAATAATCTGGTGAGACAGGTAATATCAACCATCTTCATATACAAATAGGGAGGAAACACAGGCTCCAAGCACATAGATAACTAGTAGCAGTTAGAAGATAGCTTATTTTCAAAAATGGCTCTTTCCCACTTGGGTTGAAAGGACATCATGGACCCTAAGATATCCCACATGAGAAAAAAATCATAAAGAGTCCATGAGCTGAATTTGGGTTATCGCCATGAAAATTAGAATGGTTCAGACTTAGGCGAAAGGAAGTGAGAGAAGACTCTAGATGGAACAGAAAGAAAGAAGATTGACAAGTCCACCAGGGTTTCACGCGGTCAGTACTCAGAGGACCAACCCTGGGCACAGCAAGCTAAGGAAGAGACTCCAAGTTGGTTTTCCAACTTGGAAATAAACAGGCAGTTTATTTCCTTTTGATTCTTTATTTTTACCCCCAATTCAATAGCTCCATCGTAGACAGATGACCAAATGAGACTCAAGGATGCTTCCGATATTTTTGCCTTGTTCTGAAATGCCTGTAATCTATATGTGAATTTTTAACTCGTCATCTTTGGGCCAGCTGAAAACTTCAGATTCCTCGAATGCATCAACAACTGCCAAGGTCTAAGCCCCCAATTCTTTATTTGCATTGCAAATCCAAATACATCCTCTGAATCTCGGGTACTGCTAAAGACAGAGGGTCACTCTGGGTTAGCAAAACCTCAACGATGACAATGAGCCCATTTTTTTGTGATCAAGGGCAGATCAAAGCTCACATCCAAGTGTTTGAGAGAAGAGTCAAAATACACTCCACGTGGATGGCTCAGAAAGTGCACTTTGGAGATGTTTTAGTTATTTATTAAAAAACAAGTTCTTTTCTTAATATTAAACAAATACATAATTTTGGGAGCGGTTAGTTTCAGGTCCAAACCTGCACTTTATCTCATGGGTAGTCTATTTAACGAATTATTCCCAAACCTGTCCATAATAAACCTACTTCTAACTACATTTTCCTCCTTAATAACAATATCATGAATCAATCTTTCACAACAAAATTCAGAAAAATATTACGTTTTTAAGGACAGTTGTTGGCTAATCCTATCAATGGGCCTTAAGTAGTACCACATTAAACAGCAAAACAATTTCAAATAAAGACAATGATGATATGTAGATGCCCATCATTTTGCATATACAGAAGATTTATGTAAAATAAGAAATGAAGGGTTTCACCTTAAAGATGTAAATTTATTTTTTTTTTGTCGTTGTTTTAATGAGTCACATACTTACAGGGAATTTTCTCTTTCCCCCCAAAAACGTTTGAAAAGCATACTTAATGTTTTCATGACTTTTAGTGCTTTCTGGTGCCTTTGAACATCACAGTTTCACGTCTCTTCCAACGAAGTGAAAAATAAACATCTCTACTTTAACCACTTTACAGACTCCAAGCAAAATTTTAACTAATCAGTCTCTTTAAAACTGACTACACAGAGCACTTTCAAAGTATTTTTATCTCTAAGGTAATTTTCATATATAACCATTTCGGTAGACTGCATTTACTCTAATCTCCTGCACCAAATTCAAACCCATAAAATTATTTAAGTCAGAGTGCACAAGGATTGCCATGATGAGCTCCAAGTAATAGAGCTACTGAAATTTCCACTCATAATATGAAAGTGTGCAGAGATTTAGCAAAGTAATTGTTTTTCAAATAATCTCTTGGAATGGTTCAGCTGGTGAAACCGAGCACCTTTCATTGAGCATAGCTCACCACCACGTAGTTTTCTACTTTCTTGGAATTTCTACTCACAAAAGCAACCCATTCAAAATCATCACACAGATCAGAACTTTGGTCTTATTTCCTTCTCTCCAAGGTAACAGGGAGCCGCCTGACATTTGCAAAATTAAGAGTTCTGTCATCTGTATTTGATAATCTGATGGATGCCTACCTACACAGCACACCTCTGAAATATGCAGAAATTGTTAAAACAAAAAAAATACCCAGAGACATCAAATGAGACTGATCTTGTGTTCACCAAAGGGAAAAGAATATAAGCTCATATATTTTTTCTGCAGAAGAGTTTTAAACTAAAATGGCATTACATATTAAACAGAGATGTAAAGAGGGCTGAGAGGCTTCATCAAGTATTAAAGCTGAGGACCCCAGGAACCACACGAAAAGGAACACACATTCTTCTTCATTCTTGCTTTGAAAAATACAGGGACTATAATTCGTATATGAAAAAATGAGGTACTTACTCTATCAGATGTCTGCTTTCAACATACATCGAACTTATCTTCCGTGCATCTTCAATGTTGGGTGCATGATTTATTTGTCCCTTGAGAGCAGAGAGGCAGGGTAGGCTAACACTTTTCTTTCAGACAATTCTGTTCCACCACAGTCTTTTCCATGCCCTATAACTTGCTCCAGTGTCTACAAAGCAACGCCATTCTTCCCATCGGTCAAAACCTCTGAAGTGAACCACCTCTGCCTCCTGGCTCTCAATCTTCAATCTAATGACACGCACACAAAATCCCCCTCCACTCTTTTGGTTTCAGAAACTTGAGCAAGTTGGATGTCCCAAGTCCCTCCAACACCACGCAGAGCCCCTAAATCGTAAGGATGACCTGACCGCAGCTCCTCAGGTGATAAATGAGCAGGTGAGGCTTTTACATTTATGTGGAGTTCTCGGGAGCTGATGCCATTGCAGTCTAATAATTAATAATTCATGGAACTAAACTGCAGCCTTAGAAGGAAACAGCCACTTTTGACTAGTTCTTTCATAATCCTCTGATTTATGTATGACAGCCCAGAAGAGTTCTAGGAGAGGTTAATAATAATAATAAAAAAATCACAGACATAACACTTGAGTTTTAAAATTAGTACTGCCTTAGCACAGACTGGGTTTGTTGGAGCAGCCTGGGAGTTCTACGGCTCTGAGCCTTGGATTCAAAAGGATTCATTTAAAATGCACATCAGGCGACTGAGACTGTCCAGAGCGAGGGGAGGAATGCAGGATGTGGGGGGACAGGGGAGGAGGAGAGGTCAGGAAAGCCAATTTTAGGAGCACTTTGGACCAAAATAAAGGGAGTTGGGATTTCCTCTATGCCATTACCCTTCATACTTAGTAACAGGTCTGTGGGGGAACTTACTGTGTTACTGCGTGTCTGGGCTCATTTTCTACACCACTCTGATCACAACTCTGATCATAGCCGACAGAAGAGCTTCTTCAATGCATGCAGGTCTTACCATCTGTAAGGCCTCATGATTTTAAAGACTTTTTTAAAAATATTTTTTAATTGTCAATGGATTGTATTTTATTTATTTAGATGCTGTCCTGAGAATTGAACCCAGTGCCTTACATGTGCTAGGCAAGCACCCTACCACTGAGCCATAACCCCAACCCCTAAAGACTCTTTTTTTTAATGAGAAATGATTTACATACAGTAAATTGCAAGGAAGTCAAGGGTATATTTCGAGCCACAATCCTATCAAGATGCAGAACTTTTCATCACCCCAGATAATTCCTTTCTATTTCTCTCCCATCATTCTCCTGACCACAAAGAAACAGCACAGCTAATTTCTTGCATTATTAATGACATTGCTTATCCTACTCTTCGATGTAAATGGAATCACATGGTATGCATTTCTTTGGGGATTGGTATTTTTTTCAGCCCCTGTTTTCGGAGATGTATTCCTGTTCTTTTTTTTACTGCTGAGTAGTATTCCACAGTATGATCCAATGGTCCTTCATTTATCCCTCTGTTGATGGACACCTATGGCTGTGCTTATTTTTTGGCTATTTTGAATAAAGCTATTCACTTCCTAATGCAAAGCTCATTGAGACAGGTTTTTCTTTCTGTTGGAACACTTTCTTTGAAGATATAAACATAATGGCTGAGCCATAGGATTGATAGATTTTTAACATTTTATACATTTGTTGAATTGTTTTCCAAAGTAGTTCCACCCGCCATATAGGGAAAGCTGCTGTCCATGGGCTTTGGTGGAAAGTAGACTGGCGTTTTAGCACACCTGGACAACCCTGACCCACACTCAGGTCTTATTGTCCTCATGAGTATAACAAGTATGTCAGTCACTCTCTGGGTTGTTACAAGGATCAAGACAGACAAGGGGTGTACAATAACACTTCTGGACCCACCAAAAGCGGGGGCCGAGGATGGAGGGGTAGCAATGGTGGCCCCCGCCATCCTGTCTAACCTGGTGGTGACCGTTCACCCAGAGAGATTGAACAAGAGTGGATTTATGGAGGCCCTTTCAGGCCAGTTACTTGACCTGTTCATAGTTTCAATCAGGAGGAGGATAACACTTAGGAACCCACTATATCTATATGAGCAAGGATGAAAAAGAGCAGATGACATAATTTGAAAGACTCAATGTTATTGCACCCTAATCGCACACACTAAGTTAATTTCATGTGTGTGTGTGTGTGTGTGTGCGTGTGTGTGTGTGTGTCCTTTATTTATTTGCTTTTTTTGTGTGTGGTGCTGAGGATTGAACCCAAGGCCTCACACGTGGTAAGCCAGTGCTCTACCTCTGAGCCACAACCCCAGGCCCCATATATGGGTTTTTATTAAGAATATATCTGCCCATAAGGAACACACACACAGGCACACACACATCATATATATTCAGTATGTGTATGTGTGTGTGTGTGTGTGTGTGTATGAGATAGAATAAACAGAAAAGAATTCAATCCATATGCATCTAAGAGAAGCAGAATTATACCGAAAAAGAAAGATGGATTAAATCCTTCTGTATACTATGACCAGGCAATATGATGCCATTACGGATTGAACTATGTCCGCCATCGTTTGCACGGTGAAGTTCAAATACTCAATACAGCAGAATGTGATTGGTTTTCTGAAGATCTTTATTTTGTAGATGTAGTTTGTAGATGTAGGGAGTGAATTTGAGTAGGGTGGGTGCTAGTACGATATGCCTAGATGCATCATAAACAGGGGGAATTTGCAGACCTATCTATGCACTTGGGGGGAACACCTTGCAAAATGGAGGCCAAGATCCTCACTCTTAAAATATGGACTTAAAAAAAGATTCAAGCGAAGCACTAGAGGATGTAGCAGTGTGCGACGGGAAAGAGTCACTCACCACCTTCAGAATTCGCCGGCCCCGGTCACACCGTTTGGACTTCTGGCATCCAGAACTGTAAGGCAATACACCCCTAGTGTTTAAGGCTCTGGGTCTGTGCCAATCTGATAGGAGCATAGAAAACCAATATAGGAATTCTGGAAAGACTGGTTCAGGAGAATCCCCCTCCCATCTCCTGGAAGATGCATCTGTGTACATACTACTCATTTGATGAAAACACGGCTCAAAAAATACTAACTCAACCAGAGAATCTCGTGCCCAGGACTTGGCAGATATGAGGACGGAGAGTAGAGGTCCCAAAGAAAGTTCCGGAGGCCCTACCAGGAGTGGGAAGCTCAATGTCTATCGGATCATCCCATCTCTAGCAGAAGAGAGCCGATTATATGCTTCAGGAAGAGAGACTCCCACAGGAGAAAAAGTAAGGGCTGTTTTTATTTTTCTCGATAACTAAGGAGTCCTTACATGCTGTAGTCAACTGGATCTGGGAAGGCGGAGGCACCAGCAGGTGGAATTGGATATCTTGTTTCTCATTTGGGGTCATGGACTTATCTGACAGGGCACTGACAGCAGGACGTCCTCAGAGACAGCAGGACGTCCTCAGAAGAACGCTCAGCTGCATTCAGAGCTAAGGAGCAACAATTCCAGCACATTGAACAAGAGGAATGAAAATTCAACCAAGTACTTGACGCCGCTGTCCCCGACTGACCAGTCTAACTAGCAAACAGGGAGTCTCAGCGAAGAGGCTTCACCCCTCTCATTTGAAAAATATTGGGTCAGGAGAACCTTTTCAATAAGTTTTTTTTTTTTTTTTTTTTTTTTTTGGTCATGATGTCATTTCAAAGGCTCTTTACTCAAGTTTTGTATTTTCTTTTTTTCTCCCTGATCCAAAGGGGTTTTTGATTCTCAGCCATTTATGGGGGTTGCTCTTCTCAGCTGAAAATCCTTGCTGGGGTCATGCCCAGGACCAATGCATGATTTTTTTCTTTTTTAACTAGATCTTTTTTTTGAATCTACATTGTGAGTATTTCATTTGGGATCCCACATAATCCTCATTTGTGTCTCATCCTTAATGAATTACATGACTCAGCAACGTAAGGCTCAATTCATTCTGATTTCCTTCTTTAGTACCAAGGATTGAACCCAGGGGCGCTTCACTACTGAGCCACATCCCCAGCCCTTTTTTAATATTTTTTTTAGAGAGAGGGTCTTGCTGAGTTGCACAGGGCCTTGCTAAGTAGCTGAAGCTGGCTTTGAACTTGTGATCCTCCTGCCTCAGCCTCCTGAGTGGCCGGGATCATAGGTGTGCACCACCACGCCCTGCTCACTCTGATTTTCTTTGATGGCAAGTGGATTTAGGAAGTATGATGCAGGCATTGGAAAGGAAATCAGTGCATCCACGGTGGATCTCCTCTGGGTCCATGGCCTGGGCAGGTATTGCATTTCCTTCTTCCTATAACACAAGAACTTCTCCGTTTTCCCGAGCTTTTGCCAGGGGCTTGTATGTTGCCTTTGATAATGACCCTCAGCCATGTAGACCTGAGATCATACAATGGTAAAAAATGGTCATAAACAGGGATAGCAAGGATTTAATCAGGAGACAAGGAGTCCAAATAGCTCAAAATAAGCACACCCTGAATGACGAGAACACACTCTTATTATGCACTCTGTTTTACTTCTCTGCTTCAGTGGCTTTTGATGGGATGCTGATTATTATATCTGAAGATATGGCAAGGGTCCAACCCCATAAACAAAGGTGCCTCTAGGACTGTAGCCATTGGATCAGGTTAGTACGATGTCCGCAGGTGGTGTGGCAGGGAGGTCAATATTAAGTCTATTATAGACTGACTCTGGCTCCCTCTTACAGCCCAGCTATTGAGACTCTGTAGAGAGCACCTGTTATGAGAATTGTAAGCCAGATAATAACCATTATAAATTTGGCTTTGCACTTCTTATTTTATAACCTAAAAAAAAAAAAAATACTCGAAGAACAATCTATCTTCCAGGAGAAAGAAATACCATGGGGAGGTCATGCTATTGAAAAGGTGTTCAATTCAAGGCTTGGGTTTGGCTAGCTTTCCCAGGGCAGGTGATAAGGAGACATCATTATTTAGGAATTACAGGGGTGAAGTCTCTGTTCCACGTTTAGCATTATTATTCCTTGTGTCAAAACCACTCTATTTCTGCAACCATGACTTCATGTCAAAATAATTTAGATGAGGGGGACCCCAAGTCATGTTTCGGGAACTCACCGATCCCCCACTGTATGGAAAATGTTGAAATCATACCTTAATCATAAAAAAACATGAACCATAAGCGCTCTCACTTAAAATGATCACAAAACCTCTCTGTTCTATGACCTACAGGAGGCATGGAACTCTTTGATTCTCACATTAATTTAGAAAGAAATGGAACATGAATATCATTCCGTGTGTCATAAGCATATTTCAAGAACTATCAGTATTTGAAATTGCTTCCTTGGGGGAAAATTTTCCCCTCTGATTATACGGATAGAAACTTTGAATAAATGTATTTTTTTTTCTCAGCGATAATTTCACACTGAATAAATGCATTTTCTTAACTTTTAATTTGGATAATTTCAGACTATAAATTGCAATAATAGAAAGAGGAACTACAGTTATGCTCAAATTCCCTGACAGTGCTGTGTTTTAGCATTTTATACTTCCTTTATCTTTGGGCTGTTTTTTTTCCTCTGGACACCCACAAATTTTCTCCCTGAATCTTTTGACAGTAACTTTCACATAGGACATTTATTTAACCCTAAATAATGTCCTGTATATATTTTTAAGAAACATTCTATGTAATCACAGTTAAAACTCTCAAAAATCTAGATATAAACATTTACACAGTACTATGACCTAAATCTTATTCATATTTTCTTAATGGTCCCAATAATTTCCTTACGAGAAAAGCAAATAGGAGATATTCCATATAATTGACATATTTCTTTAGTATTTGAAATATATATATATATATATATATATATATATATATATATATTTTTTTTTTTTTTTTCTTCTCATACGAGGATTTGAACTCATGGGTGCTCTACTACTGAGCTATATCCCCAACCCTTTTTATATTTTATTTTGAGATAGGGTTTTGCTAAATCACCTAGGCTGGCCTCTTTTTTTTTTTTTTTTTTTGGTACTGAGGATTGATCTCAGGAGTGCCTACACACTAAGCTACATCCCTGGCTCTTTTTTAAAATATTTTATTTAGAGACTGATTTGCTAAGTGCCTTGCTAAGTTGTTGAGGCTGCCTTTGAACTCACAAATCTCCTACCTCAGGCTCCTGAGCCACTCACCGGCCTCAAAGTTTTGGTCCTCCTACCTCAGCCTCCTGAGTTGCTGGATTCGAGGATGGGTTACTACACCTAACAATTCTCATATCTTTAGCAATTCTTCAAATTTCCTTTCTCCTTCACATCTGGGACAGTTCTGAACATCACAGAATAGTTATTTTATAGAGTGTGTTTTTTCCTGATATTTCCTCACGATGAGATATTTTTTAGTGAATTTTTAAAAGATGTTTCATGCCATCTACCAACAGGCACGTGGTGTGAATCTGTTCTCTTACCGGCTAAAGCCACGCTGGTCATTTGACCCAGGTGCTATCTATCTGCCAGGTTTACCTAGTGAGAAGTTCCTCTTTTCCACTTTCCAGGTATTGGGGATATACCAATGAAGGAGACCAACAGGTTCATTAGCTCATGGAAGAGACATTTTTATCAAAGGAGGTAGATCATAATAAGAGACCACAGGAGGAGAGGGAGAGAGGACCTGGGGGAAAGAGAAAAACAAATACACAACTAAAAGTAGCAGGAGGAGCAGGTGTGTTGGGAAAAATGAAACAAGGCTGTTGGTAGTAGAACAGAGATAGCTTTCTCAAGAAAGGCAGGGCAAGAAGACCTCATTGAGGAATTCAATATTTCTCTAAGAACAAAAGTGAGAAGGCTCCACCCATGTCCAGATGCATCATTAAAACAATTCATGTTGATGAAGGAAGGAAGGAAGGAAGGAAGGAAGGAAGGAAGGACGGAAGGAAGGAGTGACAAGGATTCAAAGAGATTGGTTAGTCAGGCTTCTGATTATGTTAAGATTATTAGGACAGAACAAGAAGTGGAGTTTTCAGCCACATGTGGTAGCACACACGTGTATTCCCCGCAGTTCGGGAGGCTGAGGCAGGAGGTTTGCAATTTGAAGGCCAGCCTCTAGGCAACTGAGTGAGGTCTTGAGTAACTTAGCAAAATCTGATCTCAAAATAAAAACAATAAAGAAAAATAAAAAGGGCTGCAGAGTTGGCTCAGTGGTAAAGCACCCCTGGATTCAATCTCTGGCCAAAAAGAAAAAAAGAAAAACAGGGAGATTTCATTCTGAGACCTAGCAAAGGTGCAACATAATCTATTTTTCTCCTTGGATCATGAATTGTAAAGTGTACAAAGGTGTAGGTAGTTAAAGAGAGAGGAGAAGGATGGGATCAGGGATTTGAACATTGCATTTTAAATCCCAGCCTTTCATCTACTAGAAAGGTTACTTTACTCGTTCTGAGAAAAAAAAAAAAAGAGCTTCGGTGTGCCTATTTTAATACATTTCTGTGTTCTGGACATTAAATTATGAGACAGATTATCTGAGTGTACATAGTGGATTATGGCAATAAGAATACCTGAAATTTTTTAACCAGACCCATCTTCAACTCATCAGAGATATTTTAGATGACCTCTCTCCACCTGTACCTCTCTCTCCACCACAGTAAGTACCTTCTGCAGAGAGAAAATTTTAAAATGTTTTCCAAAACACAAACTGTTTAATTTCCAATTTTGCTAATTAAGCTCTACTGATTAAATTTAGATTAAAAACCTTCCCCCCAAACCACAACGCCACAGTGCCTGCAGACTAACACAATAGGTCTCACATAATATTTTAACCATGTTTTCAGAGAAGCTGACTGTAACTTTCTAGAACCTCACAGATGGCACAGCACGGTGCAATTTTAAAATCAATTTGAATCACACTTTGTTCTTGGGAAGACCAGCTCTTTGTTTTCCTGTCTTCTGATGATATGCACCGTTCAGGTATAATGGGCGGAACACAAGAAATAATGAAGAATAATGGAAGTGCATACCCCCAAAGAAGCTAGTATCACAATTCTAGCGTGAAAAGAAAACAGCCAAACAAAAAAAGAAAACCCTTTTTGAAAAATTGGCTTTGGGGGAAAAAGAGCTTAGAAATAAAAATCAAAGTGAATCAGATCCAGATATACCTACCCCTAGGTTGATGTTCATTAAACAGATTATAACTAAGTTTTACGGTTTTTCAGAAATTCCCATTATTAAACACCTTCTCTCATCCATGAAATACTCAAATGATCATTTAACTGAATTGGGGAGTCAATAAGAATCCAAAATGGAAGAGGGTGCCCTGTCATGTGACACTAAGTCAAAACAATGTGGAAATCCTGCATCCTTTAGTAAGAAGTAAATTCGTGATAATTCAAAATATTGTGCGCCTGCTTTATTTTTAAAATGTGATTACAAGAGAGATGCTTAAAATATTTACTTCATTTAATGCGTCCTTTTCATAATAAAAATTTTCTTTAAGAGTACAGGAAACAACTCCTCTGGTCCTTGGGTTTGATATGCGACAACGAATTTGGAAACTTCTCTGTAAAGATATTGCTTCCATGAACTAGGAAAGACAGACACCTTGGATCACCAAAAGCATTTTTTGCTTGTTTGTTTGTTTTGAGAAAAAAAAAGGAAAAAGAAGTTTTATTGCTTTGCCAGCAAAGAAGGGAACACAGGGGACTTTGGTCCGGGAGGCTGTGATTCTGCCCATCAGGAGGGACAGGGATATTGTAAAGGAGTTATGCAAAGGCTACATTCCAGGTGTGCCCTGTTGGGGGTCTCAGGGCACCCCAATGTTGTGTTAGGATTCACATGTTAATTTGGGAGGTAAATTCACTTTCTATATACTCTGGCAGACATCTCCTTCCTGGGAAGGATTAAAAAAAATGTGGCATATATATACACAATGGAATATTACTCAGCAATAAAGGAGAATAAAATCATGGCCTTTTGCAGGTAAATGGATGGAGCTCAAAAAGATAATGCAAAGTGAGATGAGCCAATTCCAAAAAAACAAATGCTGAATGTTTTCTCTGATATAAGGAGGCTGATTCATAGTGGGGTAGGGAGGGGGAGCATGGGAGGAATAGATGAACTCTAGATAGGACAGAGGGGTGGGAGGGGACGGGAGGAGGCAGGGGTAATAAATGATGGTGGAAGGTGATGGACATTATTATCCAAAGTACAGGTATGAAGACACGAGTTAATGTGAATATACTGTGTATACAACCAGAGATATGAAAAATTGTGCTCTATGTGTGTAATAAGAATTGTAATGCATTCCTGTCATTCATATGTGTGTGTGTGTGTGTGTGTGTGTGTGTGTATACACACACACAAAGGATGAAAATAGACTGTGTCTGCCTGCACGGTAGCACACACCTGTCATCCCAGCAGCTTGGGAGGCTGAGGCAGGAGGATCATGAGTTCCAAGCCAGCCTTAGCAAAAGCAAGGTGCTATGCAACTCAGTGAGACCCTGTCTCTAAATAAAATACAAAATAAGGGCTGGGGATGTGGCTCAGTGGTTAAGTGCCCCTGAGTTCAATCCCTGGTAACACACACACACACACACACACACACACACACACACACAAGACTGTGTAACATCCAAGTGATTTTAATTATAACTAGAGAGGTTCTTAAAATATTTCCTTCATTGAACCTAAAGTGTATTTACTATCAGAACTTTTTTAAAAATTTGAATTCAAGATGGTCCACAACATGCACTTTCATCTCTTGCTGAAGCAGGCTATCATGAGTGATACTGTAAGTCCCTTTGTAACTTAAGGTTAGGAAGTTCAAAGCCCTAAATTTGATTTTCTACCCCCTTATGGACTCTTCATGAAATAAAGAGGCACAGACAGGAACTGGAGAGAAGGAAACAGAGATTCATGGGTTGGCTACGTATATGACTACTATAAATTTTTCTCTTCCTTCTCCCTTGTCAACCAACTGCAAAGAGACAATCTGTAAATTCAATGCTCAGTTGCAGCTACAACTTATCTTAAATGGCTGTGGTAATTATCCCTTAGGCTCCATGTAATTTTTGCATTCTCAATTTATCCCCGACTCTCTCCTTGATGTGTTCTTGTGAGACCCCCACCTCCAACGGTTTTCGAAAAGGGGCCACCTAATATTTAATAAATACTCTGTTGAAATCAAATTCCCTTTTGTTTCTGAAGAGGAAACCGTGCCCTTAACCATTCTTTTTTTTTTTTTTTTTTTTTTTTTTTTTAGTTAAAAGCTGTGAACAGAAACGGATTGCCATTTTCACTCTCAGAAGCATCTGAGATGTTTACGGTTCTGTCTTTCAGCAGCTTCTGCAAAAGAAACCACCATTCAAAATGAAAACACTGTTTCCAACAAATATTTTCAAGATGACTCAAACACACATTGCATACAATGATTTAAGCAAATTCCAAGAAATCAATGATTCACCGGCTAGGATCTTGCTGGTTAGATGAGCTGGCCCCAGAGGGTGACAATGTTCTTTTGTGTTTGAAGTAGTGACAGTAAAATCGGCCCCCAGAGAAATGGCATGGATGGTACGTCTTCCTACAGTAGCCTCACCACCTGCCATCTGTGGCCGTCACCCAAGATCACATGTAGAGCAATGTGGTTTTGAGGGTAAAAAAGGAAAAGAACCCAGTTAAAATCAAAGCAAAAGTTTAATTTAATGTACATTCAGGCTGCCCTTCCAAGATCCAGAAGATGCAGAGAAATCGGGACATGAATAGTATTTGGTCCTTCTTTGAGGAGTTCATGGTCTCACCCAAACCACAGATGAGTGAGCAAATGGGACCTGAGGATTGAGGGCATGTGCCTGGAACAGTAATATGTCATGACTGTAAAACAGAAGTGAGATTACTGGCTTCTCTTTTGAATAGAAAGAAAAGGCTTCTCAGGGTCACTGAAAATCCACCCTTCCATTCATTCATTTATCCAAAATGCAGGGTACCTTGGTATGAGTGGATGTGGGTTCCTCGCCAGAGGTCTGTTGTTGAAGGTCTAACCTCTGGTCACCTTTGAATGTGTCCTCATTTGGAGAAAGATGGGATCCAGTTAAGACAAAGTTATTCCATTGGGACATCATCCAACACGTCTGAGGTCCTCACAAGAAGAGGAACGTGGAGGGCTGGGGTTGGGGCTCGGTGGCAGAGCACTTGCCTATTTATATGCATTCTCAGAATTGCAGATAAATAAGTAAACAAAGGTCCATTGACAACTAAAACAAAATATTAAAAAAAAGGAAGAGGAATACATGGACATTCATGGATATGCAGATATACCATGGAGAGAGGGAGGCAGAACAAATGGGGCAACCAGAAGCAGAAGAGATCAGGAATGATCCTCCCTCGGACATTTCAGAGGGAGCATGGCCCGGCCAACACCTGATTTCAAATTTCCTGCTTCCAGAATTCAGAGAGAATACATTTCTTATTTTTAAGCCATCTTGTGCATCCTATTTGTTACAGCAGCCAAACACAAACACGTACCAGCCACTGGGCACCATGAGCACTGGCCAGATAGCAGCGGTGACTGAGAGAACAAAGACTAGATCTACCCTCCAGATGCTCAAAGGTTGCTCTGTGCAATGAGAATGATGTGGACAGAAGAGCAAATTATGGACTGCTGCTGTTGGTTGGGGGAGATGTGAGTAATTAGATATTAGTACAGAAAAAGATGAGGTGTTGAAGGCTGGAGCATTAAGCAGAGGCCAAATGATTTTTTTTAAAGAGAGAGAAAAAGAAGAAGAAAAAAATAAGAACCAGGAATGGAGCTTAGTGGCAGAGGGATTACCCAGAGTGCACATGCACAAAGTCCTGGGTTCCATTCCCAGAACCATTAAAAAAAAAGAGTGTAAGATTATTTCTATTGCTTGGTAAGAAGTTGTGCATTAGAATGGGGGAAAATGATGGCATGTTTATATTTAAATAGGGAACTCTGATAGCAGCTAGATAGTCCACATAATATTGGAAATACAGGAGGGGAACCAGTGTGCAAGCCCCAGTAAGAGATGTAACAAGGAGGGCCCAGGAGGACCACGGTGTAGACAGCTGACCCAATGTGGCTTTCCACCCAGACAATTTCAAATGCAAACCCCAGAACAGATGTTACCAGGGACCAGTATTATCTTCTTTCTGAGAGCCTTGTTTCAGATGATGTGCAACTAAAAAGAAAAACCCTCCAAATGGGTTAAAAGATAGGCAAGCATTCATCCTCCTATTTTGATACATTTTATTTTATTTTATTCTACTCTTCTATGGTACCAGGGATTGGACCCAAGAGCACTTTACACATGGAACCACACCCCCAGCCCTGTTTATTTTTTGACAGGGCCTCACTCATTTGCTCAGGGCCTCCTAAAGTTACCGAGGCTGGCTTTCAACTTGGGATCCTCCTACCTCAGCCTCCCAAGCCACTGGGATGATAGGCGTGCTCTGTCATGCCTGGCTCTCCTTTTTTGAACCCACAGATGCCATCCCAAGTTGACATCAGCACAAACACAAACGTCATAAATGTCATGAACATCTGGAGTTGTGCCGGAGACTGCTTTGCTCTTGGAAGCTGTGAAATGCCAGACTATAGCCACAATCGGTGGGAGTCTCCTTTGAGTCTCACAACAGAAAGAGGGACTTCCACAAAGGGATTGTTTTTCTTCTTTTTTCGTAGCTGAGGGCCTTTGCAGTTGACCGTGACTGAATATTGGTTTCTGACAAACTTATGATTTCCCAATCTACTGTGTTCAAAAAGCCATTACAATAAGCATAATAAATATGTCCCTTCCTGACATTCTCAGATAGTAAATCTAAACCACGAGGAAATTTGCCTTGCTTTTCCCTTCCAAATTAATCTAATAGACAGATTTATGAGCTCTGAGTAATTATGTCACCGGACGAGGCCAGATGAGAACTTGGATATGCATACGCCACTACTTAACCAGACCAACTTTTTGGGGATCTAGCCCATCCTCTGTGGTTGCCGAGAATCAGTGGATTTATGCAGGCGAGTTAATACACCAAGGCTTATGTTTAGATTTGTTTTCCTCGACATTGTATTAATAGTCATGCTAATTATTATTATTATTAATGTATTAATTATAATGCTAATTACAATATCAGAATATATATAATGAGGACTTATTATGTGCCAGCCTCTGCTGCAAGCTCAATATGTCAGCTGATTTGATCCATACCGTGATGTTCTTAAACAGGCCCTAATCTGATACTCATATTTTTTTATGTGTGTGTGTGGGGATACTGGGGATTAAACTTAGGGTTGCTCAACCTCTGAGCCACACCCACAGCCCTAGTTTGAATTTTTATTGAGAGACAGGGTCTCACTGAGTTGCTTAGCACCTTACTTTTGCTGAGGCTGGCTTTGAAATCAAAATCCTCCTGCCTCAGCCTCCCAAGCTGCTAGGATTACAGGCATGTGCCACCGTGCCTGGCTGATACTCATGTTTTAAATGATAAGCAACTACTTTTTAGAAGATAAACAACATTTTCAATGGGTTAATTAGACATTTGAATATATTCTTAATTGTTGAGCTCTTATATAGAGTCACTCATGGGTATCAAATGGCTCTAGTGCATATGGATACAGAATGAGAATAAATATAATGTGGCTACCTTCAGGGGGCTCTTGACAATATTCTCCAGGATCAAGTTCCAGATCTATCCATGTCTGGGTTGAGTTATATGGGTCCTTTTTTGACTCCCCCCCAATCTCCAGTTTTCTCAATCGTAAAATGGGGGAAAACATAAATAGAATCTACTTCGTCAGGAGAGCATGATTCATATACTGAAATGATAAAAAGCCCCATTGGGCTCCTTTCCCCTCGTGTCCATCTCTGTAATGGATTCCTCATGACGGCAGAAATTCAAACAAAGTTTGGACAGATACGAGGTCCAGTTATTACAGACAGGATCCGCAGGCACGGATAGGAAATTGGATGAGATTATCATCATCCTGTGAGTTAGGATCTGTATGCATATAAATCTGGGAAAGGCTACATAATGTAGATCCTCCTTGGATTTTCAAAATTAATTTCAGGTATATTAAGAATGCCCATGGCCAGCACAGCTGTTTATTTTAGTGCAGGATCTTACAGCTCTATTAACTCTTCTTGCTGGGTTTAACTCTGAGCATCAATGCTAGTTAACACATACTGTAGCTATGCCTCATCTTTTTTTTAAAATTTAATTGATTTTATTTTTTTAAATACACAACAGTGGAATGCATCACAATTCTTATTACATATATAGAGCACTGTTTTTCGTATCTTTATAGAAAGTGTGTTCATGCCAATTCATGTCTTTATCATGTACTTGGGTTTTTTTGCATTACAATTCTTATTTTACATATATACCACAATTAGGCAGATAAAGAAGAAAGGAAAGAAGAATCATTTCCGTTTGAAGGTGTCCAGAACAGGGGTACCCCGCCCTCCACCCCCAGGGAGGATGAGTTGAATTCTGCTCCAGCCACTGAGCCTCTCAGCATTTGGTAGTAGCTCTGTGCTTAGGCAACTACATCTCCAGAAAGAGCAGAGCAGGAGATGCAGCTTCCCCAACGGACCTAGGTGGCCTTTTTCACTTGGGAAACTGTGCGTGTCATGGTATCAAGCATGGAGCGACCCTAAAGAGAATAAGGCCACGGTTATATATTTCTATCTTCATAGAAATCCACCTTCTTCAGTGTCAGGGAGAGAAAAAAAAACTTAAAAAAAAGAAATAAAACAGTCACAGGAAAATGGTAGCAATCGTGACAAAATGAGGAAATAGAATCAGCCTGGCATTCTGGCGAAACTCAAGCTGGTGTGTGGATTAGCTCTCTGGCCCAGCCCCTGTGCAAGACCAAATATTGCCTCAGAATAGCTGCAGGTAGCAATTTCTGTTGGTGGGGACCGAGTCGGGCCCTGTATTTAGAAAGACTGGACATTTCTATTGTCACCACCTTGTTGATCAATTTCAAACTTCAGATGCCATACAGAAAGCCTCTTAGGATGAGAACCGATTTGTGCCACAATTCTAAAAGATTCCCATGAGACACACATTGTCAGATGGAGTTTTCATTTTTTTCTCTTTTGTTTTTACATCATATCACCCAGTGCAACCATAGTCATAGTCAACTCATTGTGAATGTGCTAAAATAAGGAACAGATTACGGCATCCAATGCTAAATTATATCTAAATATAGGACCAACATGGCACAGAGCTCGTTCATCTCTTTCTCATTTTTTTTTTCAATAAATATTTCCATCAGGGACACTTGAGTCATATTGCAGAGGGCCAAAGGTGGGATCTTTCATTGCATTTGTGAGATAAAAATTTAAACATTCATTTATAGTAGTTTTCCATATTTATGATAGTTTTGGCATTCGGGACTTTTTAATTTCCCCATGATCCATCGTGTTTCATGGCTCAAATATAAATATTTTATTGCTCTAATAACCGTGTCTCATTAGAAGCACCGCTTTCTTCATCCACACAAGTTTTTGTGCTTCTGGGAGGCCCATCAGGAAAGCAGGATTTCCCTGCCCCACCCTGTCCATCAGAGACAAAGGCGTAGCACCCCTGGGGATTTTCAATTATGTGACAATGTCCAAGATCCCCAAGCATCCACTCCGTGAAATATACTTGGTGATTGCAGATCATTTTGTGGCCATCTAATGACAGAGGTGATGTTTGTAAGTTTAGTTTATAAAGATCTGATGGGACCACTCTGTTGCCTAGGTACAAAGAGAACTGGCAGAAAGATCATAGAAATGAACTTCACTACGGAATAAGGGGGAGGAAGCTATCTGACTTTCCCTGCCCAGAATACCCATATTGTATGAACCTCTGGGATCCAGGGGTGGGTCTCCCCTGATTTCCCATATAAACGGATCCATTTCCAAACCAGCGAATGCACCGCAGCGAATGCACTGGTGTAAGTAAGTATCCAGGAATATCACCTCTTACCTGAGAAAGACCAATTTTCCTTTGCTGACTTGAATAAGCTCTTGCATTGAAAAGAATCCTCTCCTTCAAGGGGATCTAAAAGAGACCTGCTTCATTATTCCTACCAAGTATCTTGGAGAACAAAAGTTCTCCTAATCATAGCAAAGAAATCATTATTATTGATTAAAATGTCACTCCAGTCAAAGATCAGGAACCCCCTCAAAAAAGATCATTTTTTTTGCATTTCAAATTAAGCATAGAAAGTTTAAACTGTACGGGAAATGCCATTTCTGGGCTTTTATGGCAAATTTCCAATAATAGTATCTACTTGATACTGGTTGGAAAACACTGTGTTAATGAGGTTGACCTTTAAAGAGCTTTTCCACAACTGAAATTCTTTAAAATGCTTCTGCACGCTATCTCCCTCCTGCAATCTATCTGTCCAAATATGATTATAGAAGCTTTAAAATTACAACATCCCATGTTTCTTTGAGGCACCAAATATTATTATTTTTGTCATTTATTTCTCCTCCAAATGCCAAAGTCTTATTTAGAACCCACAAACCGATTTAAAATTTTAATATATGCATATTGCCCCTTGATAATTTGCCTAATGCTAAAAAATTGGATGCTTGGTTGGAGCGAGAAGGTGAGCTAAAAACAGAACTTGCATCAGGATATCCAGTGGAGATATGCCCATTTTAGAGAATATTGAGCATATAATCAAGGCTCTCAGAAGAGTCTAATTCTCACACTGGCTTTCGATGTTTAAAAGTACTTCTATGTCCTTTATTCTGCGACACACCACATTCCTGGTGAGTATAGCCAACTGGCCCTCTATTTTAGGGATGGGGAAAATAGGTTCAACAGGGTCCTCATCTCACGCAGCCTTAGCTCTTCAATCTTCAACCAGCCCCAACTCTGAGGGGGTGAGGGCCACTTCACCCATTTTCCAGAACTAAAGACATGAAAACATGTCTCATTGGGCTTTGAAAGCCAACTAGCCAGCCCTGGAGGATGATGGGATTAATTGGAAAATCTTTCTTTCCTTTCTCAATTCATATTTTCCAATAGATACTGGGAACTGAAACTTGGGGTCAAATTTAAACGCTGTCCCCAATTTGGAGTTTTTCAAGGGTGTGCCTACTTCCTACATGAGCATAGAGAACCACCTACGGCAATGAGTATGTCACCTCCTATAGGACACCAGGGAAAGCCTGACAAATTAGACCTGTTTTATTGCCCTATAGATTCTATATGCTATTACATATTCCAACAAACAATGTTCGTCCTGGAGTTGATCAATCCCAGGAAACCACTATTTTCAAACTTCACACCATTATCATATTTTTCTTTCAGTCAAGGATTAAAAACCATTTATGTCCCCTCCATAATGCTCCTGCAGTCTTTGATGTTATAAATCTCTGAAGCATCTATCCTCAATAAAAATAAATAAATTAGGGGCTGGGGTTGTAGCTCAGTGGTAGAGCTCTTGCCACATACTTGTGAGGCACTGGGTTCGATTCCCAGCACCACATATAAATAAGCAAATAAAACAAAGATCCATCAACAACTAAAAAATATATATTTAAAAAAATTAATTCATTCATTAATTAACAAGGATAGTGTAAGTGCTTGTCATTACAACCCCCCTGTAACAAAAAAGATTATTATGAAAACAGCTTATGTACGTGATTTCCATATAAGCCCCATTACCAGAGTCTGTGTTATCATTTATGCTCCAATCAATGATGTGGTTTAATTAAATGAGATGTAGGTATTCTTATCGAAGCAAAACAGCATAGAGTAATCAGATGTGGGTTTTAATTTCTCCACTGAAAATGTATTTGCATGTGCACACAAGTTGAACTTTGCCAACTGCGGTGTCACAAATACTACAACTATATGCACTTTGTTATTTAGCATGTTTCCCAATCATCATCTTCCATAGGAAAATTATTTAGCAGAAAAATCACATCAATATCACTGATAGATCTTCTATCAGGACCAGAGGGAGATTTTTTAATAGCCATGATCACTAAATTTCTTCCAAGTCTTCTTCTTGACTCATTCATTTATTCAATGAATTTGTGTTGAATACGTACTGTATACGGTTAACTATGATGTGCAAGGTATTGAGAAATGGAAATTCATCATCCGGAAAACACAGACAAGATCATTCCTTCAGCAGATATTAAGAGCATATAATGGGCAAGGAACACTTCAAGGCATTAGAGTTATATTCTTGAGCAATACAGACTAGACCAGTATCCCTTTTGAGTTTATATTTTAGGATATACTGAAGCAGATGTAATAAGTATTAGAGGAAAATTAAAATAAAATTTCAAAACCCTCGAGAGGCCAAGGGGATCCAGAGCCTGAGAGTTGGTGGTTGTCATTTCAAATAGAGTGTTAGGGATTAGACTCTCTGAAAGACAATATTTGATCAGAATATCAGTAGGAGAAGGGGAAAATACCGGGGATGATATTGTCCAAATGAGAGTGTTACATTGTGTGGGTTTCAGCAGCTTTTGTGCCACTGTGGCCAAAAGATCTGACAAGAGCAATTTTAGAGGAGGAAAAGTTTATTTGGGGGCTTAGTACTAGAAGCTTCATTCCATAGAAGCCCGTTCCATGCCTCAGGGCTTCAGGTATGGCCAAAGATCATCGATGCAGGGTGTGGTACAGGAAAGTGTCTCATGATTTGGCCACAGTAAATCACTCAGTTAATGCCGTCAGGGGATTGATTCACTGATTGAGTTAAGGCTCTCACAACCCAATGGCTTCACCTCTAAACCTTCTTGCATTGTCTCGCACATTAGCTGGGTAGGGGGACACCTATTTAAATCCTAAGAAGTGCGTGTGCGAAATGTAAGAATCGTACCACCAGGTACAACTTACAATGCACCCATAAAAAATATGGAGGAAAAGGTAATAATTGCCTTTAAGTGCTACAAAAGAGAGACCAGCACACAGAGATGTGTGAGCCATAGAATAAAAGATGCTGTTAGTCTTTACCCCAAAGAGAAGGACAATAGAATCACATGGAGTAGCCCAGGGAACTCAAATTGTTGGGCTTGCAAAGAATGAGTGGTGGGATTATCGGCAGCGATATAAAAGAGGAGAATGGATGAGAAGGGGGAACGTTCTTGGGAATCTATCCATTCTTCCACAATGCAGCCCCCAGGATGTGGAAGACATCAGCGACCAGGGCATATTCTCCATTGCCATCTGTGAATTATACCCAACACAAGCAAGGATGTTTGTCACTTGACTTAAATATGAAATTATGAAGTCCTCAAGTAATGCAATAATGTTCCTGTGCTACTGAAAGGTCAGTTGATTTCAAATCATGTGCTTCAGGTGGAAGGGATTGAAACTAAAGACTCTTGGGGTTGATAAGGTCTTTAAAATTGCACCCCTGATCATCCACCAACAATAGCAGGAGGTGGGGGTGGGGGTACACCTGGCAAGTAATTTTTTTTTTTAAAAAAAGCGATGCATATACTTCTTGGTTAAGAAAAATTGGGACAACCCTGTAAAATTCTGCAGTTCTTGAGATCCATCATAAACACACATCCACGCAAGTAAAAAGCAAATAACACATTCACTCCTAAGACCATGTCCGCAGACACCTGTCCTAGAGATAGCTACCTTATTTAGAACAGGAGGATCATGCCAAAAACTACTTTCTCTGATGAAAAACATGCAAATGGATTGGAATCAAATCATCTCATTAAGCAGTCATCCTTTCAATGTTGAAAGATCAAACAGGAAGGGAATCAGTAGGGGGCATCCGCAGCTCCATCCCCTCTCCCTCCTCTGTGCTGAGCTCATTTCTATCTTGTGGCTCTTGTCAGACTTGACTCTCTACTCCAGCTGGGGTTTTTTTCAAAGTCATTTCATTTTTCCTGGCCATTTTCTAATTTCAGGCCAACCCAAGCCTCACCATTTTGAAACAGATCTCTCCCAGTGAATACCGTGAGTGATAAGGTTTTTTTTATATGATTGGATTTGAGCACACCATGGGATGACAAAGAGTGGTCTTTTGTTAAGTGCTTTTAAAGATATTAAATACCGGCCATGTTTTTGAGTGACATGGGGTCATTTGATGTAGACGACTCACATCCTTAAGAGTCTCAGGCTGTGGATGCTGTTGTATGTATTAAAAAGATCACAGAAAATTCAAAGACTAAAAAAAAAAAAAGTACAGTTGCCCCTTGGGAACCCTGGGAGATAAGATCCAGGACCCTCCCTGATACCCAAATCAGCGGATATCCAAACCCCTATGCAAAATGGTATCATTCTTCTCTGCGACCTGTACCTATCTTCCTGTATACTTCAATCCTATAGAGATAACTTATAATAAAAGGGAAATAGATGTCACAACGTATTGTTTCAAGAAAAAGGAAAAACACAAAGTCTGTTCATCTTTCTTCAGTACAGATGTGATTTTTGTGGCTGAGATATGGTTTCTCCAAGGTTGGCCAAATCCATCAATGCAGTACCTGTGGATAAGGGGAGTACCTGGACCTGTTTCCATGTAGTATAACTAAAGGTGGGATTGATACTAAGCCATGGCTGGGCACTTAGTTGGCAAGCCTATGGGGCTCTAGTCTCCACCAGTTCACAATCTCTTTCGAAAATGAAGTGGGCAGATAGAATATTACCAGGGACCATTGTATCCAGTATCAAAAGAGTAGGCATAGTATAAATAGACCCAGGGATTCTCAAGGGGGAGATGCAATTCTTCTCAAAAGAAAGCACTCAACCACCACTATTAAGTTTGGATAAAAGAAAGGATACTGGTTCTAAATCAATTCAATTATTCTTTTTTCCCCCTCTTGGTTGCTTTGCAGTAAGTATCGTAACTCCTTCCATTAGATACAAAGCAGCTCTTTTATCTTAGAGAAAGATCTGTGTTTCCTTGAACATGTAAGTATGTTTCGAATTTCCATGCAAGAGCTGGAATTCTCAGGTTTCTAATCCTGCCTGCACATTGTGCTTCATGAGCTCAGATTCTGAGGACAAAGCCATCTTGTGTGAGCAGGGTCAGCCTACTCCGTCCAGATTTAGTCCAGATTTACGAACACTGGGATTTCTAGTAATTTTCCTCACCTCTGCAAACTCCTGCTCATCTCTGCCTAGCAGAGGTTTACCTTGAATAGTATTTTTGCTAGTCACAACAATATTTATCACTGGATATGTGGAAGGGAATAAGGCAGATGGCTAAATAGCAATAGCTCTGATTCTTTTTTCTAAAAACCGAAAATTTCTAATTAAAACTTTATTTCAAATTAAGTATTTAATGAAATATTTAATTTAAAAAATAAAACACGAATCCAAGAGTAACCGTGTGATCGATATACTAAGAGTTGGAACATCAAATTGCTCCTACCTGTACGATGAATGAGAGTTTAAAATGTGAGTTTGCCAAAATTCAGAAGAAATGGGGATAATGCTTAGGTTTTAAAGTCAAAAAAAAAAAATCACTGTTTTTATTGACATGTTTCTCTGCTTTGGCTCTAGGCTTAGTTCCACACACAGACAAAAGTGTAATTCACCGTCCAATTTTACATTATCATTTTCCTCTTGGCTGCTGTGGAATGCTTAAGGCGTTACTGTAAGTTAACCAGACAAGAAAAGCTGTCTCTTTATTTTGTAGCCAAAACCTGACATTTCAGCATTGAAAAGTGATTTCCCAGTGCAGTGCTACATTTTACAGTCTTGCACTTTGATTCAATTATTTTGGAGGGGGGGTTGGTACCGGAGATTGAACTCAGGGGTACTTGAGTATCCCTGAGCCACAAACCCAGCCCTAGTTTGTATTTTATTTAGAGATAGAGTCTCACTGAGTTGCTTAGCACCTCGCTTTGAACTCTGGATCCTCCTGTCTCAGCCTTCCCAGCTGCAGAGATTACAGGTGTGTACCCCCACACCCAGCTCTCAATTACTTCTTTTTTCTTCTAATTTATGAAAATGTGAAGGACCCAGTCCTCTATAATGTGTACTTCAAAAACCATCCATAGTAAGTAGAATCCATAGACATGAGAGAAAATGTTCTATAATGTGCTTAGAAATGTTTTGAAAGGAATGGTGATTTACCTAGCAACTCCTCTAAATTTGTGGGGTATTAAAATAGATGGCAGTTTTTTTTTGAGCTGGAAGAGAAGATGGCTGCGAAAGGAGTGCAGCACTCCTGTGTACTGCGTCACTGAGCAGGAAAAAGACAAGGTAGAATGGATAAAAGCTAGCTTGTTAGGAATTTCCAGCAAAATTGGGGTGCTCCGAAACCTAGAGGAAGGATTTCCATTGCATAAGGACCTGCTACTGGAGCTCAAACGCGAGAGATTTGTCCGCACGGAGGGTCACGCTGCGTATGCAGCAAATCGCCCCGCGGCCAGAGTCTGCGGCGCTCGCTGGGAAATGACGGTAAGATAACAATGCAAAGATACAGCGCTACGGATTCTGCAGGCTCCTGCCAGCTGTGCAAATACTGTACTCAGAGCTGAATTCTGGGCTTGAGACGGGGAAGGAAGCCATCCAATTCGGTTCTCCACATCGGTCAGACCACAGAGGAAGCCAGCGGCCACCATCTTGGAGAGCTGACGTCATCATCTCTGGTTTTTTTTTTTTGACTGATCACAGCTCTTTCAGCTATAGATCAGCGGGGAAAACTTAAGGGCCGCTCCCAGCTCTCCTGTGAGCACAATAGCCAGACCGAGGGCGGCACGGGAGCCGGCGGGAGACGCGGCTGCGGCGAGGGAGCCGGCGGCAACCGCGGCTGCGGCGACGGAGCCGGCGGCAACCGGGGCAGCGGCACGGGAGCCGGCCGGAACCGGCGGGAGCCGCAGCAGCGGCGCGGGAGCCGGTGGGAGCCGGGGCGGCGCTGGCACAGGAGCCGGCGGGAACCGCGCGGAGCGGGACTCCCAGCTACCGCTCCCACCAGTGCTGACAACTGAGGTCTCTTGCATCAGATACGGGGGCGTGGCTACCAGAAGGTAAGCAAATTTGCTGGGGGTTCTCAGCCCCAAGCTCTACAAACTTAGGGCCTGAGGGAGGCAAACAAGGAGAGTGTGCCCAGGCACTAATGAAACAGCTGCTCCACGCGTGTGCAAGGTAGGCGGAACTGTGACCACCGACAAAACAGGCCCAGTGGACTGCCAGACACATCGCTCCGGTTGGGGGAGGGGCAGAGCCGCCGAGCGCCTGCAAGTTACGCAGACCTGCAAATCACCAGCAGATCAGGCCCAGCAACCGCGGAGCGGCAGAGCCACCCCCGGGCCTGCAAGGTAGGGGCACTTGCCACCCACCGGCAGGTCAGGCCCAACAATCTGCGGAGGGCACAGCTGCCCCACGAGCCTGCTAGGTAGGCAGAACCCTGACCACCGACAGAGCAGGCCCAGAGGCCAGCCAGACACATCGCCCCGCCCCAGTTGGGGGAGGGGCAGAGCTGCCGGGCACCTGCAAGGCAGGCAGACCTGCGACTCACCAGCAGATCAGGCCCAGCAACCACAGAGCAGCAGAGCCACCCCTGGGCCTGCAAGCTAGGTTCATTTGCCACCCACCGGCAGGTCAGGCCCAACAAACTGCGGAGGGGCACAGCTGCCCCACGAGCCTGCTAGGTAGGCAGAACCCTGACCATCGACAGAACAGGCCCAGCGGCCGGCCAGACACATTGCCCCGCCCCGGTTGGGGGAGGGGCAGAGCTGCCGGGCGCCTGCAAGTTAGGCAGACCTGCGAATCACCAGCTGATCAGACCCGGCAACCGGGGAGCGGCAGAGCCACCCCCGGGCCTGCAAGGTAGGGGCACTTGCCACCCACCGGCAGGTCAGGCCCAACAAACTGTGGAGGGGCACAGCTGCCCCACAAGCCTGCTAGGTAGGCAGAACCCTGACCACCAATAGAACAGGCCCAGAAGCCGGCCAGACACATCGCCCCGCCCCGGTTGGGGGAGGGGCAGAGCCGCCGGGCGCCTGCAAGTTAGGCAGACCTGCGAATCACCAGCAGATCAGGCCCAGCAACTGCGGAGCGCCAGAGCCACCCCTGGGCCTGCAAGATAGGCGCACTTGCCACCCACCGGCAGGTCAGGCCCAACAAACTGCAGAGGGGCACAGCTGCCCCACGAGCCTGCTAGGTAGGCAGAACCCTGACTACCGACAGAACAGGCCCAGAGGCCAGCCAGACACATCGCCCCACCCCAGTTGGGGGAGGGGCAGAGCTGCCGGGCGCCTGCAAGTTAGGCAGACCTGCGACTCACCAACAGATCAGGCCCAGCAACCGCGGAGCGGCAGAGCCACCCCCGGGCCTGCAAGGTAGGCGCACTTGCCACACACCAGCAGGTCAGGCCCAACAAACTGCAGAGGGGCAAAGCTGCCCCACGAGCCTGCTAGGTAGGCAGTACCCTGACCACCAACAGAACAGGCTCAGAGGATGGCCAGACACATCGCCCTGCCCCGGTTGGGGGAGGGGCAGAGCCGCCAGGCGCCTGCAAGGTAGGCAAACCTGCGTCTCACCAGCATATCAGGCCCAGCAACCCGCGGAGCGGCAGAGCCACCCCCGGGCCTGCAAGGTAGGCGCACTTGCCACCCACCGGCAGGTTAGGCCCAGTAACTCTCGGAGGAACACAGCTGCTCCACGCATGTGCAAGGTAGGCGGAACCGTGACCACTGACAAAACAGGCCCAGTGGCCCGCCAGATACATCGCCCCGGTTGGGGGAGGGGCAGAGCCGCCACCAGCGCCTTTTAGGTAGACAGACCTGCAACCGACAGGCAGAACAGGCCTAGTGGCCAGCGGAGGGGCAAAGCCGCTGCTCACGCCTGCAAGGTAGGCGGACCTGTGACCACCGAAAGAACAGGCCCATCGAAAGTACAGGCACAGCGGCCTCCCGGCATGGTAGGCACATTGCCTCAATTGGAGGAGGGGCAGAACCACCGCCAAAGCCTGCGAGGGAGACTTTGCAGCTATACAAGAGCAATATAAATATATAGGGGGAAAAATCAATAACACAACAGTTTCACCAAGCAGAAAGAAACGCGATCAATATGAAAAGACAAGGAAAGAAAGGACCACAAGCAATGCAGGTCAACTCAACTTTAGAAGAGGTAATATCTGCAGCAGATGGAATGTCAGATAAAGAATTCAGGATATACATGCTTCAGATGATCTGGAGTCTCAAGGAAGATATTAGACAGCAAAATCAGACAATGAAAGACCACTTCGACCACTTTGACAATGAATTACATAAACAAATCCAAGAAGCAAAAGATCAATTATACAGGGAGATAGAGGTTACAAAAAACAAACAAACAGAAATCCTGGAAATGCAGGAAACAATAAACCAACTTAAAAACTCAATTGAGAATACTACCAGCAGAGTAGAACACTTAGAAGATAGAACATCAGACAATGAAGACAAAGTATTTCAACTGGAGAAGAACATAGACAGCTCAGCAAAGCTGTTAAGAAACCATGAGCAGAACATTCAAGAAATATGGGATAACATAAAGAGACCAAACTTAAGAGTCATTGGGATACAGGAAGGTACTGAGGTCCAAACCAAAGGAATGAGCAATCTATTCAACGAAATAATACGAGAAAACTTCCCAGACTTGAAGAATGAGACAGAATCCCAAATCCTAGAAGCCTACAGGACGCCGAATGTGCAAAATCATAAGAGATCCACACCTAGACACATTATAATGAAGATGCCCAACATACAGAATAAGGAGAGAATTTTAAAAGCTACAAGAGATAGGAAGCAGATTACATTTAGGGGTAAACCAATCAGGATAACAGCTGATATTTCAACACAGACTCTCAAAGCTAGAAGATCCTGGAATAACATATTTCAAACACTGAAAGAAAATGGGTTCCAACCAAGAATTGTGTATCCCGCGAAATTAAGCTTCAGGATGGAAGATGAAATTAAAACCTTCCATGATAAACAAAAGTTAAAAGAATTTGCAGCTAGAAAACCATCTCTTCAAAACATCCTCGGCAAAATATTACAGGAAGAGGAAATGAAAAATATCAATGAAAACCAACAGCGGGAGGTAGGACAGTAAAGGGGGGGGAATAATCAAAGAGGAAAACAAACCATGTTTAATAACATAAATAAACAAATATGGCTGGAAGAACAACCCATATCTCAATAATAACCCTAAATGTTAATGGCTTAAACTCACCAATTAAGAGACACAGGCTAGTAGAATGGATCACAAAACAAGACCCAACAATATGCTGCCTTCAGAAGACGCATTTGATAGGAAAAGACATACATAGACTGAAGGTGAAAGGTTGGGAAAAATCATATCACTCATATGGACTTCGGAAACAAGCAGGAGTGTCCATACTCATATCAAATAAAATAGATTTCAAGCCAAAGTTAATCAAAAGGGATGAAGAGGGACACTACATACTTCTCAAGGGAACCATACACCAACAAGACATAACAATCATAAATATATATGCCCCAAACAATGGTGCAGCTATGTTCATCAAACAAACTCTTCTCAAGTTCAAGAGTCTAATAGACCACCATACAATAATCATGGGAGACTTCAACACACCTCTCTCACCACTGGACAGATCTTCCAAACAAAAGTTGAATAAGGAAACTATAGAGCTCAATAACACAATTAATAACCTAGACTTAATTGACATATATAGAATATACCACCCAACATCAAGCAGTTACACTTTTTTCTCAGCAGCACATGGATCCTTCTCAAAAATAGATCATATATTATGTCACAGGGCAACTCTTAGACAATATAAAGGAGTAGAGATAATACCATGCATCTTATCTGACCATAATGGAATGAAATTGAAAATTAACGATAAAAGAAGTAAGGAAAAATCATGCATTACTTGGAGAATGAACAATAGGTTACTGAATGATCAATGGGTTATAGAAGACATCAAGGAGGAAATTAAAAAATTCTTAGAGATAAATGAAAACACAGACACAACATATCGGAATCTATGGGACACATTGAAAGCAGTTCTAAGAGGAAAATTTATTGCTTGGAGTTCATTCCTTAGAAAAAGAAAAAACCAACAAATAAATGATCTAATACTTCAACTCAAAATCCTAGAAAAAGAAGAGCAAAACAACAGCAAAAGAAGTAGAAGACAAGAAATAATTAAAATCAGAGCTGAAATTAATGAAATCGAAATGAAAGAAACAATTGAAAAGATTGACAAAACTAAAAGTTGGTTCTTTGAAAAAATAAATAAAATCAACAGACCCTTAGCTACGCTAACGAAGAGAAGAAGAGAGAGAACTCAAATTACCAGCATACGGGATGAAAAAGGCAATATCACAACAGACACTTCAGAAATACAGAAGACTATCAGAAACTATTTTGAATCCTTATACTCCAATAAAATAGAAGATAGTGAAGGCATCGATAAATTTCTTAAGTCATATGATTTGCCCAGATTCAGTCAGGAGGATATTGACAACCTAAACAGACCAATATCAATTGAGGAAATAGAAGATACCATCAAAAGACTACCAACTAAGAAAAGCCCAGGGCCGGATGGGTATACAGCAGAGTTTTACAAAACCTTTAAAGGGGAACTAATACCAATACTTTTCAAGCTATTTCAGGAAATAGAAAAAGAGGGAGAACTTCCAAATTCATTCTATGAGGCCAACATCACCCTGATTCCTAAACTAGACAAAGACACTTCAAAGAAAGAAAACTACAGACCAATATCTCTAATGAACCTAGATGCAAAAATCCTCAATAAACTTCTGGCGAACCGGATACAAAAACATATCAAAAAAATTGTGCACCATGATCAGGTAGGATTTATCCCTGGGATGCAAGGCTGGTTCAATATACGGAAATCAATAAATGTTATTCACCACATCAATAGACTTAAAAATAAGAACCATATGATCATCTCGATAGATGCGGAAAAAGCATTCGACAAAGTACAGCATCCCTTTATATTCAAAACTCTAGAAAAAATAGGGATAACAGGAACATACCTCAATATTGTAAAAGCAATCTATGCCAAGCCTCAGGCTAGCATCATTCTGAATGGAGAAAAACTGAAGGCATTCCCTCTAAAATCTGGAACAAGACAGGGATGCCCTCTCTCACCACTTCTGTTCAACATAGTTCTCGAATCACTGGCCAGAGCAATTAGACAGACAAAAGAAATTAAAGGCATAAAAATAGGAAAAGAAGAACTCAAATTATCACTATTTGCAGATGACATGATTCTATACCTAGCAGACCCAAAAGGGTCTACAAAGAAACTATTAGAGCTAATAAATGAATTCAGCAAAGTGGCAGGCTATAAAATCAACACGCATAAATCAAAGGCATTCCTGTATATCAGCGACAAATCCTCTGAAATGGAAATGAGGACAACCACCCCATTCACAATATCCTCAAAACAAATAAAATACTTGGGAATCAACCTAACAAAAGAGGTGAAAGACTTATACAATGAAAACTACAGAACCCTAAAGAGAGAAATAGAAGAAGATCTTAGAAGATGGAAAAATATACCCTGTTCATGGATAGGTAGAAGTAACATCATCAAAATGGCGATATTACCAAAAGTTCTCTATAGGTTTAATGCAATGCCAATCAAAATCCCAACGGCATTTCTTGTAGAAATAGAGAAAGCAATCATGAAATTCATATGGAAAAATAAAAGACCCAGAATAGCAAAAACAATGCTAAGCAGGAAGTGTGAATCAGGCGGTATAGCTATACCAGACTTCAAACTATACTACAGAGCAATAGTAACAAAAACAGCATGGTACTGGTACCAAAACAGGCGGGTGGACAAATGGTACAGAATAGAGGACACAGAAACCAATCCACAAAACTACAACTATCTTATATTCGATAAAGGGGCTAAAAGCATGCAATGGAAGAAGGATAGCATCTTCAACAAATGGTGTTGGGAAAACTGGAAATCCATTTGCAACAAAATGAAACTGAATCCCTTTCTCTCGCCATGCACAAAAGTTAACTCAAAGTGGATCAAGGAACTTGATATCAAATCAGAGACATGACGTCTGATAGAAGAAAAAGTTGGCTATGATCTACATACTGTGGGGTCGGGCTCCAAATTCCTCAATAGGACACCCATAGCACAACAGTTAATAACTAGAATCAACAAATGGGACTTACTCAAACTAAAAAGTTTTTTCTCAGCAAAAGAAACAATAAGAGAGGTAAATAGGGAGCCTACGTCCTGGGAACAAATCTTTACTCCTCACACTTCAGACAGAGCCCTAATATCCAGAATATACAAAGAACTAAAAAAATTAGACAATGAGATAACGAATAACCCAATCAACAAATGGGCCAAGGACCTGAACAGAAATTTCTCAGAGGAGGACATACAATCAACAAGTATATGAAAAAATGCTCACCATCTCTAGCAGTCAGAGAAATGCAAATCAAAACCACCCTAAGATACCATCTCACTCCAGTAAGATTGGCAGCCATTAGGAAGTCAAACAGCAACAAGTGCTGGCGAGGATGTGGGGAAAAGGGTACTCTTGTACATTGCTGGTGGGACTGCAAATTGGTGCGGCCAATTTGGAAAGCAGTATGGAGATTTCTTGGAAAGCTCGGAATGGAACCACCATTTGATCCAGCTATTCCCCTACTCGGTCTATTCCCTAAAGACCTAAAAAGAGCACACTATAGGGACACTGCTACATCCATGTTCATAGCAGCACAATTCACAATAGCAAGACTGTGGAACCAACCTAGATGCCCTTCAATAGACGAATGGATAAAAAAATGTGGCATTTATACACAATGGAGTATTACTCTGCATTAAGAAATGACAAAATCATAGAATTTGCAGGGAAATGGATGGCATTAGAGCAGATTATGCTAAGTGAAGCTAGCCAATCCCTTAAAAACAAATGCCAAATGTCTTCTTTGATATAAGGAGAGTAGCTAAGAACAGAGTAGGGACAAAGAGCATGAGAAGAAGATTAACATTAAACAGTGATGAGAGGTGGGAGGGAAAGGGAGAGAGAAGGGAAATTGCATGTAAATGGAAGGAGACCCTCAGGGGTATACAAAATTACATACAAGAGGAAGTGAGGGGAAAGGAGGAAAAATATAAGGGGGAGAAATGAATTACAGTAGAGGGGGTAGAGAGAGAAGAGGGGAGGGGAGGGGGGAGGGGGGATAGTAGAGGATAGGAAAGACAGCAGAATACAACAGACACCAGAATGGCAATATGTAAATCAATGGTTATGCAACTGATGTGATTCTGCAATCTGTATATGGGGTAAAAATGGGAGCGCATATCCCACTTGAATCAAAGTGTGAAATATGATATATCAAGAACTATGTAATGTTTTGAACAACCTACAATAAAAATTAATTAAAAAAATAAAAAATAAAATAGATGGCAGGAGAACTTGGGCTTCTGTAGGTAGATAAATGCAGACTCAATAAAAGAGACTGGATTGGAGTCAGTTGACCGATGTACACAGGGACACACATCCACATCTAAATTCAGGGTAAACGAAAAATAGATAATGTCTCAGTATGGTAAGCAGAAAAAAACAAAAGGTGTTGCTCTTGTTTAAATAGATCTAGAGCGAGGTATGGTAGCACATGCCTGTCATCCCAATGGCTCAGGAGGCTGAAGCAGGAGGATTGCAGCTCAAAGCCAGTCTCAGCAAAAGGGAGATGCTAAGCAACTCAGTGAAACCCTGTCTTTAAATGCAAAATAGGGCTGGGGATTTGGCTTAGTGGTGGAGTGCCCCTGAGTTCAATCCCTGGTATCCCCACCCCAACAACAACAACAAAAAAGTAGATCTAGAAGTACCTTCAACAATCAATTATACTGAGGGATGTGAGCAAATTTAAAGATACTCAGCAGGGCACAAGGGTTAATGGCTCAACTCTTCTGAATCTTTTTAGGAGCTGTAGGAGAAACGAATTTCAATGAATTCTCTCCCTGTGTTAAAAAAAAAGGAAAGGAAAAAAAATCAACTAAGAGACAAGCAAGACTTTTCCACAAAAGGAAAAAAATTCTACCCTCACAAATGCACTGTACATCATTACTATAATTATCATTTTTATAGCCTCAAGGGTGGTTTGTTTTCATCCTCTCTGCAAATAATCCAAAAAAAATCTGATTGGAGGGTGGATAATTTATGCCTGCAAAGATAGCATTAGTAATTTTCCTTTGTATATTTTAAGAGAAATCTAGAAAAGCAACTTAAATGTATTTTTGCGTGTCTCCATTCAAGGGGGTCTTCCCAAGAATAACAGTGGGGCTTCTAGAAAGCCAGAATCTTTTTCTTCTGTAGATCAGGGAATTTTTCTATTTTTTTGTTTGTTTGTTTGTTTCTATGATAGAAAATTTTCTCTCCCTATATACCATTTAGCCTTCTATCTGGCCACCCTGTGTATGTGTGCATGTGCACGTGCATGCGCGCACACGCACACACACACACACACACACACACACACACCCATAAAAATGTCCTTTCTTTCAACCACCCCGAGAGAGGGATGATCTGGTCTCTTTTGCTAAGTAGAATTATGTGCTGTTTTGCGGATAACTGGGTCTCTTTATACTGTGACTACTCTTTTGATATTGGATACAATAGTACTTCTGAATCATCTGTTTTCACACTTAAGTACTAAAATGAAGGTTAAAGAAGGGTGAGATCACATATTACATTGGAAGGATGAAATACACCCACTCTTGATATTTTTAGCTACCCTAAACGATAGCTCAGATCAATATTTTCATCTTAAAGGGATCAACAACTAAATGTGGCACAAAGCATGTCATTCAAGCATAATAGGACAAGGTTTCCAATAAAACCTCAGAAATTATTTTGAATCCAAACATAAAAGATATGAACTGTGTTGGGTAGATATTGGCCCCCACCAAAGAATAAAAAATCAAAAGCAAAAATGAAAAGAAATATAATATAGAAAAGTATGTCCTTAATGGAAATATATAGGGACTTCGAATCAGAATCCTAGAATTAAAAAAATTGAATCCCATGTTGAATACATTGTGCATTACTTACAAAAAGACAAACTGACGAAGTCATCTGATAGGTTTAGTTTCCCAGAGTCTCTCTTAATTAAACAATTTGGAAATATAGTGTGTGTGTGTGTGTGTGTGTGTGTGTGTGTGTGTGTGTGTGTTTTATCAACATAGATTCATCTGGGGGATAAGATATAGGCATGAAGTGAAGTTTTTCCCAATGCTGATAAACTTTTAGTACACAAAGCATGTCCTCCTGGGACTCCAGTAGATTAAAGAATAAGTAGAAGACATCAGAACTATCCTACTGTGCTATGGAGCCGCCATGTTGGAAATGGACCTATTTCACCCTCTTAAGAAGCCTGACAACATGGACTTGGGTTGTTCAGTTCTGTTGTTTCCAGAGCATTCGGAACAGGTCCCGGGTCCTTCATGGAGCCCTGGAGTTCTACACATTGTTGACTTTGGGCTTGCATTTTTGGAGCTGTGTGAACCAAGATTATTTAAACCCGGGAATCATATTGGATATGGCAAGATATTCAAACAAAACCTACACAAGGGAATGCGGAGAAGGGAACTGCACGGTTCACCCCAGCCTCCGCAAATGGCCTCACCTATGGAATAAAAGAAGTAAAGCCTGGTCTGCCCATGTGTTCTGTTCAACTTTGTCTCTCCTCCCATCTCTCCCATGGGTGGTCCCTTCATGGTCCACAAGGCAGAACCAAATCTGAAAAGGTGAATTTGTGATTAAATCAATCCTCATCACCAAGATTCACGAGATTGGGCAACGTGACCAGGACAGGAATGAGGCTGGGAAAAAGGGGAACAGCTCAGGCGGCATGCTGAGCATCTAGACCAGACCCCATCACTCCAGGGGATGGGGACACTTTCATCTGCACCTGCATTTGTGAAGAGCAGGGCTTCGTGAAGATGAGCCCTTGGAAACCATGGGTAAGTGTAGATGAAAGAAAACACCTTTCTGAGTGAAGGAGGATAACTTGTGCTAAAGAACAGGGAAGAGGAGCTGGCTAGGTCACTACCTGCCCTCATTACAAGGGTTTCAAATCCCCTCGCCATCCTTTCTCCCATCCAAAAATCATATAAAATCAAATAATCACTGCAGGAGTTTCACAATTGAAAATTTCAAAATGTGCTTAAGCCACCGGGTGAAGCACACAGTCTATAAAAATACTATATTGTACTCACCTTCTGCCTCCAAGGATAAATAAATGTGTGGAAAAAATGACTCTGATACAGAGTTAAATGGCACCATTATTATCTTATAGACTCTGAAAACAAGGAGGCAGAATTCACACACAAAAAACAAAAAACAAAAAAGAGAATGGAAAAGAGAAAGATATTGCAAGACTTGATATCATCATCGCGATGGCCTAGATTCACCAGGGAGGGCTCACAGTCCTAAAAATAGCAACAATAGAATTTTTTACTCCCGTTAACTTTGTTGGAATGGCTAATAGGTCAATTACCAGGAAATCCAGACCACAGGACTAGTGTTCCACAATTTCTCATTTTTAAAACATGATGCTACTCATGGGTATCATCTGCTTCCTACATTTGTAAGACCTGCTTTGTAACTATTTGCCTGTCCTCCTGGGACTCCAGTAGATTAAATGAGATCTCTAGCATGACTGTGTTGTCGAAAAAAAAAAAAAAAAAGCCTAGATGTTTTTATGAAACGATCCAACCTCAGCTCACTTTGGAGAGTTCTGGAAAGAAAGAATCCATTGTGATCCCTTGGAAAGAGTCTGCTAAAATGCCTTACCCCTCTATCATAACCAACACTTAGTCGTCCTTAAACCGTGAAGGTGAACAATGAAATAAAAGGTGCTAGGCACCTTATCAATATCCTGAGTCTATGGGAAACAGAAGATGTCTCAGAGGGTCAGACAATTAAGGTGTACTGCCACCTCCTTCAGCATTCCTGTCAGAATGCAGGATGATCTGATCTCCGGGATTCACTTGGTTGAAATATACCATGCTGCCCCCCCCCCCCCAAACCAAACCTGCATATAAACAAAGTTAAAAAGGAGTCACATTGAAATATGAGAGCACCACATGCAAGCCGAGCTGTGGCTCCCGAATGGCTGGTACCTGAAGTTGCCTCGTCTGTTATAAATATTCCATTCTTCAATGATCATTAAGAAGCGATCATATAACTGGAAATATGCAATACACATTACTTATTTTCTATTTGGAGGAAATCACCTACATTAAAGCTATAGATTATGCATTACCTTACTTATTTATTGTTTTACTCTTTGGCAGAATTACTGCATTCTGTGCTTTATGAAGCTTGCTATCAATAACCACCTTGAAGATGACTTTAAATTATACAGAAAGCTACACTGAAGAGGATGCTGACCAGTTATCCTGTGTTTTCTCTAAAGTCTATAAAAAGAGGAAAGATGTTAGACTAGTTATTTTTGGAGACAGCACCAGAACGAGGGAAAGAAAATAGGATTCTGAGTCAGACAGACCTGAATCTTGACTGCAGCTCTTAGGAATTACTAACAAAAATACTCTGGATAGAGTTTTTATATATCTATATATATATATATATATATATATATATATATATATATATATATATATATATATATATATAAAATGGGGGGGGATAACAGTGTCTACATTCCATGGTTGTTGTTAAGACCCATCCATGACCTAATTCCTCTATGTGATAGAGATAAAAATTGCAGGCTTGAGAGTCAGAGAAATTAATTTTCATTGTATTCATCAATTACTGGCTGCAGGTTCTTAAACCAGTAAGGCACTTTAGCATCCACAAGGCTTGATATTTTTCATCTCTATAAGAAGATACCAAGTACCTGAGAGGAAGGATGGATGTGAACAGCTCAGTCTCATCATGGTACTTGGTAAATAACCAGCAAATATGAGTTGGCTGAATGGGAGACATTTCAGAATACTAACTTGCTCCTTTTAGTAATGCATGATATCTGACCAGAAGGTGACCAAGGTTGGGCTTCATGGAGGGAGAGGCCAAGAAAGAGGCTACTTGGGTATTTAATACATGAGACCAATTAGCAGGGCTTGGATGGGTTCAGGCATGGACATCAATGAAGGATTACAGGATTTGCTCCTGCAGACACTTAGCATGTAAGGATCTCTTGGGCTCTGAGAGTGAATCTTGCCATAGTTATTCTCCTATTTGAAAGTCTTCTCTTGCTTTTAGAATAAAGCCAGAAATGCTTTATACAGTTTCTAGCTCTGAGTGAACTGAAGCTTTGCCTAACTCTCAAGCCACTGTCTCTAACTGCTGAGTCAGGTCACCTTGGCTCCTTATGGTTCTCGGCAGACACCAGCCTATCCCCTGTGCTGTTCCTTGTCCTCTGCCTAGAGGGCTTCCTTGACCTGGTCAACTCTTCCTCCTTCCTCCTTTCTCTACTCAAAAGGACACTTTCACCTGACTTCTACAATTCGCATCTTTATATAGTTTTCAGATCAACCCATGTTTCTGCTGAGCATAAAATACTTATTTAAATTATACTTGCAGTATGCATTTATGGAATTATTTAATATCTCTGTCAACTATCCTGAAAACACACTCTTATTGGGGCAATGCCTGCCTCTGTCCTGCTCTCGGGTGGCCCCCCCCACCATCAGCACCTAATGCCTAACAAACAAAGACGTCCATGTGACAGCCACATAATACATCAGACATATTTCTTCAGCTATTTTATGTAGAATATATATTATTATTTTACCAAAACAAGGTTTTCATTTTATTTCATAGCAGTTATTTGACTTCCAGCCAAATCCCCCTCTTCTTATTCCCATATATTTGCAATAAACACACTGGTTCATTGATTTCTCTTCTGAGAATGCATGCGGGATGTCTGAGCTAACAAGGCAAACGTCACAGGCTGATCGTAGGATGTGGAGTCCGGCTAGGTTTGTCTGTCTAGACCCTTGATGTTATCATGGATACTACCTGGAGCACTATAGAATGTTTAGTAGCATTCCTAGTGGTCTCTCTCCACCGGACACAAAGAGCATTCATTCCCCAGTTGTGTCAAGAAAAGTGTCTCCAGATATCGATGGATGTGTCTTGGGGACAAAGTGGCCTCTGCCTGAAAACTACTGAGACAGAGAATCTGTATTAATATGATGTCCTTGTTACCAATGAGGCGTTAACCAAGGTGGGTGCGGTGAATACCAGGACATGCCTGAGAAAGAGATACGACAAAATGCTATTCAGTTTAAAGAAGAACCTTTTCCTGTCCAAAGACTTTGCATTTCATCATGGATTGTCTTAAACCATGGCTTAAACCAAGGACCTGGTACCAGATGGCTTAAGTAATATATGGCATGGTCTCATCACACCTATGACAGACCTGCTGTCAACACTGGTCACTCTGAGCTGAAAGGGACAACCTAAACTCCAAACCCAAATTTCAGCAGAGGTAACTATTGAGCAATATAGGAAAAAATATACATATATAGGAAAATCATTTTTCATCATGGATTGAGCATGATATTTCATTGAGCAAACCTAGTGGATTAAAACACTAGGAAAATCATATATTTTTTTCAGTATTTCTTGTTCAATGAAAGAGGAAATGGAATTGTTGAAGAGAGGAAAAAAGAAAAAAAAGAAAACCCTAAAGATTCTAGAAACATTACTGAAGGGTGAAAGATCTTTTTTTATTGCTAAAAACAAGGCAATCCAAATTCATCATTAATTCATGCTTAAATTGACCTTCTGTTTTGGAAGTCCCCAAACAGAAGAGAGTGTGTTTTAAAACCTCCCCATCACTCTTAGCCATCTAATGTTGCCTTTCCTGTGATGTTTTTAATGTACTCCAAATAGTGCAGGCCTCGTGACCCTATCTGGTGATCATCTATTACTCTGGTTTGCCTTCTGCTTTGACTATGAATTCCGTTTAGGCAAAACCTCCGTAGAACAGCAGAGTGCCCGGTATTTAGTATTTGGTAGGAACTCCAAAGTAACTGCTTAGCAAGTAAATCAGAGCATGAATAATTCCACATACATGATTTAAATGAGGCATGAGCTAGTTTGTGTCTGGTTCAGTCTTCAGGTAGAAGATGATGATTTTTTTAAATAACTCATACTGATATGTATGTAACTTCCATCAGGAACCACAGGACCTCAGATGTTTGCAACAGATACACCAGTGACTCTCTACAGCAGTTCCTGAACAGGCATCGAGGACTTGAACCCTGTACATATAAGGCATATTGTGCACTATGTATTGTAATAATTACACGGTGATGTGCAGCTCTCTCCGACCAGGCAATGATCCTGCCTTACGAAAACCAACTCAGCTCTAGTTGTAAATCCACATTCCACTCATGAACTCATGCCGACCTGACAGAGGCATCTGTGTGGCACTGCATCTTACAAAGTCACCGTTCGTTCTATCAGAGAGCGAGCACTGGCTGATTAATATCTGCAAAAAAAAATATTTCTATAATTCAGTTGGAAAATGTGACTACTTTATTTGAACCAAGGAAAGGCCCCAGTGTGGTTCAATGCTTTGACATTACATATATAGCATACCCACACATCCACCAGCACCACTTAACCACACCTGGAGGGCAGGAAAAGGACTTTTCTCTGGGTCTCAGGTAATTGTAACAGAGAAAACCACAGACTTCAGCCCACAGGCCCTATGGGAACCAACCCTGTGTCTCTGCTCATAATTTATTCTGGTATTTTATAAAGGGGACCTAGACCCCTTGATCTAGTAACTCTACTGGGAATAAAAAAATGACTTCTATGGCATGTCGGCACAGCAGTTCTTACATAAAACCATTAAATTGACACTGAAGAGCTCAGCTACATGATAAAAATGAGTACCTATTTAGTTTGGGTCTATTGCCACAGTTGATCATTATCATTCACTTAGTTTTGCAAATAGCAGAAGCAGCAAATGGAGAGGGGGGAGGAAACAGTAGACCCTCTGCAATTACTTTTCATTAGTTCTGAAAAGCATGTTTTTTTTTTTTTTGCAGCAAGTTTGCACTATTAACTGTTCAGTGCTGATTATAATCAAAACTAGTGCCAGTCACCCAGGAGTATTCTAGGGGCCAGAAGTAAGTCCAGAGAACTACCCTGTTGCTATGGCTGATTCTTAAAGATATTAAATGATTCAGGAATGGAGAGGGGAGTAGAATATTTGCTGAAGGCTTCACAGGCCAAGCACCAGGCAAGATGCATTTGAATAGGCTGCATTCCATCCATATTCTCCCGGGGAGGCAAATAGTACTATGTCCAAGTTGTAAGAGGGAAAGGCGAGGCTTCAAATTAGCAAGCTTGTCCAAAGCCACCAAGATACATGGTGACTCTGACGGTTAAGTGGGCTATCATATCCATTTGTGACACATACGTATCTGTCTTCAATAGAAATAATTTATCATTTTTGTCAAGTACATCAAGAATAAAGCTAGTAGGGACTATTACGAGCCAAAGAGAAATGATTTTGTCAGACCACACTTTTCCTCATCCGAGTCACCTAAAAATGTTTCCATGGGGATAAACAGATGTTCCCAATCAATCCACTGATAATGCTCATGGTGGGCTCATAAATCATACGAAGAGTGAAGATTTCATACATTTTGTGACATAAAAGACAGTAGCTGGAGTTGTTTTAAAAACCTCTAAGTGAAATATGATACACTCTGCAGTGCATTCTTCCAGAATATATGGAGGATCACAGCATTTTAAATTTGCAGGTGTGAAAGCCCGTCATCAAATACATGCAGGATGAGGAACACGATTACAATGTATCGTGATTCATCAAAGCTAAATTGCACGGTGCAGGATCATATGATTAGAACCGGACACTATTTATTTCAGCATTGAGAAAGGATACAGGCTGCTCCTGCAAAGGTCCTGAATAAATCTGAGTTTCATTGTCATCGGTCTCCTTTAGTGCAAGTTACTCATCTCATTACCGAAAATATACTTGCAGCTGTCAAAATTTTACTATCAGTCAATCTCTCTGCAGCCCGAGTTTCACTCTGCAAACCCTTTCACTCTGCCTCTCCCTGGGTGTATGTTTATGTTTACAATACCTGCCTGAGCGGAAAAACCAGGCAGTGATAATGAATTAAGGCTGTGTACGCAGTAATTTTCACTAAAGGCAACAAAAATCACCGAGTCACCGTCATAAACACGAGTCCCCGAAGTTGGTAGAGTCAACAGAATGATGCTTTTCATACCGATGCTACTCCACACCCGGCCATTTGCAAGCAAGTAATCTAACTAAACCAAAGTTGGACTACTCTTTTTTTTATGAGTTAACATCAGATTATTTATTTTGCTTAGCCAAAAAAAGAACAAGAGAACCTCACTATTTCTCCAGTTGAGAATGGCTCTTCTCCCCTCAATCCAGATTTCTCTTGGAGGACCAGATGTGTCAGCTTGGTTTGATCCACTCCCTGGAATATTGTCTCTGTTGAAAAACTGCTTCACAAAGAAGGTGGCAGCAGGAAAATTTCAGAATCCAAAGCTTAAAAATAAGTCTTGGGCAATGTGGGGTTATTTTCTGTCTCTGGGGGGGATCATCCGGTGTCCAAGGCTTGGGGACAGAGGCAAAGTCCCCATCCACCCATCTAGGAGATGTCACTCTCAGTAGCGTCTGGTGTCCTGACCTGTGCTTGCCCAGGATGATGGTGGGTAAGGAGCAGCAGGTCACGGGGGCCCCCTGACCCTCTGGGAGACAGACCCTGGGCATACCCAGGGACTGAGGGTCAATGGCCAGGGGAGAATCAATGACTGTCCCGCCTGTGGTCCCTGAGGTCCTGGGGCAGGGATGCAGGAGGCAGCCAGTGTCACAAGACGTCCCTGTCCCCAGCCAGGCTAGGCGCCTGGCTAAAAAGGAGAAAGACGATGTCCCTCTTCAGGGTCTGGCCCCTGCCCCTGGTCTCACTTCCTCCCCAGCACCGCCTGGAAGGAGAGGAAGTGACACCCAGGGTAAGGTCGACAAGTGAGGCCACCGTCACATTCAGGTTCAGGGTGCGACAGCTCAGTCTGCCCCCAACAGGCCCCATGATCCTCTTCATGGGCCACATCTCTTCTGAGAGTCACGCCCTGCCCTTTATAGGCACAAGGACCCAGAAGTTCCAGAAACACGTCCATGTTTAGGCCCCCGGATCTGGAAGTTCCAAAGGTGCACGTCCATGTTTAGGCACCTGGATACAGAAGTTCCTCAGGTGCACGTCCATCTTTGGGCCCTTGGATCCGTAAGTGCCTCAGGCATCCATGTTTAGGCTGCAGCATCCGGAAGTTCCTCAGGCGCACATCCATGTTTAAGCCCCTGGATCCGGAAGTTTGTCGGGTGCACGAACATGTTTAAGCCCCCGGGTCCAGAAGTTCCTCAGCATCCATGTTTAGGCCTTAGCAACCAAAGTTCCTCAGGCACACATCCATGTTTAGGCCCATTGATCCGGAAGTTCCTCAGTATTCCATGTTTAGGTCCCTGGATCCGGATCCAGAAGTTTCAAAGGTGCAAGTCCATGTTTAGGCTCTAGGATCCGAAAGTTCCTCAGGTGTCCATGTTTAGGCTCTAGGATCCGGAAGTTCCTCAGGTACACATCCATGTTTAAGCCCTGGGTCCAGAAGTTCTTCAGCATCCATGTTTAGGGCCTCTCTTTTTTTTTTATTTTGAAAATTACAGTGATTCCAGATGCAAAACCAGTATCTTTCTTTTTATTTCATTTATTTTTAAAATAATTGCATTATTGTTATACATAGAATTGGATTTGGGGATGGGTGAGTAGCTCAGTGGTTGAACACTTGCTTAGCATCCCCAAGGCCCTACACTCAATCCCCAGTACTGCAAGAAAACACAACCAAACACACAAAACCATAAATGGGTATTTCACTGTGATATGTTCACACACACACACACAAAGCAGAGTTTGGCTGAGTGCATTCTGCGGTTCCTCTCTGTTCTCCTCCCTCTCCTCTCTCCCCCTCAGTTCCTTTCCTCTCCCTAACTGTTCTCTCTGTCATTTTCATGAGATCCTCCCATATTTTTTGAGCTTCTTATTTTTTCTCTAGCTTCAGTACAAAAGAGAACACATCCAACCCTTGACTTCCGTCTGCATCTGGCTACCTTCACTTAGCACGATGTTCTCCAGCTCCTTCCGTTTACCAGCAAATGACATGATGTCATTCTTCTATGAGGTTGTGGACATATGCCACCTTCTCTTTATTTAATTGTCTATTGAGGGACACCTAGATTGTGCTTCCATAACTTGGCTGCTGAGAATCTTGCTGCTGTATACACTGGTATGCACGTATCCCTGTAGCATACAGTTAAAGTATAGATGGGAGCTGTTCTGCAAAAGCTAATGTGTGAGACAAGGCAAGAAGGTTTAGAGGTGAAATGATTGGGTTCTGAGAATCTTAACCCAATTAATGCATTAATGCCCTGATGGGATTTACTGAGTGGTAACTGAAGGTGGGTAGCATATGGCCACCTTCAGTAAGTGTCTCTCTCTCTCTCTCTCTCTCTCTCCTGATGGTTGCCATGTCTTGAGCTGCGTTTCTCCTCCACCTCCTTCCACCATGATGTTCAGCCTCACCTCAGGCCCCAGAGCAATGCACTCAGCCATCTATGGACTGAGATCTCTAAAACTATGACCCCATGAGCCCCAAATAAAGTTTTCCTACTCTGTTGTTCCTGTCAGGTCTTCTGGGTCACAGTGGCAAAAAAAAAAAAAAAAGAAGCTCACGACAACAGATGCTGATTTTAGTTCTCACAAAATCAATATTTTATCGTGTCTGCTACTTAAAGTTTGGTCTGTGGACCCCTTGTGTCTTGGTCACCTGATTAGAAATGCAAATCTCAGGCCACATCCGGGCTTTCTGGAGAAGAGCGTGCACTTATAACCAGTTTACCAAGTGATCTGCAGGTACACTGAAGTTTTAGAAACACTGATGTAGCTACCAAGTTGTGATAATAAACACTCAGTATGCCATCGACTCTGCATTAATCTCGTTGTGTTGACAGCCTCGGATTTTCTGGTTAAAACGTGTGAGTCTTTAACAGTATTCAAAATATCTCTTGTAATTAAAAAAAAACACTCAGCTGCCTTAGCTAAGAGCAAAATCATGAAAAAGACCAAAGTCAAACCAAGGAGAGCATGTATGTCTGAGCCACCCCTTTTGGAAAGACAATGAGACCTCACCTCTGCCTCTGTTTGCCTACCCTAAACTCAACCCCTGGGATTCAGTGAACCTCCTGCCTCAACCTCCCCCAAGTCACTGAGACCACAGATGCATCACACCAGCCAGGCCCCCCTCCCATTATTTTAAAAGTCATACATAATCTTGCCTGTAAGAAGTTCCTGCTCCATCTTCCCTCCCTGCGAGCAAGACACGCTGTCAGCAAAGGGAAATGGAAATTCTGTTTTGTAGATTAAATCTTCCTTGATACTAGATCAGCAGCCAGGAAGCACTGAGCCCATCCAGACTACAGCATCCAGGCAACTCCTGAGAAAGTTCTAGAAGACAGAAAGCAGGTGGAGATCTTGGGGCTAAGGGTTTATCTTACACATTAACCAGGGATAAGTCTGTCCCTGCTGTAATTCAAGTTAAAGCAGAACTGAGCATTGAGAGAAGTCTGGTAAAGTTAAAAAAAAAAAGGTCTTTGGGCTGACAGCCCACCACAAGACTTTCTCCTAGGTGTACCCCACACCCTGCCGCCAGGGGCTTTCTGTCATTGTAGGATTTCGGAGTGGGACAGAGAGACTATTGGAGTCCTAAACAAGGAAGCCAGTATGTCCTCTCCGTCCACAGTGCTGGTGGCAAATGACAGCTGAATATAGGTTAAAGCCAATAAAGGAAACTGAAAAAGAGAAAATGCCTACATCATTCCAGGAAAAACAGAAATGCAGACCATGGCTGGCTTCTCATTACTTAGGATTCCAAAGAGATTCCTTGAACCTTTCCAGGACTCTAGCTTTTGGGGAATTTTTAATTTTTTATTTTATTTTTTTAAATTTTGGTACTGGGGATTGAACTCAGAGGCACTCGACCACTGAGCCACCTCCCCAGCCCTGTTTTGTATTTTATTTAGAGACAGGGTCTCACTGAGTTGTTTAGCACCTCGCTTTTGCTGAGGCTGGCTTTGAACTTGCTATCCTCCTGCCTTGGCCTCCTGAGCCACTGGGATTTCAGGACACCAGCTTCGAACAGGGGCTGTTCAAGTGGATTTCTCTTGGCCAGGATTTGAAACCTCCCAGCCAACCCATTGAGCAAGTGTATCCATAAGTGCCCACTGATGCTACATGTTCTTTTTTTTTTTAATAAAGACCAAAAACCTCCTAGAATTCAACAGTTTCATGTCAGCTCATGTTCTGAATCGCTGGGGGTCGGGGGGGTGGTGGTGGGAGGATGGATCTGAAGCAGAAATATCTCTGACACTTTCCACTCCTGTATTCCTACCCTGAAATGCGGATTCAGTTCCATCGTGAGGACCTGACTCAGGTCAGAAGTTAGCAGGAACAAGCGGAGGACTATTTGAGGAACGCGCACACTGTGCATAATTCAAGGGTGTTACTGAGCAGATGCCAGCTCTTGGGGGCATTGAAAGCAGCTCTGGCAACTTTTAAATAGCTACTCCAGCTTCCAGGTTGCCCAATGCCTGACACAGCTGGGCTCCTCCACCAGGAGGCTAGGACTCACTGACTCTCCCAACTCCCTGATGTAATCTGACACAATGTATCCCCCGAGACACTGCCTGCTGCTAAGGCTCCTATTTCTATATTGGAGCCTTTTAATTTGTATTTTCCCCAAATGACTTATGTCTGCTTGTCAAGTGGGATTCTCACCTCACTTGGAACTCGTGGCTCTCTGACAAAGACTGGGAGGCGGGCAGGGAGCGCTGGCATACCACGGAAACCCACAGAAGCCATCAACAGCTTCTTCCCAGCCGAGGGTGATGCATCTGCAGCCCCAGCTAAAAGCAGGTCGGTGCAACCATCTCCTATGACCTGGATTCTCCTACACAAAAGCTTTAGCTTCTATTTCACCACCTTTCAGATGCTGAGTCCCAGGGGCAGCTGGGCAACTCTGACACGACTCTCTGATGGGTGCCTTTCTGGAAATGTATTTGTGTAACCCGCTAGCACCATCAGCTTCAAGAGATGGAGGCTTCTATTCCACTGGAGAAATATAAGCAAGGATCACACATTCTGGCTCTGGAATCAGGATGGAGCTGACTGTTGGAATCCCAGCTCAGCCGCAGATGGACTTTGAGCTATTAGGAGACTGAATGTGATCACTCTGAAATCTTAGATTCTTATTTAATAACTCGAGGAGAACTGTGGAACCTCCCCAGGGTCCGTGAAAACTCTTAAAGAAGAAAATATGAAGATAAGGGTAGGAAAGTATTTTGGCACATAACAAGTGCTTAAACACACACAAGCCAGTACAGTCACCACCAAGGGAGGAATGCTTCTGAGCACGCTTGCATCCTAAATATGGGCATGCCTGTATTGCTCTATAATTCACAATAGCCAAACTATGGGTTTGGTGCCCATCAACAGATGATGTGCTCTACCTACACCATGGAGTTTTACTCATCTATACAGAAGAATGAAATTATGTCCATGGAACTAGAGAACATTACAGTATGCAAAATAAACCAAACTCAGAAGGCCAAGGGTCACCTGAAAAATGTGTCATATGGAAATAAATGTGTTTTTTTAAATTAATACTATTCTAAAGAGAGACAACATCATAACAGGGTATAATAAAAAAATGTAATGATTAAATAAAGCAAACCTATCACGTTGCTTATCTCTATTTTGTGGTGAAACATGTAAAATATAGTACTGGCCAGGTGCATAGTACAGGCCTGTATCCTAGAGGCTTGGGAGGCTGAGGCAGGAGGATGGCGAGTTCAAAGCCAGCAACTTAGAGAGGCCCTAAGCAACTTCATGAGACCCTGTTTCAAAAATCAGAAATATGGAAAGGGCTGGGAATGTGGCTCAGGGGTTAAGTGGCTCTGGGTTTAATCCCCAGTACCCCCCATCCCCCCAAAAAAGGAGTATTAGTTCTTCTGAATTATATAATACACTGCCTAAGGTTGCTGCTCTGTGTGACAGATCACAAACACTCATTGCTCTTATCTAACACTGTGCGCTTTGACCAACATCCCCCAAGTCGCTCCCCCGACTCTCCCACCCCCCAGGAGTTCAGTATTTATAGATCCCACACAGAAGTGGAATCATCTGCTTTGTTTCTAAAGCCTGAATGCTCTGCCCTGCTCTGCTCTGTCTCTGGAGAGGGCAACTACATGGTTTTCAGTGATGGTAAGGCCACCCTGGTACTGTCCCTAAGGAGGAGAATGTAGGAGATGACCTCATGGCCATCCACATGCTGTCTGCTAAGACTTTTACTTTATGTGACTGTTTGTGCCTCCGAAGCAAACATTTCTAAACCTGTTTTCCTCTTCTGTGAAAGGAGGGATTCAGCTTTGGTGACACCTGGGATACATTGACTTATGGGGTCCTAGGCATTGGCTCTCTGCACTTGGATCCGTGACTGATCTCACAACCACGCAGAAGACCCACGGCGTCCTTCTATCATCATGCAATAAACAGAACGTGGGCTTTAGTGGTCAGTTTGTTTCAAGTAAGCTCAATAGAGATGACAGGGGACAGAGGGACTCAAGGGGAGTGGGGACACCAAGGTAAGAGAATAATGCTATTCATTGTGTCCACTGTGCTGACCAACCATAGGCTTTCTCTTTGAAAAAGCAATTTACCTGCAGCTCCACTTGGCTTAAGTCCCCAAGATATGTTACATTCCTCAGCAAATTACTTGAGGGAGACGTAGAGGGGCCGAGGCAGCCAGGACAAGATGGCGAGCGAGGAGGTCGGGGACAGGGCCAGTACAAAGGAGCATGGGGAGGGTCATTCCAGGAAGCCAAATTCCTGCTTGAAGTGCTCAGGGACACAAGTGAGGGACCCAATCAGACAGACACTTCTGAACCATGCTTCTAAGTGGGGGACCCAAAAGAAAAACTAGAACAGAAGGGTGGACATCAGGGGCACCAATCAATAATATGGAGGATGATGTGGGCAGGGAAGAAGAGAAGCAAGGAGGAAATTTTGGAGACCATAAAAAGAACAGGCCAACACTCCCCCACTGGACTCCCAGCCCTGGAACCCCTTCTGTTTGGAAAAGTGTGTTTCTGTTGCTTTTGCAATAGCTACTTCTTGCTTGCTCTCTCTGTGTATCCTGTTCTTCAATTCTTGGCTAAATTGAGATAATTCAAGGAACCCAGAACCCCCAGACAGTAACATGCCCTTTACCAACAGTTTATGCTGAAGAAGGGACTTTTGTGACCCTAATACAGACCAGATCCCAGAACTTGGGGAGATAAAGATAATTCCCCCCATCCATAAAAATCTGTAAAGATAGGTTCCAATTACCACCAGGCAGCATGGGCCAAAGTGACCTAGAACTATCATGGCACCCATTGAAAGTCTGAGGTCATCCTGCTGTCAGTCAAAACTCAAGAGTGGGATCTGGACTGAACTCTCTGGAAACTTCCTTGGAACACCAATGAAACTGGGAGTCAGGAGGCACATGCTGTCCCTCTCCTCTCTGAGAGCACACACTCTCTCCCTTGAGAGTGTCCCATTTCCCCTTCCCCATCCCTTCTAACATGCCTGTTACTGTGAGCAACATGTCTGACATCTTTCTGGCCTGATCACAAGATCTGGAATGACAGGGGACCTCCAGGTACCTCAGTTTTGTTGAAGTCCCCAGCGGTGTCACCAAGAGACTTAGGCAGCATTACTAAACCATGGGACCATGATCCTGGAGACAATTTTTCCATTTACATTTTGAATTGAGTCACATGTACAGGGAGCAGAACTAATCAGGATGGGCCAGGCTCTGAAGCTACATCATCCAAAAATAAAAATGGCTCACGGGTGTTAAATTTGTAATCCCTCTGTCTCCCCAAGTCGGGTACCATTTTCTCCAATATGCTCCCATTTCTCATTTTTCACCCTCTCCTTGCTTAAATTTTCATTGGCTAGTGACTCATCTAAATGGGTCCTGATGAAGTGTGATTTATAAGCATCAATTAACTATTGATGGAGAGCTACTCATGTGTAGCTATTTCATGAAAAAAAAATAATGGAGAGACATTTAGAGGGATTTAGTCCCTCAGTGAATAATAGCTTTCGCAGTGTCTTAAAGAAACAGCCATTCCTGGATTTCTACTCTATTTTCTTCTTTATTTAGACATACTTAGGATGTCTTTATCTTATACTCATACACAGCACTTGACATCAATTGCTTTTCTCCTTTGTTCACAATTATTAGCATCAGGACATATCTGCCTTGGTGTTATTTCTTTGAGGGTCTGTTTAGTTCACTGCCATTATTTTCCTGGTTTTGTTCCTGCAGAGCAGAGAGGAGGTTAAGAAGATTTTCCAGCAGATGGATACACATCCACCTGATCTTTAAATCTCAAGTTTCCAAGCTCTTCCAAACACCACTGGGGACCCATTAGGTCCTGTCATGACCAACGCAGTTAATCTGGCCCATTCCTGAGACTCCGCACCCGCCACCTTTGAAGATAGCTACGATTGTGATTGGGGTGACAGAGGGATTACAAATTTAATGCTGTGCGCCATTTTTATTTCTCTCAAAAGCTTCTTCCTCCTAGGGAGCATCTTGCTCACCACGTTCATCTCACCTGTCATCTTTTATTTCCAAGGTGGATGGAAAGGTAAGATAGCACCAGGGCCACTTCTCTAAGACGCCTTCGGGTCCTTGACCTTGGAGACAAGTACCAATCTCACCTTTAAAAGACATATTCATGGGAAAAGTAGGTTGCTCTAAAGCTTCCAGACCCACCCCTCCAGGCTCCTTGGAGAGATGTTAGCACCATCTCCCTACAGGATATATCTGCCTTCTCGGAACAAGCTCATCTTTGTGAGCCTTCGGTTTTACCGCACCAGAGTAAGCTTCTCAAGTTTCTCTAACTAGTTTGTTTGCTTCTGTGTTCAGTTCCTTCTCTCAGTCTGTCTGCCCTCCATCTGAGATCCTATTCCTGCCGCATGCTCTTCTGTCTCCACTAGGTAACAGGATCCAGAGCTCCCTGTACGCTAAAGCAGAGCAATCCCAATATTCTCAAGGTACATCATCTCCAGCTCCAGCTCGGGTTTTAAGAAATATTCCTATTAAACGTTAAGACTCGTAAGCAACTTTGATCTTGCCCTTCAAATTGACGTGGGTAAAACATCAACTCACAGGAATCTACGGGTACATCTTTTATTAAGGCAAACTCATGACGTCTGTAGGGTTTTTTGGCTTGGCTTTGTTTGATTGATCACTTTGATTCTTTTCATATCATTTCGTTTTGTTTTGGTCGTCCTGAGGACGAAACTCGGGACCTGATGGATGCTAGGCAAGTGCCAGTCTACCCCTGAGCTATAGCCCCCAGCACTTGGGACCAGTTTTAAAGAGAAAATCCTAAAAGGGGTTTCCCCTCTGTTCTGGGTAATCTATGAATTTTACATTCTCCCATTTCCTTTGCTATTAGAAAGGCCATTTTGTGCTGAAGGTTTTGAAGACTCTGTTTTGCAATTCTGACAAGCTACCATACGTCTCAGTTTAAACATGACAAGGTAAAAATGGACACTAATTTCTTTCTTTCTCTTTTTTTTCCTGAATGTGGAAAGCAATAAGGCAGCCTAGCTTTGGAGGTTGATTTTGAAAAACTATCTTTCAGCAATCAACAAAAGCTTGCTGTTGGTATTATCTCTTGAAATACTTAAAACGGCAAACCTAATTTATTCAATTCCAGGTTTAATAAGACATGATTGTTCTTTACACAGAGGTGGGGTAAAGGCATATCTTTTGCAATAATGTAGGTTCACAAGAATTTTTGCTGGAAATTATCAAAGAATTAAATATTAAAGAACTGAAGAGGAAGTAGAAAATTTTTTTTTTCACCAACACTTGTCATATTTAAATTTTCTTGGAGTAGAGAACACGTTGCACTGATTTAAACTGTGTATGTTCTTTGCCTTTTCTTTTCTCTTGACTTTTTTTCTTTTTGTGCTCCTGTGGATGGAACCCAAGGCCTCACACAAACCAGGCAACGCGACACTACCAAATGAGCTATATTCCAATCCCTTAGAATGCATTTATTTAAGGAACCCACATTCCAACCTCATATTTTATAGATGGAGAAATTTGAGCCCAGTGAAGTTGAATGACGGCTTTGGCATCACACAACTGATTCCTATCAAAGCTGAAGAAAGAGACTTAACGTGCATTTTTTTAAAATTTTGCTCTTCCTCCCATTGGCTCATACACAGAGATGAACTCCAGGAGCTCTGTGGGTACTATAATTTGAAAACCTTTCCTCCTAAGTTACAAAGCTGATGCGAAAAGCTTCCCAGATGGAAAACATGATGAACTCTACTAATGCAGACCAACGCCTTCTGAGAGACATAGAAAAATAAAATATGACTCAAATTGAATTTTTTTAAAATAAATAAATCAAGCTTGTCAGGGCTTGGCTGTGAGGTATCCCCCCCCCAAAAAAAAGCTCATGGATGAGACAATGGAAGAAGGTTCAGAGAAGAAATGATTGGGTTGTGAGAATCATAACCCAATCAGCAAATTAATCCCTGATGGGATTAACAGTGGCAGTTAGAGGCAAGTGGGGTGTGGCAGGAGGGGGTGCAGCACTGGGGGTGTGGCTTTGGGGATATATATTTGTATCTGGCCAGTGGAGTCTCTCTCTGCTTCCTGATCATTGTGTGAGCTGCTTCCCTCCACCCCCCTCTGCCACCATGATGTTCAGCCTCACCTGGAACCCTGGAGAATGGAGCCAGCTGTCTTTGGACAGAGACCTCAGAAACTGTGAGCCCCCAAATAAACTGCTCCTCCTCTACAGTTGTTCTGGTTGGGTGTTTTAGTCACAGCCGTGAAAATGCTGAGTGGAACAAAGCTCAAACAAAAGAAAGAGAATGGGAAAGTGTCATAAAGAAACTAAGAAATCAGAGACTAAGCAATACACCTCAGCTAATGGGCTGTGGTTTAGTAGCAGATCAGTCCTGCCACAGGACTGCAGGGTGGTGAGGCAGGTAAGGATACCTAGTGAGAGGAGAAAGAGACTTGGACCATAGGCTGATAGGTCCCAGTAAGACACAGAGCTCCTAAATCTTTAAAGGAATCTTGGAAAGCTATTCATATGATTTAAGGAACAGGTATGGAATTGTGCTGTCTTTGATCTCAAGGTGTTGCCTGTAAGAAATCGAAACTTCAAGTCTAGGTAAAGCATGAGGATGGGATTATATCATCAATAGTGTGGAAGAAATTAAGACAAACAATGGTTTGGGATCCTTTAAGTCCTAAATCCTCAATTAAAGGAGAAATTGAACCATCCTTGAGGGATGCTTTCAGAAGATAGGATGTATACCATGCCAAAGGAAAATAAGGTAAGTTCATAACACAAAATTACAAAAAACAATGTGGGGAGAAAAAAAAAAAAACTACCACAAAAAGAGATGACACAGTAAAAGAATTGATAATATAAGTACTAAAACCAAAAGATTAATGAACAAGAATAGAAATTATGTGAACAAAATTATTAGAGATATAAAGGAAACTCCAAGCAACAGAGCATCATGATCGTATCAAGTCAGAATGATAAACCAATCAGAACTTCTAGAAACTAAAAATGAATAGTAGAAAAATGATTTTTTTTTAAATAGTGGAATTTGTGCTAGTTGTGAATGTTTTTTGTAAATACCACGGTTCTGTTTTCTTTGACATCTTTGGAATTACCTTAGGCTCTCTTGCTTCCTCTGTCAATGGAAAGTGAGAACAAAATTACGCACGTTGATTGTGGGAAGCAGCTTTCCCAGCCTATGGATGATCAGGTTTCCCAGCAATCATGGAAACATTCTCTGATGGTGCCTCCACCAACGTGAGTCCAGAGTAAATATCACGGACAAGAAGCATGAGGGACATTGTCACACTGTTGTTGTATTAAACCGTGATATTCCTGGCTGTTTGCTAATGCAGCATATTCGAGCCATCTTGACTGATACTAAAAGTCAGACAGGAAGGTAGACACTGATGAAGAAAGGATTTAAAAATCAGAGGAGGAATCAGAGGAATTTTCCTATAATGTAGAATGGAAACGTGAAGAAAAAAAAATCACATGGTACTAAAAGTTATGGACAGGGAGAATGAATTGTTCAAACTATGACTAAGTTGATATGCAGAAAAATGTCAAGAGGAAAATGTTCTGAGTGTCAATATTCATATAAATAATGAGAATTTTCTAAAACTGAAAAAAAAAGAAATGTGTGCATAGATTGAAAAGTAGGATTATCACATGAGAAAGACTAAAAATGCATGCATTCTTAGATATCATAAAATAGTTGAACTCCATAAAAAATCACAAAAGTTAAAAAAAAAGATCACAAGCAAAAGAACAAGTTCCACTAAGAGCAGATTTCATTCCCTGTAATAAGGAAGAGTAGAAAACAAGGAAACAATAAAAGAATTGTGGAAGGAAATACAGAGCCAACTGGGAATTCCAAACCTGGTTTATATTGTTCAAAAAATATTGGAAAAAGTGGTGCTTAATTGTAAACAAAGATTAGTGCATGTACTGTAAATTAATTAATGATTAATGGAGAAAAGGAACTGAAATTCCAATAAAGTAGAATACAATGATAAAAAAACACAGAAAAATTTTTGCCAGTTCTGTCTTTATTATTAAGTTGTGTGATAATAAAATTAAAAAATATGATTTTATTATCATATTGATAATATGATTTTCTAATTGCAAGAAAAATCAAGTTGAACTCAAAAACTATATATACACAGGAATACCTTGGAACCTTGGGTGGAATAATCAGAGTTAAAGACTTTTAGTTTTGTATTTGAAAATGCTGTTAAATTTGGCTTCATTGTGTCAAAACTTTAAGGAAGGCTCTTAAAAACAGAAATAGACTGGAAAAAAAAAAACCAAAATCATCGTAAGGAAAAGTGGAATAAAGAAAAGAGTGAACCCAGTCAAAGATTGCCAAGTGTACAGAAATAAAATACTTGACAGCTGAAAGAAAATGAAACTATTTCACGAGCTCACACAAGTACCCATAAATTCCATTTCCTTGTTCAAAGAAGAAAAGAAAATCAGACTGAGAGATAGAGGTATTTCCTACGAAGGGTCAAAAACAGCTACAAAGGAACCCCAGCCACCTGTTGATTTCAATAAAGCGGGTATTGCAATATAATATCACATCAAATAAGTACTATGTTCAAAAGCATTCATGAGAATAGAGAGAGACTCATGTCATTATGGTCAAGTGATCAATACAGCAAATTAGTAGCAATCCAAATCCTCTTTTGTGAACAGCTGCTACCCAAGGTCACAAAACAGGTTAGTTGGGATGCAAACCCACAACCCCCCACCCCTTCCTCTTGCTGTTTTTTCCCTTTCTTTATAGCATTTAACACGACGGTATTACTTTACCTACTTATTATCTGTCACCTCCGGTGAACGTCACCTGCAACATTCCAGGGAGCCCAGATCTCTTATTTACCACCCTAACAGCAGTCCTAAGGGAGATGCTGATGCATTCATTCGTTCCCTGCAAACCAGTTTTGGAGAGAACAAATGCTTCTCAAGCTTCCACTTAATCGGACCATTGGACAGAACATAATCCCTTCCATTATCCACAGAGGGAGGAAAAAAAAAGCCGAAAGCAGTCATTGGATCCAATGGAGCAGTTCATGTAGGGATTTTTTTTTCATAATTAAGATTAAATGTTTCTGCAGAGTATTAGACCTGATAACATACTTCTCAGAATAACGCAGTGACTCTTTTTATATTCTACCACCATGATTCTAAGTTCCCAAAGTTGAAATTCTTTTTTTCCCCCTACGATGTTACTGAAAGGGAAAAATAATAATAATAAATAATGGAAATGGGGGACAACTGAATTGCGCAGTTTGAGGAAGCAGCTTATTTTCTGATGGGCAGCAGCTTCCGGGACACTCAGAAGCACATGCACAGAACATTTTAACCCAAGGCTACCTGGATGGGTTTTCCGTGCCCTAACATCTCTCACTCACGGTATGTTGATGCCATTCTTGGCCCAGGTAATGTTCCTTCTGTCCATAATCAAGAGAAACACAGAGAATAAAAATTATGCTTCCCCATTAATTATATCTGTGCTATATCAAGGGTCCCCAAGGAGCTGATTAAATCCATCAAGGGCTAATGGAAATTCTAGCCATTCTTTTCTTTCTGGCCCAAGATGCCATCCAGAGAAAAGACAACCCTCCAACAAATCAACTGCCGACAATCTAATGTAATAGCCCAATATTTACAACCAAATGACACTAATTATAAAAGTATCAATTATGGAGGGTCTATCTTCTAGTGGGCGCCACCGTAAGTACTTGGCATTGACTTCCTTGACTTCTAAATGGCTATTCCTATTACTGTTTCTCAGTTTTAGGGACTTGAGCTTAGACAGGGAGTCACTGAAGGATTTCAACATGGGCAATCTCTGTGGGACCTCTTCAGTCCTGACCTTTGCATAAAACCAGGAATCCTGACCACTAGCAAGAAGATTTGCTCTTTGGTTTTGGAGGTCAGAGAAGTCAGAACATGGAGAAGAACCATCTGCACAGATTTGATGGAAAGAGGGCTTATTCTATTATCTCCACTAGGTGCCAGAGTTTAAAAAAAAAAGTTTTTCTCCCTAAAATTTTGTTTTCTTATTCATTATCTTACAAATCCATGGACTGTGAAATAGACCCTTCAGGGACAACTCAATGTTTCCTAGTGTACTTGCCATATTGTATGATCAACACTACTAATTTTAGAAGGATTGTACCACCCACTAAAAAGATTATATGTACTGATTTATGTACTAACTTATGTACTAACCACTGAACTACTTTGTCTAATTCTGCCTTTGTGTGTGTGTGTGTGTGTGTGTGTGTGTGTGTGCTGGGAATTGAACTCAGGACCTTGTGCACAATTCTGCCCATTCTGATATTTCCCTATACACAGAAACCTGCATTAAGTGTAGGATTTCTTAATATTTTCAAGGTTCATTCATTTTGTAGCACGGATCAGGACCTAATGGATTTTCATTGTTAATTCGGTCTAGCAAAAGGTGCAAAGCATTTGCACCGATCCAGAGAAGACTGCAACCATTCTTTTCCTATCCCTGCCTTTAAGCTAGACTAAATGTGGTATCAACAAAACAAGCTAACCTAACACAAACCCATGCAGAATATTCCTGACCCACTTTTCCACATAGGGAACTGGGGAGTCTCAGAGAGATGAGGTTGTCTGCTTAAATATTAGATCCGGGACTCAAGCACTAGCCTTGGAACATGGAAGACAGAATTGTTTTGACCAGTTTTAGCTGACGGACCTATGGCAGTGGTCCCATCCAACCTCTGGAACCCACCAACAGACCCAGACAGAGAGGCTGGGGGTAGCGTCCACCTCGCTTTAGTCTAATTCTCTTCCTTCAGTTGAAGACACTGAACTCAGGCGCTGGGTGGGTGGACACAGACACCCAGTGACAGTGGGTAATGAACTGGAGGAGACCTGGACAAGGCATCTGCTGCTCTGTTCAGCCCTCCTGCCATCTGGGAAAGACGGCCAAGGGTACAAAGACCCTCTGAAAGCTGTTGAGATTTTCTGGAAGCCATTATTGATGCAAAAGTCTCCTTGTTTATAAATGTCAGTGACCAATTCCACTTGGCTCATTTTTAAGATTAGAAGTTTAAGGAGTATAAATGTGTAAATCAAATCACTGTGCTATCTCACAGTGCACCATGTATCGCCACTAGCAGCTGCCAGGATACTCTTTCTAGGGCCCAAGGAGGATCACGAAAATGGAAGAATCTTGCCCTCCCTCTTGTTCAGCCTTCATCCTGGAAATGACCAAGGACTTAACCTTTAAGACACAGGAATTACAATAGGGAACGTCCCAGAGAGTCTTTGATTCTCTCCAGGGATAATGACTGAGGATGTTCTTTGAGCACATACTGCTGGGTTCCTAAAATGCCCTGCTAAAGGAGACCATGGGATTCCTGCCTTCCAACGTCTACGGGGAGTGAGTGAGATAATTAAGCAAGCAATTACAGCATCGTGCAATTATTGTGTTGGAACTGGAGGAAAGTCTCCTCCAGATAAAAAAAGGAACCAGAGAAATCCTCCCAGAGTGAGTCTGAGTGAGGAATAGTTAATTGGTAAAAAGGAAAGAAAAAAACAAAACAAACCCTTGCTCCATATTGACTTAAAAAAATATCTGAAGAATCAAGTAGAAGTATTTTGCTATTTGGACAGTTTTAAAAATCCGAGAGTCAGGGTCACGAACTAACATTCACCCAATGGCATTGATCTCTGTCTTGAATATGTGATCATTCAATTTCCATCTTGCTCGAGAGAGAGAAGCTGGCCCTCAAGAGAGAGTGACTGTGTCTTTGAAAATAGGCAACATTTTATTTTGTGTGTGACAATGGAATGAGACCTTCCACCACTCCCCGCAATGCTAGGAATTTTTCCCCATAAATACCAAGATAAAGGTAATGTCACCGAAGTCACTTTCAAGAGATAGACACTGTGAGAGGTAAATGACATCTCCCCAAAATATATGGCTAAAACTGTAATGTCTAGCATCTGTGAATATGACCATACTTGGAAAAAAGTGTCTCTACAGATATAATTAAGACAAAGTCACACTGGATTATCTTGGGTCCTGATGCAATGACAGGACTATATAAAAAGACAGAAATTTGGATGCATGTGCTTACACACACACACACACACACACAGACACACACACACACACACACACACACACACGGAGGACTCCATGTGAAGACCAAGGCAGAGATTTGAGTCAGGTATTCACGAGTCCAGAAACACCAAAATTTACCAGCAGCCACAGGAAACAAGATACAGTAAAAAGGATTCTTCCCCTAAGATCTTTAAATAGTTCATCCTGCCTGACAGTTGGATGCAGGACTTCCAATCTTCAGAACAGTGAAAAAATACAATTTTGGTGAGCTAAGCCCACCCAATTTTTGATAACTTGCTTGATCAGCCTTAGGGAATCTCTAAGCGATACCGATTTTACTTTCTTAAATGCATATGTTTTATTAAGAAAACATTTGCTCACAGGGTAGCCAAGAGAGCTACATAGCTCACACGTTGAACCCTAAAAGGCTTCCCCTCTAAAGACCTGGATCCTTGTAGGACCCAGTCCATGTAACATTTCCGTTGCTTTCGCTGCTAAAGCATCCCATTCTGTACAATCATCCGGAAAAAGTGCAACATCCTTTACTTTATTCCCAAGACTCTTTCCACGACGCCAACTTGTAAAGTTTCTGAATTACCGAACTCATCTGGATCACAGAAAAACCTACCTACCTCAAGTAGGTTCTCCAGAGACATGAGAAGGGTCTGTTTTCTCATTTCGGGGATTAATTTATGGGACTTCACTACCTTCATTAGCTTCAACATTCATAAAGACATCAAAACAATCTCCTGGTATCACTCTGTAAGGATGGGTTCTCTATGTTTCCATAGAAACCAGGGATGCTCATCAAAGTACATGGAAGGAAAACCTTCCCCTGTGGGGAAGCTTACCTTTCAGGGCAGTCCTTGGAGATGCATGCCGTGATTCCTAAAACACAGACAGGAAATGCACAAGTAAATACATGATTTTTTTTTCCTCCAAGACAGGTTTATATGTAGCTGATGCTTAACGATTATCTTTCCATATGCTAAAATTAAATTAGGAGATTAAAATCAGATACGCTTAGTGTGGATTTCCAGTTTGATAGAACTGCCCAGGTTGGGAGCCAGGATGGGGGATTCCCTTCTCAGCTCCATTCTCACTAGCCCAGTGGCTTTTGACAAGGCAATGTCACCTGGGTCACTTCTTTGTAGTGCAACGTCTTTAGGAGCCTGAGATATGCAGTGCTACTTAGGGTCACTAAAATGATGTTCTAACATGGTATATTAGAAGTGTTTCAAAATAATAAAAACTGAGCAATGAACTAGGAAATGTCCTGTAGATTTTTCTTTCTTTTATTTTTATTTTCGCACATGAATATGTAAAATGAAAGAGGAAATGTAAACAAAAAAGGATTCTTTATATAAATGCAATGTATCTTTTTCTCAGAGCTACGAAGTTAAATTTTAATTGTGAAATAGTTTTATAACCTCATTTTTTTCCTGATTAAATTTGTTCTTCCTTTTCAGAATGTACCATACTTTATTTTACTAAGAATAAATGCGTACAATTATATCTTCACGTTTATGTGTGTGTGTGTCTTCTAACAAAGTCCCTGTTGTAGATAATCTTATTACACCTATTTACCACAAATGATACGTGCTTGAGAATAAAGTTTTATATAGATATGGATATAGATGGGCCACTCCGAAGTATCTTTCCCTACACAAATGTTGAAAGCAGAAACTCCTGACACTAAATAAATTTAGCAGAGTTGATCTGAGCAAAGCAAAAATATTTTCAGGCTAATCGGGTCGGTCCTACAAGCAGAGCAGGTTCTGAGAACCCAAGACATCAATGTGATCTGACAGTATTTATGGAGAAATGGACATGAGACATACAGAGAAAAAAGAAATACTTAACTGGCTACAGCTTTGTCAATCAGTCAGTCAAATGGCTACAGCTTAACTAGTGAGTTTTCAGCCTAACAGACTCTGGGGCCTTGGGTAGCTAAAGGAATTTTGGTTTAACTCTATATTATTTGTTTTTCTGAGCCCACTGCTTGGGCTCAGATCTAAACCGTGCACTCTTCCAAATTTTTGCTTACTCTGACTGATATTTAAATGTGACATAATTAATTGGGATAGAAATGATACGTATTCTTGACTAGCCATCAGCTAAGCATAGGCCTTCTCCTACTGGTAAGCAAAATGATTCATGTATATATTAAATATCTAATTCCCAGAACTCTGCAGAGAGTGTCAGGAATACTCAGAAGATTAAGGACCCAAGGAGAACTCTTCACACTGTGAATATATTCAGAAATGCTCTCTTTCTTTTCCTGTCCTGTCTCACTTATTCCAAAAACATAATGTTCCACACATTATGGAAGAAGAAGAATCTCTTGTGGAATATGGAGAATCCTATATTCAAGTTCAGTCGGAATCACAAATATATCACCATCTGCCGTATTTTCATACGGTCAGTCACCAGCTGAAGGGGTGTCACTATAACAGTCCACTGTGAATCTTACAGCTTGATTTTCCTTTCTTACATGAGGAAAGCCACCAATGTGAAACCAAGCTCTATTTATAGCTTTGACACCATTTGTGTCTACTGCCACTCTTAGTAACAGCAATGAAATGACAATGATCTTGAAGACCTTGCTCTATATTTCTCTCTTTTTTTAAAAATTGATTTTATTTTATTTAAATACACGACAGCGGGATGCACTACAATTCTTATTACACACTTAGAGCACAATTTTTCATATCTTTATATATAAAGTATGTTCGTGCCAATTCATGTCTTTATACATGTACTTTTTTTTTTGCATTACAATTCTTCTTACACATATATTCCACAATTTTTCATATCTTTGTTTGCATATAAAGTAGGTTGACACCCAATTCGTGTCTTCATACATGTACTTTGGATGATGATGTCCATCACATTCCACCATCCTTGCTAACCCCCTGCCCCTCCCCTCCCCTCCCACCCCTCTGTCCTATCTAGAGTTAATCTATTCCTCCCATGCTCCCCCTCCCTACCCCACTATGAGTCAGCCTCCTTATATCAGAATAAAGGTGAAGACTGTACCTTTGGTACAAGGATACACTCTTGAAATGAAAACTTAATTCAAGATTTTATTTCATTAAAATAATTACTACTTTTCTTTTGTTTGAAGTCTAAGCTCTGGGATACAGAGACTGGGATGAGATTCTAGGTCAGTTATTTACTTGCTACATGATCTTGAGCCATCCTTTGATATAAACCCCAGTGGTACCTCTGAATCAGAGACATTATTTATCCTCAAAAAATATTTTCAATTCCCAAATTAATCCTTAAATTAGAAAACACAGGTTAAGTATTCGGTTGACCCTAATTAAACTAGTAATTGACACTAGTCATTGAAATATTGGTAAAAGAGTAAACTATTATTGTTTAGAGCCACCCCCTGCTTTTTTTAAAGAAAGAAAGAAAGAAATATTGGTAAGAGATTCTCATGCTCGATGGGTAGTCTCATGAATGATGAAGGTAGACAGAAAAACTCCTAAAGAAAACAAATGCTTCCAAATACCCACCCATGATGTCAAACATTATGAGATTCATCTCTTTGATTTTTTGCAGTTCTTTGCCCAGGGAACCCTGGCTCAAAGAACTTACCTGTGGGGCTGGACAATGTATCTGTCAAGAACACAGTTACCAGATTAGCTAGCCACCACAAAGAATAATCATGCAGACATGGGTAAGCAGGAAAGAAAAGTAAAGTGGTCCCTTTCGGCAGGTCCCCTTCTCACAGGTGACCCCTCCTGTAGCTCCTGAGGAGATCTGCCCCACGCACTGTGGATTCTACCTGATTGGCTGCAGCTACGAAATCACCAGTCATAGTTGATTGACAGTAACCAGCAGAATTCCCTCGCCTGGGAGCTCTCAATAGCAAGTGAGGTAGTTCTGAGCCTGGCAGGTTGGAATTTCTGTCTCAGAAGCTAGTCCACTGAGAAAGTTCCTCAGAGCAAATCAGAGCTGAGACACACCCTGACTCCTGAGTCCCCTGAGAACTCAGGGAATGGAAAAGGGGTGGGAAAAAGTGAGATGTCACTGAATCTCCTGAATTTTTAAGTCAAGTCCCCATGAGGTCAGATGAGGTCAGACTTTGCCTGATATTTTTTTATTTCCTTAGATGGGTCTTACTTTGCTGGCACGTGCTTTCAATCACCCCTCTTTGCTTCAAGCTAGTTAAACATTTTATGTCACGGCTAAATTGATAAGAAAGCATGAACCCACTCAAGGTGAGCTTATTGCAACTGCTACAAAGACTAGATTTATGCCTAAACACACCAAGACAGGGACATGTGAGTCAACAAATAAGTAAACCCAAAAAAAATCACTCCACCAGACTAACATCCTGTGCATCTGCAAGGGAACCTACATCTACAAATTCTCCTGTCTCATAAATAGAAGTCTTTGTCAAGTTTTCCTTTACTATCATAGTCCAAGAGCTTTAACATTTTACTTTTCTTTATAGAAGTAATTGAAGCTACTTCTGAGCTACATCCCCAGTCATTTTTTTTTTTTTTTTTGGAAGACAGGGTCTCTTTAAGTTTCTGAGGCTGGCCTTGAACTTGCAATTCTCCTGCCTCAGCCTCCTGTGTCATTGGGATTACTGTAACTATTATTTATTTTTTAATAAAAATAACTTTTTATTTAAAAAAAATAAGCAATAAATTTTTATTTTTATTCACAAAGTATTTACTCGAAGGAAAAAAAAAACTAATAAACAAGGTCCCTGATGTCATAGGGTTAACCATAAAAGAAAATTTCTCTTCTGCCACCCTCTCCACCCCCAAACAAACAAACAACATCAAAATGCATATAAAACAGTAATATTGCTTTCAAAATCATTCTTTGAGTCAACTTAGGGTATCTCGGGATCACAATGGATCTTTGACTGTTCTGAGATCTGTTATGTGCCACCTGTGTTCCTAGCTGGACACTAATCACAACACGTTCACCTTGGTTCACTTCCACCCTGAGAGACCGTCACCTTCCGATGTGGGGGTGTGTGGACCTGTCCTGGGATTCTTCAACTTGAAGGAGTAGAAGCTGAACGCACCTGGTCTAAAACAGGTGCTCCTTAATTTTTCTCTGTTAACAGCTGCAACTCGCAGGGTAAAATAAAGGACAGGCTTCGAAAAATAAATTCCGTTTCCATGCTATGTTTTCATGACTGTTCTTAAAAGGAAATTTCTAAGGATGCTTAGGTTGGGGTTGGGAAGTTTCTTATTTAAATATAGGCACCTGATTGGAGGGAAAAAAAAGTATATTCGCTATGTCCATATTACAGAAAAAATGATATTAGTGTCTCATCTAAGATGTACCCGCAAGAAGAAAGATGAATGAGATGGACACCCAGTTTCTTCCTTAAAGGGTAAAAACACACGATCTCTTCTTGGCCACAGAGAAGAACTCAAAGACTGCAAGGGCTACTAGCACAGGAAAGACTTGATTTTTTTCCCACAACTTCCTTGTGCACATAAAGAGACTCTTAACTGTATTTCCATCTTATGTGGCTCTTGGGAGGAGAGATTGAGAAGATCTGTGTAAGGAACCATGTCCAGTTCGTAATATGCACAAAATGAATAGTTAGCCATCGTTCAGAGCCAAAAGATGTGTGGGTTTTTCATCAGAACACAAACAGCCCTTCCTAAGTGACAGGTAAGAGGCAGAGATAATGTGGATGAGCATGTGGATGAGCGTGTTGGAGAAACCCAGGGGCGCTCTCCAGGTCCTGGAGGTCCCACAAGCACAGTATCCTGGAAGGCAGGAAGGAGGGAGTCAGACCTGCACTCGTCTACTAACCCACAAGGGCCCCACTGGCTACCCACCTCTGGTCACTATGCTTCATCACCCTGCACAGTGTGCCTTTAAATAACAATGAGCTCTGAATTCAGATCCAGATCCAAAATTGGCCACTGGACGGCACCACCCAACTCTGTGATCCCCAATGGCCTCAGTCCCCTGGGCTGCAAAATGGGACCAAGGTTCACCACCTTGAAAGGTTCTTGTGCAGGGAAATAAAAATGATCTAATGCATGACAACCACCTGGTCGATAGCAGGTATTTAATAAATGGTATTGATCACTGTTAACATGAATGGACATGAATGGAGGGCATGAGTTGAGAGAGAAGAGGGGCCATTCAATAACCAGGCCCGTTCTAAAGGGCCGGCATAGGGTACATAAAGCTCTTCTCCTTACACAGAGCCTGTTTTGCTGAAGTTATTGATGACATTTCTCATCACTGAATCAGCATGTTCTTTCTCACGGGTATTTACTTCCTTCACAGGTATTTAAAACCCAACCTGAATTCTCTGTGGGAGGGAAAGGTCAGTTAGACACTAAATTATCCGTGTTTATTTCTAGAATTCCCATTAGCTTGGCTCGACATAATTCAGTATTAACATCAGGGTTATTAAACAAACATGAAGCCAGAGATTACACGTCTGCCCGAGCCTTTCTGAATGAGGAGTGGAATGCGTTTCGAATCGCGCTGTCTAGCGACAAGCCAACAAATGGTCATTTGATTCCTTGATCATTATCACCAGGAATGATATCAACCGCTGAGATCACTAATGGGTCCCCCCCCACCCACCGACAAAGTAAACAACAATGCAACACAATACATAACAGGCTTTGCAGTTATTAAGAGAAAATCACAACCTTGGGACTTTTACTGGGCATCGTTAGTGACATTGCCAGAATATGATTATCTCTCGATAACAAGGGTCCCCGCAGTTCTCACAAAGTGAGAAAAAAGTCATTACCAGAGGGAAAATGTGTATTTATTTTACTGAACCATAAAGCTGACAATTGAAGCTAATGAACAGAGGCTGTCCCTGCAATGACAGCTGAGCACAGAGGAGGTGGTTTCCTATCAAGGTTACACAGACACCCTCGCCTTGGAGAGTCAGCCCCGAAGAACCATGCTTTTTTTTTTTTCCCCCTGGAAGACTGATTTCTAGGATCTTGTCTACAAGATAAACAGGACTGCAAGATGCATCAGAGCCCGGAGATCTATGAATCTGAAAGACAAGAAGGGGGCTAAGCTTTGAAATGGAGATGGTGTGAGTTGCCCATCACTCCTAAGGTTGGAGACTGAAGAGATTCAGGGACTCACAAGTGGTCCTGATGTCACGTAATCAGGGCAGCCCATTGGAGAGGCTAGAGACGGATGCTGCAGTCTGCGTGAGGTCTCAGGACAATCACCAGTGACATCCAAGTAGGGAACCGTGGAAGGTGGTTTAGAATTTGCACAACAGGAGAAACCAACAACCAGGATTCTTTGACAGTCCCCTCCAAGACAGGAAAAGAAAAAAGAAAAAAAAATCCTACTCTCAAGATGAGAACTTATTTAGCAAGAGAATAAAATGACTCAAAACCGTGGTCCTTTCTGATCTTCCCAACACAGGAAAAAAAAAATAGTCTTTGTTTTGTAACCAAGAAGATGGGTAAATCAGAATTCTTCTCTGTTATGGGGAGAACTAAAATCAATAGTGCCTCGAAAGTGCCCTGAAAATATAAAACTGTTCATATTTGTCTGATATTCATGCTGAAGCCTGTGAAGGTCTAGACACAACCAGACAGAAATCCCTTCAATAATAAAGTGATTACGTTTTTGTTTTGTTTTGTTTTGCAGGAAGATTCTCCAGAATGCACCCGACGTTGGCACAGAATGGGGGTTTTCAGAAGCCCGACAATTCAATCCGTGTCCTTTAGACATCAGAAGAGGCAAAGATAAGTACCCACACCTGCCATTCAATCCACAAGCTGTCCTCACTTGGCCCTTCCCCTGAGGTCCCCTCTACCAAATGATCTTAGAGGAGCCCACGTCTCCCACCCTCTGCCAATGAATGGCTCCAGCCCTTTTTTTAAGCATTATCTTGGTGACATAGAAACCCTGGCAGTGAGCCCATGGCTGGTGTCAATAATCCTATTATTTGTAGAGATCACTTACAGAAACCTAGAGATGGGAAGAGAAGACGTAGTTTACCAAAAGGCCTACCAGAAGCAGATTTGATTTTTGTTATGGTTTAGATGTGAGGTGTCCCCCCAAAAGCTCAGGTAATGAGACAATGCAAGAAAATTTAGAGGTGAAATGATTGGGTCCTGAGAGCCTTAACCCGAGCCGTGAATTAATCTCCTGATAGGGATTAACTGAGCGGTCATTGAAGCTGGGTAGGGTGTGGCTGGAGGAGGGGGGTCACTGGGGCCATGCCATTAGGGGATGTATTTAGTAACCGTCTGGCAGTATTTCTGATTGTCATGATGGATAGGCAGATGGGGTCTGGGACCGGCATCTTGTGGGTCCATGAGAAGACTGAAGCTACACATCCTATCGTGCAAAGAACTGTCCCAAACACAAGCAAATGCTGAGCACACTTTTCAACACATAGTGAAATGAGATTATGAACTGCTAGCTACCCACTCCTACCCTTCAGTGACCCTGCAAATGGATTTCATCTGTCTTCAGAAATAAAGACAATAATTCTTTTTAAACTCCGGAAGCCAGTGTCCAGATGCGTGCGTTTGAGCTCCTTAAGTTTTCATTAAGGAAAATTATCAGAATCAGGCGAAACCTGATTCTGCCTTTCCCATTGGGAAACCATACGGGAAATATCAGTGGGTTGGCAATCTGCAAACCCAGAAGATGAAATTTTGCAGGGTTCACCATTATCACACACACACACACACACAAAAAAAAAATTGTCAGAGTTATAATGACAGCCTGTCACTCTCTATTTCCAAGTCATACATTTTGCCAATTTTTGATATTCCACAACTGTTTAATGTGTCACATTGTGTGACATGATATAAAAATATATTGGACGTTTCAGAATTTGATATGTCCTATAAGTGCTTGTCACAGATTTGAGCATGACCAAAAGGAGGTTAAAAAAAAAACTACCTATATTTCTGCACAGCAAATAGAAGAAAAATAAAATCGAGCAAAGTCATCACAAAACAAAAGCAACTATAGAATGATAGTGTCCAGATATTTTCATCTGGGTCATTGTAAGAAAGAAAATTTCTTCTTTCCACTGTCAGAAGAAATGCCATGGTGAAGTCCCCGTCCCCCTCCATCTTCAGGGATTATCAGACACATCAGGAAATTGGGAGTTTAAACACAGACCCAGTCTTCAAGGCTGTAACATTAAGATTACACCCCAAGAGCTGGGAGGGAGGTGGGGAAGTCAGTCCAGCCTTCAAAGACCATGTGGTCAGCAGGGATACCGAAAAGTCAGAGCCAAGAAAAATAAGGTCATTAAAATCAAACCCACTGAGGCAGGGCAGTGATCCACCCTGCTCCAGAACCCAATTAGAGACTTTCTCAGTTTCCCAGGGGAAAATCCCTGGTGCTAAGGGGCAAACACATCCATAGACCGGCCACTGAAGTCACCTGTACCTTTACTTGATTAGCATAGTAAATTCACACCCCAGGCGGGGTCTTAGGACAGCAAGGAGTTTCCACAGAGCATGGCTGACACGCAAGCTCTCCAATGTGACGATAGCAAGACTCAGCTTCCTGCCCGACCCCTAGGTTCCATACAAGCAGCACACCTTTGTCCTTTGAGTCATTCTGAGAAGTCTGCCGCACCTGCTACCTCCCTGTGATCAAGCATCAGAATAGAAGAGACTATTCCATCTGAATCTTCTTATAAACATGAGAAGTTTATAAGTCGGTGGGCATGAGACCCACCGACTTGGTGCTATGTTTTTAGATGTGAGGTGTCCCCCCAAAAGCTCCTGGGTGAGACCATGCAAGAAAGTTTAGAGGTGACATGATTGGGTTCTGAGAGCCTTCACTGAATCAGTGCATGAATCCACATGAATAAATTACCCGGGTGGTAACACAGTCAGCTGGAGTGTGGCTGGAGGAGGTAGGTCATGAGGGGCATGCCTTTGGGTTAAATATTCTGTCCCTGGTGAGCAGAGCTCTGTTTGCTTCCTGGTGGCCATGTCCAGAGCTATGGTGGACTAGGCTCTCTCCCCACTGAGACCTCTGAAACTGTGAGCCCCAAATAAAACTTTTCCTCCTCCACATTTTCTTATTAGGTCTTTTGGCCACACGGATGGAAAAGCTAACAAAAACAGTAGGTAAGAGAAATACAGCACAGTGAATGGGATTACAAAATCTGGGTTGGAAAACAAGGGACTCCACTTTCTAGCTGAGTAACCTTCGAGAAATGACTTATCTATATTCTGTGTGCCTTCATTTCTGCCCTTATACAATGAAGCCCTTGATCCTATTTCCCTCCGTGGTATTGTGATTTTTTAAAAAAGAAACCTCTTTTTTTTGCTGTGGCTCCTGAAACCTCTGTTGGGTGTCCAGTGAGCATTGTCTCTTTGTATGCTAATGACATGATGAATGGGTAGCCTCAGGATGGGGACGGGTTGCCAGGGACACCAGCCCTGTGATTGGACTGTGGGAACTTCTACCTCCACCCGCCACTAGGGGGAGCAGAAGGGATGAAGGTTAAGGGCATCAACTTGGCCAGCGACCTAATCAATCATGCCTGTGTAATGATAATGAAACTTCCACAAAATCCCCAAAAGGACCAGTTTAGAGGGATTCCAGGTTGCTGGCATGTCCAGAGAGGGCAAGGAAGTTCTCTGCTCCTTCCCTCTACCTGGGGTCAGTCTGGTGATACTGAGCCCAACCTCTGCAGTATCAGACAGAGACTCCAAGCAGATACTCAGAATTGAAGGGTATCCTAGGCATGCATCTGTGATGGACAGGTGGGAAAGCCCTTCACGATCCGATGAGAGAAGTTTGCAGTGTTAATCATACGGGGAGAGAAAGATATTTGATTTTTCCTGGACAGATGAATGGAGATTTCTTAGGAAGATCACATGTTTACTAAAGCAGTTAGAATTGCTACTGACACACAGCCAGACCATTTATTAACATAAATAAATGCTTCTACAAGGCAGAGTCTACCAGCCCGCTTAACAGAAGTGGTAACTAAAACATACTGAGTTGGAGTCACATTTTATGGGTGTGTGTGTGTGTGTGTGTGTGTGTGTGTGTATTTGGTACCGGGGATTGAACCACATCCTGAGCCACATCTTCAGCCCTTTTTATATTTTATTTGGAGTCAAGGTCTGTTTAAGTTGCTTAGGATCTTGCTATGATGCTGAGGCTGGCTTTGAACTTGTGATCCTCCTGCCTCAGCCTCGCTAGTAGCTGGGATCGCAGATATCTACCACTGTACCTGACCAAACAATATATTTTTTGAAGATAAAAATATTTGAAACAATATGTAAAACAGGAAGTGTCCCCCGTTTCTTTTTTCACCCCAGAAACAGGGAGAGATCTGCAGAAGTCCATGCACCACCTGACCTCTAAAATAAATCTAAAAGGAGGTTTAAAGATCACTGTGTATTTACAATACCGTTGCATATTTTGCTATTACGGTGAAGAATGAAATAGCAACTAAACAGCATACAGGGGATGAAAGAAATAATATTTTACAACTTACTGAGTTGAGCTATGCACGCACACACAATAATTTCCAGGATTGATTTCCTGCTCATTTTGAAGCAAATAGCCATCAATTTGGAAATCCTTGCAGAAGAATGTGGAGAACGCCAACGTTTGCTACTCAGTGGGAAAATCGCTCTACCCTCTTTGAAAAGAAACTTAGCACTTTGCAGAGGGCATGCCTTTATTCCCACGGTTCTGGAATGACTTGACAGCATTTCCCGGGGTCACTATAAATCAGCGGCGGCTTGACTGAGCTCCCAGGTAGGCGAGGTCACAACAGAAACACTCTTGCCACCCTACATCTTTGTAGGTAGGAGATTGTTTTGTGGATAGAGAAATACAAGGAAGTCCGGTGAGTAAGAGGAAGAGCTTCAGAACTGTGAATGGCTGGTTAGAACCCTGGCTAGGACACTGACCTCTGCGGGGGACCCTGGGCAGAGCATGACACTTAGCTGAGACCTTCTTCACTTTTAAAGTGGACACTATCATAGTTCCATTGCCCAAGGCGCAGCACAGAGTGCTAATTCAAAAGTAGTGGCAGGATCGCCTCTTCTTGCTTCAAGGGACACCCTGTTCACCCTCTCTGTCCTTGTCAGATACTCAGTGACCAGAAGGAATGAGATCCCAGAGAAAAAGGTTAGAGAAATCACTACCCAACCTCTGTGCTAACAGTTGGTACCTGCAAACATATGTTTCTTTGGTGGTTTACTTCATCCTCTGTATTAGAATTCTCCAGAGAAACAGCATTGGGAGACCGGGGGAGGATTTTTTTGATGTGTGTAATGATTCATAAGAAATTGCTTCACATGATCATGTGAAGACTGACAAGTCACAGGATCTGCAGGGTTAGTAAACAGAGAAGAGACCTCAAATAGCCAGTGTTATAGATCTAATTTGAGTTTGAACTCTGAGACTCAGGACAGGTAATATTGAAGTTCCTGTCCAAAGGCTACAGGATTGAGACCCAAGAAGTCCAAAGTTAGGAAAAGGTCAAAGCCTCCGTTTGAAGGCAGTAAGGCAGGAGGAATCCACTCTTTCTGGAAGGCAGGTCAGACTTTCCTTGTATTCAGGCCTTCGGCTGATTGGACGAGGCCCACCCACATTAGGAAGGGCATCTGTTTTTGTTTTTGTTTTTTTTTGTTGTTGTTGTTTTGGACACTGGGGATTGAACTCAGGGGGCTTGACCACTGAGCCACATCCCCAGCCCTATATTTTGTATTTTATTTTTGAGACAGGGTCTCACTGAATTTCTTAGAGCCTAACTAAATTGATAGCTTGCTTTGAACAGGACAATAAACACCCAGAGACATTTCCATCATGAGTGAGGCGGGTACGTGTTTCTGGGATCTGATGGGTAGCAGCCATCAGTAATGCTACCAAGCCACCTACAGAGCCTGGAAACCCAGGACCATCCGGCCCCAAAGCTCAACAGCATGAAGGTTGCTGAGCCCAGTTCCAGGAAAGAAATGTGGCTGGGAATCATGTCACTGGCCCTGTCTCAACTTGCAATCTCTGGTTTCCCAGTGCACAGGGAACAGGATAGAATCCAGTATTAAATGTTGCTATCTCCCAGAGTGCTCTGTATTAATACTATATTGCTCATACTTAGAAGTAATTTAATTGCCGTCGATGTTTGAAAGTAGCCAACTTGAGAGTACAGGCAGATACCTGAGCACCTGTGTGCACAGTTGCAATCAAATAGTGGCTTTGATCTCAATCTATGGGGCAAGGAGATGGGGGTGGAGATTGGGGAGCACCAGAGAAATCTAAACTTATTTATTTATTTTCTTATTTATTTTGGTAGTAGGGATTATACCCAGTGGCATTTAACCACCGGGTCACATCCCCAGCACTTTTTAATTTTTTAAAAAATTTTTATTTTGAGACAGGGTCTCTCTAACTTGCATAGGGCCTCACTACGTTGCTGAAGCTGGTCTCAAACTTTCCATCCTCCTGCCTCAGCCTCCTGAGCCACTGGGATGACTGGTGTGCACCACCATGCCCAGCAGAAATTTAATTTAATGGGCAGACTATTTATTGATATTTAGAATGTGTTCATGTGGTTGGAGGCACACTCTGCCTCAAAGAAAGAATGAGTGATAATTCTCAATCTAGGAGCTCTGAGCCATGGGAGAAATGGAGGGATTTGAAAGTCTATGCCTATCAAGTTAAAAGAGATTCAAGCAGAAAGGCACTTTAAGGGAACAGCATGCGCTTTCCTTGACCGGGTTCTGTGCATATGCACCAGACTAAGGCAGGCAAAAATGGTCTCCCAGAGTCCACCCTTTCCATGGGCTCTCCCTCCCCTGTCTGAGGCTCCCTCCTCAAACCATGACAGTCTGCACTCCAGTAATAGGCTAACGGGGCTTGGTTTCGTTACCTGAGCATTCGGTTTTCCTACAGGAGACTGTACGTCCTCTAAGAATCATAGTTCCAGTGGTGCATGTCTGTGAAATTAAAACGGAAGGGACAGATTCCTGGGGTATGCACTTGCTGTTATTGACAGTCACTCCAAATAGGTCTGTCCAGGAGCGAGACAGCTCTTGCACACAAAAAAAATACCTTTGCTTATCAGGCTGCTGTGGCTGTCTGTGCCACCGGCATGGAAATTTCAGACCCCTAGGACAGCACTCAGTGTACTCAGGAGACTGAACCTCCAAAATCTCCCCACCCCTGCCGCCTGTGACCATGAACTTGAATCCATTAATCGGAGACTGCAAATTTTTTTCCCTATTCTTATCCATTTAGGAAGTTAAGCAAACACAGTTAGTTGCTCAATAAAAACAACAGACACGGCAAGCAGCATGTTTGATGCGGACTAGATTTTCAATAAGCTAGTATCTAAATGTGGGCTGAGTAAAAAAATACTAAAATGCTACAGACAGAGAATGTCATATAAAATCTGCCACCTTTAGGTGCACCATGCAGTGACATGAGTTCATTAAGAGCATCTCTATCCATTCCAATTTTTATCATCTCCAGCAAAATATAAATAAATAAATAAAGTCTGTAACTTTTAAAATAACTCCCCAGCCCCTGGCAATCTCTGTTGTACTTTCTGTCTCTCTGAATTTGACTTAAGTTTTTAATTCTTTTTATCTGGCGTGAGATTTCACTTAGCATGAAGTTTTCATTGTGGCCGATGTCCAACTTTCATTCTTTTGTTAAGACTGAGTAACCATCCGTCCCGTGCCTGTGACGTATTTTCTTTACCTATTTGCCACTGACGGACATCTGGGGACCTGTTCCTGCCTTTGGATTATTTTGAAGAACGTTGCAATGGACACTGGTATCTGAGGATCTGTTTGGGTTCTTGCTTTGAGTTTCAAGACGGCTTCCTTTCTGCTGATCTAAAAGCCTTAGAGTCGGCAAAGGGTTATAATGTTAATGAAATGATAAAGGGCTATGATAAAAGTAAAATAATCAGATGCACCTTCTATCATGTGATCCTACGCAACCTTGAGGCATCAGCTGAGAGAATTGTTATAGACACAAACAGGGAGACGTAGGGCCTTTAACTTATTCTCCAAAGCAAACAAAACACGTCAATCTGGGTACTGGTTGTATTCTTCTCCTTTTCTCTCTCTCTCACTTTCTCTCTGTCTCTGATTTCCAAAACTGCCTGTTCCCTATCACAGACCAATGATATGGGTTGTTTTTGGATAGGTGGATGGGTACCAAGGATTGAACTCAGGGGCACTCAACCCCTGAGCGCCCTCCCCAGCCCTATTTTGTATTTATTTAGAGACAGGGTCTCACTGAGCTGCTTAGCATCTCCCCGTTGCTGAGGCTGGCTTTGAACTCGCCATCCTCCTGCCTCAGCCTCCAGAGCTGCTCCTGGGATGACAGATGTGCACCAGTGCACCCGGCTCATTGATGTTCATTTTAAATAAACAAATACTGCCATATTCCACGGCACTCGCTGTCTCTTTGGTTAAGGTAAAATAAATACATATAAATATAATCATGTAAATGTAACTAGCCAAGTCCTAGCACAAGCTTCGACATAATGATTTTGAAATTCATGTGACCTTGAATGTCCTTCCTAAGCACATCAAGGTATTAATTACAATGTTTCCCATCTGGAAAGCTGAAGAACAAGGTTGAATCAGGACCTCAGAAGCAATTCACATTTGTACAATAAGCAAATAGTTTTATAGCTGAGATGAAAGGGAAAAAAATAGTAGTACTGAAAACCCAAGTTACTGAAAATTATAATAAATGCATGCTCAATGGTTAAAAAAAAAAGTTAGAAATCTGATTTTAGTTGTGTAGCTTTTCTCATTTAAACGACTGCAGACCTGGACACATTTTTGGATGCTTACAAAGTGCTGGTCACTTGGGTAAGATGATTTTATTGAACCATAATTACCATTTTGACAGTCCTGTGGGGACAAAAGGTGATTCTTGCCATTTAAAGCTGAGTAAACTAAGAGTTTTACAGAATTCTCACAGGGCACGTGGCTACTGGGGGCCGAGATGAGATCTAAACTTGTATCTCCGTGACTCCTGGGTTGAACACGGAGTAACTATACTATCCAGAATTCTTCTAAGGCAACAAACTCTGTGAGTTCATGAGGTAGATTGGAATTAATGTGCCTCGTGAAGTAAAGTAAGTCTCCTTAGAGGTATGGGATGAATCGTGCTCTGACCACTTGGACAGAATCCACCTTATCTGATTTCTTTTTTGGGGGTTGGGGGGTACCAGTGATTGAACCCAGGGATGCTTAACCACTGAGCCATATCCCCAGCCCTTTTCATTTTTTATTTTGAGACAGGGCCTCACTGAGTTTTGCCTAGGGTCTCCCTAAATTGGTGGCCTTGAACTCATAATCCTCCTGTCTCAGCCTCCTGAGCCTCTGGGATTACAGATATGTGCCACTGTGCCCAGCATTATCTGGTATTTCACTGTGAAAATTTTCCCATGCACCATGGCTCCATGTAACCTTTCTCTTAGACCTCTCCCCTGAGACTCTCCTATGGCTGTTCAACTAAATAAAAATATTCTAGGAATGAAAGTCCATCCAAAGCACTTTTAGTTGAGGTTTATCACTATTAATGTCGTTATTTCAAATGATAATTGTTTTCCCCTTGGGCTGAAGAACCATAAAAAGACAGATCAGAACCTCTGTAAAAATGACCCACCAAATGCAGACTTCTGTGTTTCTTTTTCCTATGTTCTGGCATTCATTGCTTTAGATCTCAGCAGTAGTCATGATTTTGCATTCACATGGATATGAGCTTCCTGATAATTTACAGTGGCCAAAAGTGACATAAAAAGCTTAGAACGCCAGTCATTACAAAAAAGGTAAATGAAAATGGAATACTGAAAGATGTCTTGTGTGAAATTAATGTGCCATTAACCTTAACTATACCAATAAAGTCACATTTTGAAGGTCAACTGCAAGAACAGCTATCTGCCTGGGATACACAGCGAATGCGCTTAACCCTGCATTGATGCAGAATATAGATGATAAAATGAAGTGGCAAATGTAAGCAAATGTCAAGAACCAGTTGCAGTGAAGATAAGAAATGTGACCAGGTGCAGGGGTGCACACCTGTCATCCCAGCAGCTCAGGAGGCTGAGGCAGGAGGATTGCGATTTCAAAGCCAGCCTCAGCAACTTAGCAAGGCCCCAAGTGACTTAGGGATGCCCTATCTTCAAGTAAAAAATTAAAAGATGTGGCTCAGTACTTAAGCACCTCTGGGTGCAATCCCTGCTACCAAAAAAAGATAACACAGGTGGGCATGTCAGCTATATTAGTTCACAATTCATCATCTCCAGCTCTGGTGATTTCTCCTGTAATTTCTCCTAATTAGTTTTTATCAGTAAGTTTCAAAAAAAAAAAGTTTCTTCCTGAAGCAGCATCCATGCATCGATGAACACTGCAAAATAGCAAAACATTTTAGAGCATGAAGGTTCTCCAGAGACAATTTAGTCCTACTTCATTCTGAACACGAGGAAAAAAAGATCCAAGGTGTGGATGAACAGACTGACGCTAAGTCTGACTCTCATCCTGAAATGATACCCGTCCTGGCCTGATTAGCTCTTTTCAACTCTATTCTCTTTGCTAAGGGAATTTTTTGTCCTTTGATCATTTAACTTTGAGGGAAAGTTAGCAGTTTTTCATAAGTAAAAATGAGATAATAATGCTTAGTGTACAGATTTATTATGATGTACAAACCTTACTTGACTATTCTAAAATGTTATAATGTCATTTATTAATACTGTAGATAAGGGGATTGGACAAGTTGAACTTTTTATAAAGTCTTCTGAAGAATATGTAGGTGGTTAGCTGGACGCTGTAATCCCAGCAGCTCAGGAGGCTGAGGCAAGAGGATCGTGAGTTCAAAGCCAGCCTCAGCAACAGGGAGATGCTAAGCAACTCTGTGAGACCCTGTCTCTAAATAAAATACAAAATAGGGCTGGGGATGGGGCTCAGTGGTCAAGTGCTCCCCAGTTTAAACTCAGGTACCCTCAAAAAAAAAAAAGAATATATATTCTTTCAGAGTAGAAAAACAAGCCTTCTGGACATGACTCATCCAATTTACTATCATTCTTTAATAATTCTGGATATTCCAAATGTCTGAAATCATAACAATAATATTGCACATGTGAGTATTTTTAAAAATATTTTTTTAGTTGTATATGGACACAATAATTTTATTTATTTTTATGTGGTGCCAGGAATTGAACCCAGTGCCTCACGCGTGGTAGGCAAGCGCTCTACCACTGAGCCACAACCCCACACCATGAATATTAAAAAAACATACACAGAATACTCCAGAGAGTTCTTGAAGCCTATTATATATTTGACCAATATTTAGGAACATTTTCTTTCCTCTTTCTTTTGAGCAAGTACAATTAAATTGGAAAATCTTCAATACAGTTGGGTGCTCCTTGACCGTGGAGAGATTTCGTGAGGAACGCCCTGTGAGGCAATTCTTCACTGTGCAAATATCTTAGCCTGTGCTCACACAAAACTAGACAGTCTAGCCTGCTTCCCCTAGGCTGTATAGCATTGTCTACTGACTCTAGTCTGCAAATATCCACACATTGCTGCATTGAACAGTGTAGACAACGGTCACGCCAAGGTAAGGATTTGTGTATGTCAACATATGTGAACATAGCAAAGGTACAGTAAAATTATAATGTGAAGGATAATGGCCAGGAGGATATTGGTGACTGCCTATATAATTTCAGCTACTCAAGAGGCTGAGGCAGGAAGATGGCCTCAACCCAGCAGTTTGAGGCCTGCCTCTTAAAAGAAAAAGAAAAAAAAAAAGAAAGAAAGAAAGGAGGGTTGGGCATACTGGTGACACACGCCTGTAATTCAAGCAGCTCAGGAGGCTGAGGCAGGAGGATGTCAGTCCAAATCCAGCCTCAGCAACTTAGCAAGACCCCATCTCAAAATAACAAAAAAAAAAAAAAGAAGGGGCTGAGGACGTGGCAAAGGGGTTGAGCACCCCTGGGTTCAATATCTGGTACCCAAAATAAACAAATAAATGAATAACGGAAGGAATATACTATGAAAGGAGCTTATAGGACTGCAAATTGCCCTGGGTGACAGTGAATGAGTGGCCGCAGAGGGGTGGTGACAGCCTACGAGGACATTAGTGACTACCTCAGACTTCATAAAAATGGATCATTCAGGTTATACTTGTATATATATATTAGAAAGTTCTTTTTCTTCAATAATAAATTCCCCTTAACCTACTACTGTAACTTATATTTTGCAGATTTTCTAAAAGTCCTTCTGATACTTTTGTCTTAACTCTTAAAACATAAACATGTTGTACGGTTGTACCAATTTTTTCTTCTTTGTATCCTTGTTCTATGGAATCTCTTCATTTTTAAAAAAAAAAATTTTAATTATTATCAGTTTTGAAAACCCTGGTAGGTTAAAAATGAAGACACGGAAACTCCACATGAGCCTCGGCCCACTGTTCACAGGCTCAGGATCGTCCATATCAGTGTTTTCTGCCTCTGCCTCTTGCCCTACTAGAAGAAGTCCCCAGGGACAGCGAGACAGGTGGAGCTGTCATCTCCTGTGATGGCAATGCCTTCTGCACTTACCCCAGAGGACCTGCCTGCGTCTCTGGAGGAGGTGCCTCTCTGCAGAGATAAGGCCACGAGGCTTTGCTTGCTTTTTTTTTTTTTTTTTTTTTTTGCATCTTTTGTGGTTTTGCTTATGAGCAAATAATACACCACAGACAATTCTTCCCACTAATGAGAACCTTCCAGCCTCGGCCTCTAGGTTTACAAACTTTTTAAGGACATCTGCAAAGGCTTCTGCTGAACCCTTCACTGTGAATTTTCTGGAAGGTTCTTCCTCTTTCTCTTCCCCCGCAGTTTCCTTTCCCTCTTGCCAAATTCTACAGCTGATTTATTCCACCAGGGGACAGGAGTTTTTCAGGCCCATTAGCATATTATGGGACGCCATGGTACCTAGGGTCCACTGTTCTGTTTGTCTGTGTGGAGATGGGGTCTCCCTCAGTTGCCCAGGCTGGCCTTGAACTCACCACCCTCTTGCCTCAGTATCGCTGGGATCGCATTTCTACTAATGCACATTTTTAGTATGCTCCATATGTTTCCTATACCATGCAGAGTGAAAAAAAAAACCTATTGCATGATCACATATGGATATCTTCATATTCTTGGGGAGGATGACATCAAAAGACCCACAGTTCCCAATTGAGTCTTAGAAGTCAAACCAAAGACATTTGCAGCGTTGCCAGGAAAGGAAGAGAACAGTTAGCAAAACATTAGTCTTTTCAGCAGAGAGAGAGAGAGAGAAAGAGAGAGAGAGAGAGAGAGATGCTCGCTCCCTGGGACACACACACTCTGAGTCGTAGCACATCCGTCGTTTTAAAGAAATTACTAGCATGCTGGGTTTGGTTTCCTGTCTCCCACCTTGCATTTTACAAACCGTATCAAAGCACGGAGTGTAACAGCTCCAATTTCTTTCAAAGCAGCCGCGCTGTGTGAGCAAAATTGACAGATTAAGTAGAAGAAAGCCTCCAAACTCACTGTAAACTCTGTCCATTAGAAGAGAATTGCAGGTCAAAGAACACACACAAAGAAATGTCTGTCTGATCCCCAGCACTCTGAATCTGGGGGGGTAGGATAATGTTCTTCTGGAGTTGTGAGTATGAGCCAGAGGGACCATCCACAAATGATGACCTGCACCCTTCTGCTTAGGACTCCCTGTGAGTGAGGATAAACTTCTTGAGTTGGAAAGGAGCTGCTGATTCTTCTTGGTTATTATTTGCACGAATCCTCTCCCCTGTTAGCATTAAAAACAAAACTAGACGGAACCTATCTGCTCTGTACCTCCATGCATGAGGTCAGGCTACAGGCAAGTCGACCTGCTTCACCAACAGGCGCCCCTGGGCACTGAATTGAGATAGGCAGACTTGTCCTCTTTCTGATAACGGGTCGAGTCTGCATTCTGCAGGCAAGGTTACACCTCTCGTTTATACAGAAACTTGGAAATGTGCATCAAAAATGCCTGCCATGTAGTTTATCCATCCACGCTGAGGAAATTGCACTGAGGAGAGTAGGGAGCCCCATTTCAGAGACATCTGAGAGTTTATTAAAGTGTGGCCCCCAAATGCAGAGGCAGTTAGGGATGGTGACAGCGTGGGGTGTCTATGGAATCAAAAAAAGGCAGAAAGAAGTTGGGAAAGAAAAATTTGAGGAAGAAACAAAGTGGCTCCCCAGCAAGTTAATTGGCCTGTGTTTTTGCTTTGGAGCTATTTATTAAGAGTTTGCATGAACAGACATTTCAAAAAATAACCAAGGATAAGTTAAACGTTCCAAAGGACAACAGCATTGCACACATTCCTGGGAAGATGTGACAGGAGGCGTTTTACTCTATTATATATGGATGCAAAACAATAGCATAGCAACCTCAGCTTGTGCCTGTATGTGCTAAGTCCCCTTAGAAAAGGGGATGTTGGGATATGGACTCATAAACATCAGTTTTACAACGTTTATTAAACTATTTAAATTATTGGCCATGGACAGTTTGAGACTTTTTCTCCAATTAGTTGATATCATTTGAGGTCCCACGAATTTTTAAGTCAGATAAATAAGAAAAAGTACACAACTCAAATATTATTATGATAAGGCATATCTTAATAACCATGTTGTACTATGCAGTAGATAAGTTAGCAGTCCACAGAGATCACACAGAATGCAAAACTACAAACACCAAATGTCTCTTACATACTATCTAGTTAGAAATGATTCACCCACAACTCTACTGCCATTTTTGTTTGTTAATTTGTGAGGTTCACCATGAACATTATGAGATGATGATGATGCACAGAAGGAAATGATGTCATGGTAACCAGAGAAACCGCATCTTCAAAATCAAATGAAATGCAAGGACATAATTTCAACATATTTGGGCTCCTAATCTAACCAAATAACACCAACAGGGAGAAGACTTAAGTAGGTTTTCATCAGAATGGTATTTGGAACCCCAATTTAAGATACTCTTAATGTTATTATTCATGCATTCAATACACATTTATCAGATGTGCAATACATGTTCAGGCACTCTGCTTTGTAAGTACATTAAACATTTGATACAAAGTTTTCAAATAAATGTCCTAAAAGTTGGAGATAGTTACTAGCATAATCCATCGTTTGTAGATGGGGACTTCGAGATTCACATAAGCAAAATCACTTATTAATGCTGATCCCTAGTAATTTCCTCAATCTGAATCCAAGCCTTCTGACTTGAGATCCACAGATTTTTCTACTGTATCAGAAAACTAATTGGCTAAGAAAAAAACAGTCCAGAGTATCTCTAAAAATGCTCCAGTTCTCTATTTTAGTAAATTCTTGTAGGATATCTATTACATTCACCCCACAAAGCATCCTTCTCTACATTAGATAATAGTATTTCACTTTGCATCTCGGAAACCACTTGATTAATTCACGTTGTCTAAGTATTGATAGGACCTACCTCTGTTAACGTCTCAACTTCCTCCATAAAATATGCAAAAAAATACCCAGTTTAGACCAACTGATCACTTTCTCTACCAGAAACTGAACTGCCCAGCATTGATTATTTTTTTTTATATTTGTCAATCTAATACTTGAAAAAACATTTAAATGTATAAGTCTTGATTGATAGTGAAGCCGTTAGGTACTATCTGTATTTCTTTTTCTTTTAAACTAACTTCATAATTTTTTGTTTAGTTTTTCTATGGGGTTATATATGCTCACTGGGTTTTGATATATGACCCCCCTTTTTTTTTCCGGTTTGTTTTCTCTAACTTCTCAAATGATCTTAATAATGTCTAATGCCTTCTGTGACATTTGCACAATTTAAATTTATGCACAAGACTTTCCCTTTAAAGATTAGAAAAGTCTCTCCCCCAAATCACGTTACGGAAGTTTGCTTAGATCATGATACAGTTACGTATTTTACATTTATTCCTCAATCTGTTTCTTTTGCTACACAGATAATGATCTCCCGGATTTTACCCGGGAGCACATCATATTCGTATAATATCATTTATATTTATATGTTCACTTACACGGCTTCTCTAAAATGCCAACCTTAACAAAAATTCACTGCTGATATAAAAGTGGGTACGTTCCATGACAATTTGATTTCTATAGTCCTTCAATTTTTAAATAAGCACTTCATTTTGCCTTTTTAGCCCATTTCAAAATTCTCTTTGTCTCTTACATATTATTCCTCTAAACGAATTTCAGAATATGTCTTAATTTTAATATCCACACACAATGTGCATGGGAGTATGCGCACATGAGGAAATAAACTCTCTATAAGTCGCACACCCTCATCTTACTCAAACTTCATGTTCATCGGCAAAGTTTTATGATTTCCTTCACATTAGAAATCTACATTTTCTGTTTAATTCATTTCCTATACATTTTATAGTTTGTGACTAGCAGGGGTCCTTATTATTATACACTCTTACTCGAGAGCAAGAAAACTCAGAATGAATTTTAAAAGGTGTTCACAAAATAAATTTGTTTTTAACCTTAATGTCTTTTGGTTTGATAGGAGTGAACAGGAAATATAATGCAGTTGCTTTTCTTATTAAAAAATGTGTTTATCTGCTTTACACAATTTTTTGCTTATTTGTTCATCCCATCACGAGATTAATAATAATAATCATAATCATAATAATATTGAACAAAGTGTAAAGGAACATTAAAAAATACTTTAGTGGACATATCTAAAATGCTATCTTCATAAGTACTATGTTGACTTAGATTGTGGTAAAATAAAGTATAAGCCTATATTAGATTATTAGTGGGTTCTGCTGATTTGGAATGCATTCAAAAATCCTTTTTCAGTTATGATCCAACACCAGGATACACCTGGACATAATCACAAAGCATGGAACCAAGCCCACGGGCTTTAGTGCCCAGTACTCTCCCCACCTCCCCTCCAAGGATCCTTCTTCAATCCATGTACAGTTTATTAAAAAAAATTAGTTCCCTGTGGATGTAAAACTGTTTAAAGACCAGGAATTGACAGGAAAGTGTACTAAGCACATGTCCTGGGTGGGGCCACCTGTCCAGGCCTCTCATCTACCAGAAGCTTGGAAATCACCACACCCAAGCCCTGACCTGCACTCCAGCGGTCACTCTCCATTCAGTGGGTCCAGGCTACACGGCATCCTGAGACCTTAGTCAGCTTTCTATCTCTGTGCTCTAAGTCAATTTGGTTGCATAAAATACTTATTACTAATGGGAAAAAGTGCTCTTTCTATTAAGATGGTAAACCAGTGCATTCTTTTGGACCAAAAATAAAATAAAATAAAACAACACTTTACGGTTTTGTTTTCTGGGTTAATTGGTTTATTAATATTTTCACTTAAGTTAAATAATTTGCATTGCTAAGGAACATCAGCCATATTTCAAACATAGTAAATCTCTCTTGACCCAGGCAATCTTAACTACTAATTCTGAGCATTTCCATATTTTAATTTGGTATGAGGCCTTTGAAGCTTACATGTATTTCTTTTTGGTAACAGTGCTTAGATTTATCTAATGTGTTTTCTACTATTGCATTATTTCTGTTGTAATATTTTTTGATCATTTTTCTTACTCTTACAGCTTTGATTTTTCTTTCATTTCTTTCATTTCACCATTTGACCCAGCTATCCGATTCCTAGGTCACAAAAATTGGTCTCATAGATTTTTCTAGTTGGACATAATTGCAGATTATTGACGAAATATCATTATATGATAAAGTGTCATTTGCCTGAATGTACAACTGTTGGTCTTATCTTGCAGATTTTTACATGGAGCATTTTAATTTTTGTTATACACTCACACAATCTGTGTGTGTATGTGTGTGTGTGTGTTGTACTGGGATTGAACCCAGGGGTGCTCTACCACTGAGCTTCATCCCCAGCCTTTTTTATTTTTTTGACTTTGAGACAAGGTCTTGCAAAGCCACCCAGGGTGGCTTCAAACTTGTGATCTTGTGGCCTCAGCCTCCCAAATCCCTGAAGTCACAGGAGTGAGCCACCGCACCCAGCTATATTCTTAATAGCAATATAAGTAACTCTAGATTTAAATGTTAGTTTTTATCATTACCATGGCTACCAGATACTCACAAAAACAGCCTCTACCCCACACACAGGTACCTAGAAACAAACGCACAATAGCAGCCAACCAAAAATCCAGAAGAGTTTGAAATGCCTGGGTTAGGTCAAGTTATCTGAAAACACAGGATTCTCTAACATTGGGGGGAAAAATGTAACTTAATTTTTTTTCCCAAAAACTATGCTCTTGGTACTGACAGGGTGATATGCATTATAAAAACCCAAATATTGCCCGGCGTGGTGGCACATGCCTGTAATCCCAGAGGCTTGGTAGGTTGAGGCAGGAGGATCGGGAGTTTGAAAGCCAGCCTCAGCAACAGTGAAGCACTAAGCAACTCAGTGAGACCCTGTCTCTAAATAAAACACAAAACAGGGCTGGGGATGTGGCTCAGTGGTTGAGTGCCTCTGAGTTCAATATCCAATACCCAAAACAAAACAAACAAACAGAATTCTAAGTATTCCTGTTGGCACTTTAATTTTATTTGACACATGAGAACCATTTGAGTCACTGCAGGTGTCAATGGGAGAACCACAGGAATGTATGTAACTGATCTCAGGATCTCCCAGGATGGGTGTCCCCGTGGCTCCTTGGGATGAGAACTGCCTATAGATCTTTGTAGCTGACTGGCCAGGGATGAAGAGTTATGCATTAGCTAGAACAGCTCCATGAAAGTCCAGTATTATCATCAAAATCAGTGCATGGGTGCAATTCGTTTTTCATTTATGTGCTTGCTTTACCCCATGTTGGCTGGTGTCCGTGCCTACCTTAATTATTCAGCATTCCTGAAAATATTTAATATTAACAGAGGAGGACCAAACCCTGGTTGTGAAGTCCTTCATCCAGTTGTGATCCATGTCACCTTTACCTAAGTTTTATTGGTCACATAAATTTTTTTGGTCTCATTTTGGGGAGAAATGCAACCCCATCATGTACCCCCAAAGATAAAGAAACCAGAATATTTACAAACAAGTCCAAATTCGTTCTCAATTTTATTTCTTACTCCTCATTTTTTTTCAAAAGATGTTTTCTTATATCATTAAAACTGTTTTTTTTTCTCCATTGACATATTCTATGAATGCTTACTTAATGCTCACTGTGTGTGCCAGACACACATCCTTCAGAGTCTCCAACTTCTATAACTGTAGAAAAGAAGGATGCTTCTCGATTTCCTTGGCCCATTTATGGATTGGGTTATTTGTCTTTTTAGTGTTAAGTTTTTTGAATTCTTTATATATCCTACAGATTAGTGCTCTATCTGACGTGCAGGTGATAAAAATTTGCTCCCATTCTGTAGGCTCTCTCTTCCCCTCACTGATGGTTTCTTTCCTGAAAAGAAGCTTTTTAGTTTGAATCCATCCCATTTATTGATTCTTGATTTTATTTCTTGAACTTCAGAGTCTTGTTAAGGAAGTTGGGGCCTAATCCAATGTGATAAAGATTTGGGCCTACTTTTTCTTCTATTAGGCACAGGGTCTCTGGTCCAACAGACATTTCTCAGAAGAAGATATACAATCAATCAACAAATATATGAAAAAGTGTTCATTATGTCTAGCAATTAGAGAAATGCAAATCAAAACTACTCTAAGATATCATTTTATTCCAGTCAGAAAGGCAGCTATTAAGAATACAAACAACAAGAAGTGCTGGCAAGGATGTGGGGAAAAGGTACACTTGTACATTGCTGGTGGGACTGCAAGTTGGTGCAATCAATCTGGAAAGCAGTATGGAGATTCCTTGGAAAACTGGGAATGGAATCACCATTTGACCCAGGTATTCCTCTTCTTGGACTATACCCAAAAGACTTAAAAACAGCATATTACAGGGACATAGGCACATCAATGTTTATAGCAGCACAATTCACAATAGCTAAACTGTGGAGCCAACCTAGATGATCCTCAGTGGATGAATAGATTAAAAAAATGTGACATTTATACACAATGGAATATTACTCAGCAATAAAAAAGAATAAGATCATGGCATTTGCAGCTAAATGGGCGGAGCTGGAGAATATCATGCTAAGTGAAGTTAAGCCAATCCCAAAAATCAAATGCTGAATGTTTTCTCTGGTAAGTGTAGATGCTGATCCATAATGAGGATTAGGGGTGTGTGAGAAAATTGGAGGAACTGTAGATAGGGCAAAGGGGAGGGAGCGGATGAGAGAGAGCATGTGGGTAGGAGAGATGGTGGAATGAGATGGACATCATTATCCTAGGTACATGTCTGAAGACACTAATGGTGTGTCTCTAATTTGTGTACAACCAGAGATGTGAAAAATTGTGTTCCCTATGTGTACTATGGATCGTCACGCATTCTGCTGTCATGTATAACAAATTAGAATAAATCAATAAATTTGAAAAAGAAAAGAAGGATGACTTTAGAATTCCTGTTCATCTTTCAACGCAGGGCAAACAGTTTTCAGAAGGAAATGCAATTCTTGGGAAAACAGATTTCTATGCAGCTCCTTTTCCTGTGAAGCAATTTTCCAAATGATGATGGGATCCTTCAGTTTCCAAAGTGTTCCCAAATGTGCGGACGCCTTTTCTTGACCTATGGAGCTAGTGGAGTGGACGAGTGGACGGCAGGTTGAATGCACACCCTGAGCACCCTAGCATGGTGAGGCCCACCTATGGCAACCCAGTTCCCGCTGAGTGACCCAAGGGAGCTCCAGCCACTTATACAGCTGCATCCGTCAAACACTCTGCACTTCTTCTCCATCTGACGATTAAAAGTTGATCAGCAAAGTCTCATTCAAAGCTTTCATAGAAACAAAACTCAACAGTTTGGATGCCCGTGAAAAGGGCTTCTTTCTGATTCTTGTGAAACATGTTCCTGTTTGATGAATTTCTCCAACCGGTTCCAAGAAAAAGAAGGAAGCCTATTAAGATCCATAGAAAATTACACATCAAAATACCTGCCCAGGGTTGACGGAAAGACAGAGGTTAAGAGGATCTCAAGTGGAGGGGGGATAAAAAAATGTCATTGCGGATCCAAAGCGCACTGCCTTAATTTCTGTGGCATTGGTGTGACTCACTCCCGCGGCTGGTGCTTGGCAGGACAGGTTGGATCTGGGAAGCAGCCTTCCATTAGGAATTCACTGAAATTTGTCAGATTCAATAAGACTGAATGCGTTCCAAGGAGGAAGGGTCGGTGTGCATTTTATGCTTCTGTTTCTGAGGTTTTTCTTGCAGGATACCTGCTTTTGCTGTTATTTTGCATTCTTTAAAAAGACAAAGAAAAATGCAAGAAAAAAAACAGGAGGATGAAGTCGAGGGTGACTTTTTGCTTCATATGCTGTTGGGGTACAGGGGAAGCCAAAATTTAAAAGGGGACCAGGGATGGTGTAAGGATGTGGTCCAGTATTACCAACAGCCCATGGCCGAAAGTTAAAAAAAAAATGGAAATGATAAAAGGAAGATGTAGGTAGTGGGGTGAAGAGTGGAAATGCTGACCCTTATGCCATAAATGTCCCCCCAGCAGCTCTGTAGGTCACAGAGGCCATGGGTTTGGGGGAGATTGCAAGACAGATACTCTAGTTTCTGTGGAGAGAAACTTTTCATGCAGACCCTACAGCTCTGTAGGGTCTATGGATCATCATTAAAAAATGGGTAACCTGTAAAATGGGACTGTCTCATCTTATGGAAGAAAAAAAACCATCAGGCGTCTATCTAAGAGTCCAAGTTTGAAAAGCACCCAGGGCGTTAGCTGGGAGACAAAACTTAAGTCCCTGAAATGTTGTCCCAACGGGCTGGTTTCCCCTTATAGGAATTCCCCTTGAGACAACATGTTATTTATTCATGCCTTTGTTTCATCCAGTTCTAATTTGTAGACGCACTTGGGGATAGTCCACTGGAGTCGGATATTCTACCCAACAGCTAAACTGAGTTAGGTGTAATAAAGAGTCTTAGTGATGTGAATGTCATTGGCAGACTGTAAATTATTTATTGGAGGCCAGTAGATCTTCACCCAGAGCTAATTCCCAGCAATTTACAAATGGGGAGGATTTAAGGGAGGGTTGGAAAACAGCATAGGAGAGCAAACACACCCAACTTGAGCTGGTCCCAAGCCCATCCACCTGGGGAAAACAGGTGGTGAATGCTTTCTCACTGCCTCGAGGTGCCCAGTAGAAATCACTTGTTTGATCCAGGTTGGTGTTTTAAAAATTCTGGAATAGGTGAGGATATGGTTTGAATGTCCCCTCTAAAACACAGGCTGAAGTTTACCTGTCACTGTGGCAGTACCAGGACATGAGGCCTTGGAGAGAGGTGATTTAGGTAGGGGTGTTTTAATGCTGTTACCATGGAAATGAGTTCCTATAAAACATGTCTGGCATCCCTGGCTCTCCGAGGCTCCTCCCCTCTCCTGTCTCCTTGGGCCATATTCTGTTCTCCCCCATGTTATCCTGCACTGAGAAGACCCTGGACAGACATCGTCCTCAGTCCTGAACTTCCCGGGTTCCAGAACTAGGAGGCAGAAATGGTATGCTTTTTCTGCATCTGTTAAGATGACCATGTGATTTTTGTCCTCCAATCTGTTTATGGGGTGAATTGCATTAGCTGATTTAGCATATCTCGAATCAAATTTGCACCCCTGGGAGGACACCAACTTGATCGTGATGCACAATCTTCTTAATGTGTTTCTGAATGTGGGTCTGCTGATATTTTATATAAGATTTTTGGCATCTATGTGCCTCAGGAATCAGTATGCAGTTTTGTTTCCTTGTTGTGTCTTTATCTGGTCCTGGTATTGGTGATCCTAGCTTCAAAGAAGGAATCTGGGAGGGTAACTTCTCTTTCTAAATCATGGAATAATTTGTAAAAGTGGATCTACTAAAATATCTAGGAAGCAGAAAATACTTCTGCTGAGCTCGACAGGAAAAAAACACGAAAAGCATTTGAATTCCTAAAATCAACAATAAAAGAGTAGAAATTAAAACGGAACAGATGGAAGTTTTTTTTTAAAAAAAATTATAAAGCCATGTTGTGGATTACTATTAATCAACAAATTAGATAAAAATTAGATGAAATGCAACACCTCCTCAAACAACACCAACTACTAAAACTGAGTCAAGGAGAAGTAGAAAAATCTAAGTCAGACTACAGCAAATAAGACCAGTGAATTCCAAGAGAAAGCCTACATCTACGAGACATAGCTGATGAGTTCTTTCCTATGTGTAATGAAATGTTCGAAAACATAGACAAGGAGAAACTCTTCCAAACTCTTTCTATGGACCCTTTTGACCCGGAATACCTAAACTAGACACAAGAGAAACTGACACAAATATTCTCAAAACTAAATTCGCCTGGGGCTGGGTATGTGGCTCAGTGGGTAGAGTGCTTGCCTCGAATGCACAAGGCCCTGGGTTCAATCCCCAGAACCACAAACACACACACACACACACACACACACACACACACACAAGTATATATGAAAATCAAAAAGCAAATTTACATATTTATAAAAGGGTGTAAGGTTTCCTCACAAGACCAAAACACACACACACACACACACACACACACACACACATACACACAAACACACCACATGCTAAACCCATTTGACATTGCAGGGGATATTCTAGTCAAAGCAATTTAGTCAAGAAAATGAAATAAAATATTTCCATATAGGAAAAGAGGAAGTAAAATTATTTCAATATGGAAATGACATGATCTATATAGAAAAATCCAATGGAATCAACAGAAAACTCTGATTGAATAAGCTACTTCACCAAAGTGATAAGATTTAAGAACAATATATGAAATCACTTGTTTTTCAATACACTAGCAAGGAAAACTCCAAGTCCAATATTAAGAAAAAATTTCATTTTAAGATAGCATTGAGAAGAATAAAATACTTAGGAATAAAAATAACAGATTAAGACTTGTGCAATAAAAATAAAAAAGAATCTTTTGAAAGAAATTAAAGAAGACTGAAATAAAAGTAAAACTATGCCACGTTCATGGACTGAAAATCGTAATATTGTTAAAATAGAAATACTCATAAATTGATCTACATAGTCTAAGCGATTCCTGTAAAAAAATCCATGTGGATTTATTATAGACATTAAAAAGCTTGTCCTAAAATTTACATAGGAATGTAAGGGGCTCCAACTAACTAAAAAATTCTTGAAAAAGAATAACATCAGAGAAATTAAACTTCATATCTACATATATCCAGCATATTTTTAGAGTTTTTACAATTAGATTATATCAGATGACCCAGTTTAAAAAGGGGTAAAGGACTTGAATAGATACTTCTCCAAAGAAGCTCAGTAAATGGCCAAGTTCATGAAGATGTTCCAATCATTAATGGCTAGGAAAATGCTGAATAAAACCATAATGAGAAGTTCTTCACCTTCACTAGAAGTGCTACAATTAAAAAAAACAAAGAAAGAAAGAAAGAAAGAAAGAAAGAAAGACAATAACAGAAGCCCCAAGCAACAACAAGATTGACAGGAAGCGAAGAAGTAAGAATCCTGTACATCGAAGGCAGGCATATAAAAAGTTAGGCCAGACTGAGCAACTTAGCGAGGCCATACGCAACTTAGGGAGACCCTGTCTCTAAATAAAAAATAAAAAGGGTGGGGATGTGGCCAGTGGTGAAGCTCTCCTGGGTTCAATCCCTGGTACTAAAAAAAAAAAAAATTACAGTCTCGGGGTCACAGAGTTTCACTGGTCATTCCCCCAAAACTTATCATATAGCTATCATGGGATCCAGCAACTGCACTTCTAGGTCACTCAGGAGAAATGAAACCGTGGGTGCATGCTAAAATGTACACACTGCTAGTCACAGCAGTACTGTGCAGCAGAGTTCAAAAAAGAAAATAAACCCCAAATCTATGCAAAATGAATGAATAAACAACACATTGTATATTCACACAAAGGAATTCAGTTCATCCAGGAGAAGGAATGGAATACCTACAGATTGCAGAACACAGCTGAATCTCCATGGCAGGCTGAGCCAAAGAAGCCAGGCACCGAGCTCTGCATGTTATATTATTCTATTTATGTGGCTTGTCCAGAATGGGCAAATCTGTAAAGTGTAGATTAATGGTCATTAGTGGCTTCCAGAGAGGTGAGTGGGGGTGGCTATTAATGAGCCTGGGATTTGGTTTGGAAATATTCTAGAAGGAAGGCTGCACAGTCTTGTGACTCACTATACTAAGAACCACAGAGTCACATACTCCTAAACAGATCATATTCACGGCATATGCCTAACCCATTTAAAAATAATTCATACAATATTTTCATGAGGCTGGACACAGTGGTGCACATCTATAATCCCAGCAGCTCAAGAGGCAGTGTGAGGCAGGAGGATTGCAAGTTCAAAGCCAGCCTCAGCAAAAGTAAGGCACTGAGCAACTCAGTGAGACCCTGTCTCTCAATAAAATACAAAATAGGGCTGGGGAGGTAGCTCAGGGGTCAAGTGCCTCTGAGTTCAATCCCTAGTACCGTACCCCTAGTCCACCCAGTTTTTTCTTTTCATGAAAGGATCAGTGAAATCTGAGGATTAGCCTTCATAAAAAGGGAAAAAAATTCCAGAGAAATCCAAGATTTGGAAAGCAGGATATTCATAGAGCAAAACAAAGAAAGTGAATCTAGGAACTGGTGGGATTCACTATTTCAAACTTTAGCAATAAAATTGATATGAAACAGTAAGCAAATTAACACATATAAGACCCCCAAAAAATAAGAAAGAAAAATAATACAAGTCACAGAGACGTGATTATAGCAAATATGTCATGAAATACCTTTTAATGAATTCCCTGGTGGTGGTGCGGGAAGGTAGATCCTCTCTGTTGTCACATACACCTGCTTCCTTGGGATGGGGTGCATTTCCTAACTGACTCTACAGCCCCCCTTCCACTCTGCTGGGCTGCTGATACCCAGGCTCCAGAGCAGAACCAGAAATTTTCAGTACTGGTATCTGGGATCCTCAGGATAATTCTGCCCCTTTCCAACAGGAACTTTGCAATTGTCAGAATTTGAAAACAACCCACAGCTCTGAATAGACAATGGCTTCAAAACCAGCAGCCACACTTGCTTAGGCAAATGGTTCTCCAAGTCCAACCTGCCACAGGGAGAGAAAAATGACTTAAAAAATAACCTATTTTATGTTTTCTAAAGATTCCTTCTTGCCAGATTGCTAGATACAGAGGCGATGGTCTCCATCCGCACCAGAGATGACAAGAGGGACAGCATCTTTATTTCCTCACTGGCTAAGTACCCACACTGGGAATGGATGGTATGGTCGGACACAGTATTTGTTGGGTCAGATCTCATAATGCGATCAAGACACCACTTTGCCTTTATTATTTTCCTAATTACCAAGTCCAACAGTGTTTCATCTAAATTATGTTGTGAACTCAGGCGAGAAGATGTTAAGTGTCTTGCTCGTTAAGTGATGGGACATTCCCTTTTCTCCCTTTGATCATCCTTTATCCTAATCAATGTCAAAGATCATATAAAACTCAGGAGAGCCCTCGCAGAATCTGGCTATGAAAACGTTTTGAGGAACATAAACAGTGTAGATAGATAATCCAATGGGAGATTGGGCAGTGTGTATTCATAACATGCAATTAATTTAACTTTTCTAAACATACGCAGAGACATGGGTAACAGAAAATTGGGCATTATAGGTGTGGTGCAGGATAATTGCATCAGACATTCGGCAAAGAATTTCATTTGATGCGAAGGATGAAATGAAGAGCCATATAAATCTGAAGTTCTAAATACTCTGAAAGAGAAATTTCCTACTTCGCTGATGGGCTCCCAAATGTCAAATACAATGTAATGATGAATAAATACAATCAAATGACTAACAGGTCATTTGATCAAATGGTCCTTTCTTGATACCAGTCCTTTGAGTAGCTGAATCAAAGACATAAGGATTAAAGACCACGGTGCGTCTCACCTATGAATATGTAATCTATATCTGTTGGGAGTTTGAATATTACTTAGCCAAGGTTGGCATAATTTAATTTCTTTGCAAAAAAAATAATTTGCAGGTGATGGGACACAGCTTACCTGGCATAGATGAAACTTTGGAAGGACTAATATATTTTTGGATGAAACATCAAATCACTGCATGCTCCTCCTCATGGGACAGAGACCAAAACTTTACCTCTTCATTTTGAGTGGACCAAAAATAGGGGGCTCTTTGTTTCTCATGCACTTTGAGAAAACGATGGAGGTGAACAAACCCTTGGTTTAAATAGAAGCTATGGCTAAGGATCTTGCAAATAGGGGAATTCATCTGAGAGAGTGCAACAGCGTTCCTAAAATAAGTGCCACCGTGGCTTTCAAGTATGCGAATTAGCTCAAACGGCAGATTTTCTCACAACCTCATTTATTTTCAAATTATATATCCAACGTAGATCCAAACAATTCAAAGGTTAATGAAGTCAACGTGAAGAGCGCCTCCTTTCTTACCTAATGACTCTACAAAATCTCTGTCCAGAAGAAACAGAAGTAGGCAAGAGCTCAGTTCCAATTTAGAGGGAAGGGGCACGCATGTCATTTATGACTAATAAATTGGTGGCACCAATTATACCCCCTCTCGTCCGTCTCAGACTGTACGGATTGATGTCCTTGATGATTTCTGTCAAGGAGATTGCTAAGCTGTAGAAACCAGGAGTTCGTTTAAAAATGCATTTATCATATGGCTCGGAAGTATTTACCCATGCTTTCCAAAGTCTGGCAAGGCGGGTCTGAGTCACAAGTTTGGGGAATTAAGGTGCACATCTAACAAATGCAGATGTCCCTAGTGGATGCCAGACTCAACCCGACAGGGGTGCAGTGTCAACCTGTGTATCTCAGTCTCTGCAGCCAAGAGACCTCACTTAAGGGGACTCTGCTAGGCTCTCAGTGATAATTAAATTTCTTACCAATCAAAAGAAATAAAACATCAGATGAAGCTGTTAAACACCAGCTCTCAGCAAAAAAATAAAATAAAATAAAAAGGTCAGGTCCTCTGGCATTAAAAAAATAGGAATAATAACATTATTCTTTGGTCTGGGAACATATTTATTCTTGTTATACAGAAAAACCATTTACAGCAACTTTTTTAAAAAAATTTTTACTACTAGTAAAGCATATTACGAGCTTTCTTAATTCAATTTTCTCTGGCATTGATGGTGTTTAATAAAATACCTAAATGTCAACCAGATTTATTAAAATGTATTTATAGCTTAATAAAGAGCCAGAACAGATTATTCATGAACAGACCCAGGGTGGACCATAATAATCTAAATTGATATGGATTTCTGTTTTCCTTCCCATCACAGGAGTAATTAGTGTTTGCTCGCAGAGTGTTTTTTTTATTCTATTCGGTAACAGAAACTAAAAATACATCTGTGCACATCTGAGACCTTACTGTGACTACCCCGCAGTTCACATTTAATATCACAGAATTTTGGTGCATTTTAGAGAGTTCTATGTTCAGTGGATTCAAAGAAGGGTCAAAGACATGGCAAGGATGGCTTAGTGCAAATCCAGATTAAAGAAATAATAACGGATATTTTGAAAAACCATCATGTCCTCAGTTCCTACCTTCCATCAAGGCAAACAAGTCTGATTGAAAGCCCCCCAAATGGGCAAGGTGCTCACTGGCTAAATATGCTCTGATTCCATTTCTGGGTTAAATGGAAAGAGAAGGAGAGTCATAAATAAGATGGCTAATTGTACTGTCCAGCTTCAAAGTGAACATTCGCCTGTGGCTACAATAGTCATTAAGCAAAAACCTATCAAATATGCATTTTCTACACAAATATGCTGTTCCAAATTTAGTCGTATGATCTCCCCCCCCACCCCGTAGAAATGGTATTAAATTTTTAATATAAATGTCAAAGAATTTGAAACTCATCCTTTATTAATATTTTTTGATCCCAGGGATTGAACTCAGGGGTGCTCTACCACTGAGCCCCATCCCCAGCCCTTTTTATAATTTATTGTGAGACAGGGTCTCGCTAAGGTGCTTAGAGCCTCTCTAAGTCATTGAAGCTGGCCTCAAACTTGCAATCCTCCTGCCTCAGCCTCCTGAGTTGCTGAGAAGACAGGTGTGTGCTAATGTGCCCAGACTTTATTAATGTTTATGAGAGCAAAGGAAAGTGAAATGGACCATGAGATAGAAAAAGAAAAAGAGAGTAGTGGGTGAAGGGAGAAAAAATTTTAGATTTCCATTTCTTACCAGGACATTTTGATGGACACCGAATAGTATGTTCTGAAATGCAGGGTTCATAAGATAATTAGTTAAGCTGATCAATATATATTTTGCGCTTAAAAAATTAACATACAGGTATTAATTCTGATTCAGTAATTATAACTAGGAGGAGAAAAGCAGGTTTAAAATACGCCAGTTAAGTTTCAAGACAAATGTTAAAACTGGATTTTTAATTTGATTGACAAGGTGACACCAAGCCCTGACCAAGTTAACATCATACCTTTACAACTGTTTTTAAACATCAAGCAAGATGTGTAGTTGAAGGTGATTTATTCCTAATTACATTCTCCTGTAAGGATCCGTTGACTCCATTCATGTGTCCACTTAATTTCAGATTCAACCCATCTCTATGTAGTGTCAACCCTGGGCCTCGCAGGGTTCTAGCTGCAAAATGTTCATCTACCAATGGGGTCAAACACCCCTGATTCCAGCAAGCTGAAATCTAGTCTAGGTAGACAGAAAATAAAAATAACGAGTCAAACAGGTACACAGCACTTTACAAAGTTCAAGGGAGCCGGGGGAACTGAAGGCAAGGTTAAATTAGACAGATGCTGTCAGACAGGTGCACTTCTAGAAAGATCTATCTGGGCAGGCAGAGATCAGAAGATAGCATCCAGTTTCTAACTCTGCTTGCCATACATAAAGCAGCGACAGAGTCTCTTCAAAAGACGCCAAAGTTATCCAAGTAATGGTGAAAGCATCCACATATTTAATGATGTTTGGCAACATGCCACAGAAGGATTTGAAAAGATGACAGGATATCCCACCGATGGAAATAGAAAAATGAAAATAAAACTAAATCCGTTGGATGCTCTTTTCAGATGTGAACTGCAAAGCACCCTGGGTTTTCCAACAGGTGATACAGTACAGGTACCAATCCAGAAAAAAAAAATGTCACTCACGAATCAATGGAAAGACATTTTGGTTGGCAATTCAAGAGACTCTGAAACACTAAATTTATATTGAGGGATGAGTTTTTTGGTTAGAGGATCTCAAGATAGTCAAGATTCACAGATTCCCTACTGCATTCCAAATGAAAATAATACCTACAATCAAAGGCCCGAAGAAAAACTTCAGAATCTCACCATTTTTTTCGACCCAAACTTCTTCCATTGAACTCTCTGCTCTATTTGGAAGAAAACAGAAGTAAAATGGCTTACAATAAACTCACAGAACTTTTAGAGTCCTAAACTGAAGATCTTTTTTTTTCCAAGAAAAGCTGAAAGACCAGTTTTTCCCTAAAATGCAGTTTTCTAGTGCACTGGAATTAAGTTTCTCTGTTTCAGTAAAGGGTGGTAACAACGTAAGCTGATCATCTGTCTACATGCCCAGCCTATCCAGTGCAGTATCTAGGGACCAGTTCACTTTTCTTCTGCCCTTTGTCCTGTACTATCTCAGCTGCCTTTTCTATTGGACCACCCTCTGTCCTGGAAACTGGCAGTAATCTAGGCGTCTGGGGCCAGATCCTGTTTTCCCAAGCATCGCCATTTAAGTGTGGTCTCTGCTTGAGAGTCTTCAAATATTCATCACTTTTAAATGATTGGTTAAGTGAAAGTCTCCACATCTCTCTTTTTCTGACAAATTTTAATGCCCTTAAATAACTTCAACTGACCAAGAGAACCGGAGACAGCCTGCTCCTAAGCGGTGGAAGGTGGTTTTCTGCAAGGAACCTGTTCCTGTTCCCTGCTGTGGAAGACACACTCTCCTTCCCCACCCTGTGCCCTGGGGCTGAGCAGGTCCACAGAGCCCTGGGTGCTGTCCTTCCTCGGGGCTGACTCCCAAATTATTAGCTAAGGAAGAGGTTTTCGTTTTAGGATCCTGAATTTTATACTCTGTGGCATGAAAACGGACAACTGATACAAATTCAAGGCTCATAGTGCCACCTACATTTTTTTTATGGCACTGAGGTTGAACCCAGGGGCACTTTGCTCCTGAGCAATATCCTCCCACCTCTTTTTATTATTTTATTTTATTTTGAGGCAGGATCTTACAAAGTGGCTTAGAGCCTTACTAAATCACTGGGACTGACCTTGAACTTGGGATCCTCCTCGTCCCTCAGCCCCACAAGCTGCTGGGATTCTAAGAGTGCACCAGCATGCCTGGCTGTCTATCCTTTTAAAGTGTATTTAGGTAAACGAGGTCCTTGGATATAACTGGGTGTCAACGTACTTTGTATACAAACAGAGATATGAAAAAGTGTGGTATATCTGTGTAAGAAGAATTGTAATGCAAAAACCAAGTACACGTTTAAAGGCATGAATTGGCGTGAACACACTTTATATACAAAAAATATGAAAAAAATGGTGCTCTATATGTGTAATAAGAATAGTAGTGCATTCCACTGTGGTTTATTTGAAAAAAATAAAATCAATAAAAGCAGACAAAACAAAAAAATAAATTTCTATCGAAGTATTATAATGCAAATATTCAAACAAACTACTTCTCCTTACATTAAAGAATTTGAATCCTAATAAAGACATGGAAGAATATTAATACTGCCCCAAATAGTAACAGTCAAAACGTGTGTATTGATTTACCATGTGCCAAGAAATCTATTGGCACATTTACTATGACAAAGACCTTATGAAACAGGCATGACATTTTTTTTTTCTCACTGTACGGATGAGGAAACCGAGACACTGAGAAACCAAGTAACTTGTCTGAAGTCACACAGCTGAGAAGTGGTAAAGCCAGGATATGAATCAAGTAATAACTGCTACTTGTCACTGTAATTACAGTCCCAATAACTAAATAATAATACATTGCTTTTTTTCTTATAATAATGTCAAAGCCATTGAGTTAATACCATTATGTCTGGCACTGTCCTAAATGTTTCTCACTCACTCATCAAAATGGAATATTAGGGCTGGGGAGGTGGCTCAGTGGTAGAGTGCTCGCCTAGCAGGTGTGAGGCACTGGGTTTGATTCTCAGCACCACATAAAAATAAATGAGTGAAATAAAGGTCTATCCACAACTAAAATTTTAAAAAGTATGTATACTATATTTTCCCATTGATGTAAAATTCCAGAACATGAAAAAAATAGATTCTAAGGGGTAAGAATTCAGAAGAGTGATTTTCTGGGGTGGCGTGAGGAGGTCCTACTGGGAAGGGGAACAGAATGACTTGAGTCCACCCATGTGCCTATTTAACATGGCTGCACCTACGTAAGAGCTAGGAAAAAAAAAAAAATAACCACCACCCACAGGTGTGCAGCAAGGAATACACACTATGGAGGTGACAAACCAAGAGCCACTCATTGTGAATGCCACAGGGAACAGGCACTCGTGAGGCACTCGTGTCAACAGTGAATGATGCAAGGCAAATCCATTTTTACCTTCTTTCAAAAAACGCCATTGAGAACATTACAGTTTGAAACAAATTGTATTTGAATAACATGTCTATGTCCCTAGTACTGAGTAGAGGACACAGATTACATCCCTCTATGCCCAGAAGAATTCTAGGGACACCTGAATAATTATAAAGATGTCTATGAATATTTCACGATTTTGTAGTAGCTGTTGTTTTCCGGTGAATGTAGATATAACAACAAACACAAAACAGAAGCCAGGCACAGTGACCCACGCCTGTCATCCCAGCGGCTCAGGAGGCTGAGGCAGGAGGACCAAGAGTTCAAGGCCAGCCTCAGCAACATTGAGGTGCTAAGCAGCTCAGTGAGACCCTGTCTCTAAATAAAAGATAAAATAGGGCTGGGGAGTGGCCCAGTGGTTGAGCACCTCTGGAATCACTCCAACAGTATGAAAAAAACAAAACAACCAAACTGAAAACAACTATAATAAAAATTTTTTTTAAAGAAAAGCTGAACAGCCATTCAACAATCTGAAATAATTAAAATTTCATTTTGAATCTTCTTAGTGCACCTGTTTTTATTTCAAATATTCAAAGGAGAAATTTATTGGGATCTATTATAACTAGGGTTACCCTGCGAGTATACCTGCGTGCCAAATTTTACTCATTTTCATTTTAAAATGAAATTGCAATTTTGTAGATAAAGTTTTAAGCAGCGTGAAAGCTCCAACCCCAACCCCATTGCAACCCAGTAAGATATGGTTTAAGGAGCTGTTTGTAGCATGACTACATGTTCTACTTATTACTGGGGAAGACAGATGTGCTATTCAAATATACTTCTGCCATTGAAAAAATTCTAACATAGTTCAGTATCAGGATACATTAAAAAATATTCAAATACAAGCACAGGGACACTAATGAGTAAAAATCATCACAACAGCAACAATCAGGTTGAGAGGCCTCAATAACTAGGGGAGGTAGTTTTTTCAACAAATAGTTATGGTGAGGTGGTGAGGTTAAAGAAAAACACATAAATAGTTCCTTTTTTTAAAAAAAATTTCTACAGGGGATCAAACCCAGGAGCTTCTGCATGCTTGGCAAGTGCTCTTCCACTGAGATATATCCTTAGCCTTTTCTTCCATTTTTATTTTGAGACAAGGTTTTGTTGAGTCGTTCCAAAGAGCCTCTAACCCGTGATCCTCCTGCCTCAGCCTCCAGAGTTGCTGGAATTACAGGCATGTACCAATGGGCCCAGCCATAGCGCCATTCTTTTTAATAACTGTAACTAAATGCGAAAGAGAAATTCGATTTTAAAAAGTAAGGCTTACTTATTAGTCCGTCACAAGTCCTAAAACAGCATTCCATTAATTTCTTGAGGGTTTTCGTAGGAAAGTTTGGTCCTTTCAACAATAAATGCTGCAAAGCTTGGACCTGGTGTTTCTAATCAAAGGAAATTGAGCATTTTCTTCTCATCAGATTTGTATTGTCATAAGAATTCTGAAGCTCCTCTCTGCAGCATCCGGAGACCCTGGCTGCTGACACAGAATCATCTCACACTCTGCAAACTCTTCAGTGTCTTCCTGTTGCCTTAGCATCATGCACACGCCTTTGAGACAGTTGAAGGTCGAAATCTGCTCACTGCTACCCCTTCCATCATCTCAGCTCTAGTTCAACACCTACAAATTCATTCTTCGTGAATCTTCTCATTCTCTTCACTGTACCACTGATTCCTTGTCTTTTTTAAGTCTCACCAGATAGTTTTTCTCCCTCCTATCATGTAAACATTTTCATACACCAAAGTAAGCCATGTAAGAAAAATGGCATCCTGAAATGGCAGCCCTGGAAGTTATTACCACTCAATATATATAAACCCAGACACTAGTATGGCAATATGTAAATCAATGGATGTGCAACTGATGTGATTCTGCAATCTGTATACGGGGTAAAAATGGGAGTTCATATCCCACTTGAATCAGTTGTATGAAATATGATATATCAAGAACTATGTAATGTTTTGAACAACCAACAATAAAAATTAATTTAAAAAATCTAAAATATATATATATACATACATATACATATGTATAAAATAAGTATGCATTCTGCAGGCATTTATGGAAAGATGAGCATCGTCCAACACCAATTCCACAAAACATGATTTGGAGCAATGGAACTCAAATTATAGTGTACCATGGTACTCAAAAGAAAAAACAAATACATTGAGAAAAACGGTTCTGCTTTGCTGGCAATCAGAGAAATGCAAATCAAAATGGCACTGAGATTTCATCTCCCCCCAGGCCAAAACAGAAATCATGAAGAACACAAATGAATAATCCCAGCGATCTGGGAGGCTGAGGCAGGAGGATCAGGAGTTCACAGCCAGCCTCAGCAAAAGTGAGGCGCTAGCAACTCAGTGAGACCCTGTCGCTAAATAAAATACACAAAAGGGCTGGGGGTGTGGTTCAGTGGTTGAGTGCCCCTTGAGTTCAATCCTTGGTACAAAAGAAAAAATGGTGTGTGGTTGTCAGGAAGTGCAAAGGAACCTCTACTAGATAGGGTTCCCCAGGACACACCGGACCCTGCTGGGACTCCTGCCTCTTCCTCCTGTCCCCTGCAGTCCCTCTGACCTGTACTAGTTTCCACCTGTCTTGAGAGATCACTTCTGACAGGATACGTGTTAAGTCCCTCTCCACTGCCACCCTTGACCCTCTTTGGCCAGCTTCACTTCTCTGATCCGCTCGGGCTTATGATCAGACGTCAGATGGGCAACATACTAAAACAAATCAAACCAAACTGAAAGAACGGATGTCCTGGGTCCCTTGACGATGCATGTGTCTAGTCGGAGGTTGGTGAGCTCAGGGTAAAGGTCCACTGACCCTTCAATTTTTGCATCTCCGTAAGATCAATACCTAAAAATGTCCCATGTGATCTATACTGTAAATATTTCTTAAATATCATATTATATAAATTTATAAATTTATAAATGGAGACCACTTCGGAGTCGAAATATACCACTTTATGGTAATGAAGGTCCTCATGAGTTTATATTACGCAGATGCTTCTCAGAAATCTGAGGCTGAGAAGCATGCATTGGGATGAAACTGTTTTATTGATCTATTTGCAAAATTTCCACACCTAAGATATTTCTTGGCACCTTGAATCTCACTCTCTCTCTTTACTGCTTATGCAAACAGTCTTGGGTGAGCTTCGGTCCTTAGAATTTCCAGTTCTGCCCGCGTCTTCCCTGCATGATTGAATGAACATTCACAAGCACCTCGTTCTAACTCTCTTATTTGTGTATTTCTCCCATATTTTCTAGCTCCCCACTGCCAATAAAATGAGTTGCTGTCTGTCTGTCTGATGTCCAGAGTCCTATTTCTCTGAGATCCCTTCCACCGCTGGGATAACATGGGCACTTGGGGTTTAGTTTCTATTTTATACTTTAGAAGGGCTCTGCTCACTTCATTCCAGAGAGAAACTCGGTTGCAGACCTCAGCGGGTCCCAATCTGATCCGGCTTCTTTAATCTGCCCACAGAGCAATTTGTTTCCTCTCTTAGTTTCCTTTCAAATCCACTCCACTCTATTTCTACCAACACGGACTCTGATTTACTTTCTAATTCGGCTGTCCATTTGCTCTCTGCCTCACGAGATCTCTCTGCCCCTGTCAAAATGGCCCAAATGTCGGAGATGCCTCTGGCTCCCACGGTTCTTTTTAAAACGAGCCCTAATCAAAATGGATCTTTATTCTCAATGATTTTAAAATAAGTGATTTTTTTTATATGAACGTTTGCATCTTGTTTTAGGATCCAGGCATGGCTACATGAGTGGAAAGAGTTTACTAAAGTTCACGAAGTCGGTGGAAATATCACACACAGGAGAGCTTTGGGTTTACAAATGTGCTGATCAAAAAACAGTATATTTTCAGCTGGTCATGGGTGGGGGAAGCATGCCCATCATCCCAGCAGCTCGGGAGGCTGAGGCAGGAGGATCACGCGTTCAAACTCAGCCTCAGCAAAAGCAAGGTGCTCAGCAACTCAGTGAGACCCTGTCTCTACATAAGAATTCTCTAGTTCATCTGTGTTCCTTTCAAAAATGGCACACAGAGAAAAACTAAACTTCACCGCACCATATCCTTAGAGAATTCCATACTTTTTATTTTTATTTATTTTTTTGTTTGGGGGTACGAGGGATTGAATCCAGGGGTGCTTACACACTAAGCCACATCTCCAGCCCTCTATTATGTTTTATGTAGAGGCAGGGACTTGGTAAGTTACTTAGAGCCTCGCTAAGTTGCTGAGGCCAGCCTTGAACTTGCGATCCTCCAGCTTCAGCCTCCTGAGCCGCTGGGATTACAGGCGTGTGTCACCGCACCCAGCAATTCCACAGTGTCTAAGCTCACACCAATTTCTATGAATAGTATGCTCCCTTATTAACATAAATGATCTTATTACCAAGACATCTGTAACACATCTCATGCTTACATTACTTAGTAGAGTATTTTGACTATAGGACTTATCTACTTGAGATATCACCTATTTTAAGTTAGTTATAGAGAATACAAATGCTATATTTCTCCTTTTTAATTGCATCATAAACCTTAATACTTTTATTGTTTTGTTTGTTTCTTGTTGTCTTGTTTTACCACTGAGCTTGGTGGTAAAACAGCCTTTTTTGTGTTTTTTTGGAGATTTTTTGAGATAGGGTCTCCCTAGATTGTCAACAGTCTTACTATGGTGCTGAGGCTGGCCTCAAACTTGTCATCCTCCTGCCTCAGCCTCCAGAGATGCTGGGATTACAGGTGTGCACCACTGAACCAGGCCACCAGTAACTATTTTTACAGTAACTAGAATCATTTGGGATGAAATCATAGTATTTTCTTTGTAGGTGTCACTGTATTTTGATTTAATTACAATAAAAATGAAGAAAAGAAATCCATCATCTTTCTAACCAATAAGGAAACCGGTGTAGAGTCTAACCACATCCTCAAAATGTAAGTGTATAGTGTTTTAAAAAGCTATGTGTGTGTGCATGTGTGCATGTGAGTGTATGTGTGTGTGCATGTGAGTGTATGTGTGTGCTAAGAGAGAAAGAGAGAGAGAGGGAGAGAGAAAGAGGGAGAGAGCGAGAGATGTAGGCAGGCAGACAGATGTGGCATTAACTTTTAAAAGCCAAACTTCCTAGTAGAATTCCTTTTTGCATATAAAAATGGTAAATAAACAAATGCTAACCCAAAGCAGCAAAAATGTAACTGATGTAACGAATTCAGTGAAGACCAACCTGTCAATTAGTACCAACATTATTTAAGGAAATTTTTATTAATACATTAAAAGTATCAAAATCAACACTTTGTTTTTTGGCACAAGAGATTAAACCCAGGGCCTCTTAACCACTGAGCCACATCCACAGCCCCTTTTTATATTTTACCTAGAGACAAGTTCTCGTTAAGTTGCTTAGGGCCTCTTTAAGTTTCTGAGGCTGGCTCTGAACTTCCAGTCCTCCTGCCTCAGCCTCCTGAGCCACTGAGTTCACAGTCATGCACCACCACACCTGGCTCAACCCTTCATTGATACAGAAAATATGCTTCAGGAATTCATTCTCGAAAAAGAGAGATTAGGGTTGGACGTCGTGGTGCACACCTGTAGTCCCAGCGGCTAAGAAGGCTGATGCAGGAAGATCGCAATTCAAGGCCAACCTCAGCAGTTTAGTGGGACCCTAAGCAACTTTGTGAGACCCTATCTCAAAATAAAAGTTAGGAATAGGAAGGATAAGGGATGCGGCTTCAGTGGTTAAGTGTGTAATTCCTGTGTGTAATCCCTGCTTTAAAAAAATGTAAAAAGAGTAGTTAAACAGATCATGTACATCTACAGATGAAATAATATTTGGTAATTAAAATAACAGAGAACTCCTAACATGGAAGATATTCTTATTACAAGACTAAGTGTGAATGATAGTGCATCAAAAGTTTTGAAGAGTGCATAATAATCTATTCATTTGCATATTTAAGCAAAGGAAAAAACCTATCTGATTGGATAACATCAAAATGGCAATGGAGATTAGCTCTTGGAGATAATCTATAATTCTATAGATTCTTGGAGAATTATAGAAAACAACTTGCTTACTCTTGCTTATCTAAGTTTTTCTTGTTTCCTAAAGTGAACAGGGAGTTTTTTGGGGAAAAAGTACTAGGAAAAAAAAAAAAAGCTTTTACCTATCTATCTACCTACCTACTTACCTACCTACCCACCTACCACCTACCTACCTACCTATTGGCCACAGTGGGGACTGAACCCTGGGTGGGGGGGCTCTCTCACTCAGCTATATGAGCCTTTTTCACTCATTTTAAAAATCTGAGACAGGGTCTGGCTAAATTGCTGAGGCTGGCCTCCAATTGGTGAACCTCCTGCCTCAGCCTTCATGTTGGTGGGATTACAGGCATGCACAACATACCCAAGAAACTTAACACCACCAACAACAAAAAAGCCCCACATAACCCAATCAATTAATGGTCAAAGGAACTGAACAGAGACTTCCCAGAAAGAAAAATATGATCTGACAACAAATACATGAGTGCCGCAGTCTCTGGCTGGGCACAAATCACGAGTCTCCACACAGCTTGTAGATTCAAACAGCAATTCTTTATTCCCGAACTCACACCGGCCGTCTACAAACACGCTCTGGGGGAATCCACGTTCTCTGCCCAAATCCACTTCTCCCAAATCCTCTCTCTGCCGAAATCCACACCGCATGGGCTTCTGTCTCCCAAAATATACTGTCTGACCCTAAGCACTCAAGAGGAACTCAGCAGCAGGATACGCCCTATTCTAAAGGGGGAACACCCTACTCTCCTATTATGCTAAACTTCCCTATTCTAAAGGGGGAACACCCTAATCTCCTATTATGCTAAACCGCCCTATTCTAAAGGGGGAACACCCTAAACACGGATCCTGCCCTGGTCCTTGAGCAAGGTCACCTTTCAGAAGTCCTTCCACAGACAGCATGGAAGTAAGCTGGCAAGGAGATTGTCATACCTACTTGGCTGATGGCTCCCAGCATCTTCCCCCTTCTGATTAATTAAACAACAAGTAATGTGGCTTAAGGACCGTGCCTGGTAGGTTGTCCAGTTCAACATATGGCTCTTACCCGTCATTGGAAAACTGACCTTTAGGCGTCAGCCTCCTGTCTTAGGTTGATACCAATGCAACTGGATCATACCCGTCACTGACTACCGGTCCGTCATACAGCCATACTTGTGGATAGGTCTATGCACCAGTGGGGGGGTGAGGTTCTTTGCCTCACCTCTGTTGGCCCCCAAATTTGGCCTTGGTGCCAGTGGGGGAGTGAGGTTAATGTGGCTTAAGGACCGCGCCTGGTAGGTTGTCCAATTCAACATATGGTTCTTACCCGTCATCGGAAAACTGACCTTTAGGCAACTGACCTTTAGGCGTGAGCCTCCTGTCTTAGGTTGATACCACTGCAATTGGATCATACCCGTCACTGACTGCCGGTCCAGCATATAGCCATTGGCCCCCAAATTTAGACCATCACTAGCAGAAGGGAGGAGGATACAGAAATGCCAGGACACCAAGCCAATTGACAGTTCCTTTGGAAAAATTGCATCATTGGTGACACCATCAGCAAAGATCACTGGTGACACCATCAGCAAAGATATGCCAGCATTACCACAATTTGATGCACTAAACGTAGTTACATAGTCCAGGCAAGTTCTGCAAGCAGTTCAAAGTGGAGGAATCTATCAATCTGTCCGTCTCCTCCCAAAGTCCGCTGCCTCCCAAAGTAAGTTGACTCCTTGATTGAGCATACTTGTTGAGTTATATTCATTGGGATGAAGATAGGAATTTTGGCAATGATGCTAAAAAGACATTAACCTGAAAAGAATTATTAAATATAATGAAAAGGAAAGGTGAAAGTAAACAAACAGATCTGTTAACCTCCTTAAAAAACAATCCTTAACAGCTGTTTACCTGATTTAAATTAGTAAACAAGCAGATCTGTTAACCACCTTTAAAAACAATCCTTAACAGCTGTTTACCTAATTTAAATTAAGCCATTTAAATCACGTGAATAAAAAAAAATAATAATTTGGATCCATTTTCTCATGAGCGCTCCTCATATATGAAATATGGACATACGCACACACAGACATATAACACAAAACACAAATGTGCAAACAAACGTACAACACATAAGATAATAATAAAGGCCTTGTAGCTTTACCTAGGTGAAATCTCCATTGCAATGTTTAAAAACTCCACAGTCAAAAAATAAAACTGATCAAAAAACATTAACCTATGTTTGTATGAGCTCAAAAAATAAAATAAAAATAGAACCTTATGATGTGGAAAAATGCAATAATAAAATAGATATTGAAAAAAACATTCCCCATACGGGCCACCAGATGCCGCAGTCTTTTGCTGGGCACAAATCACGAGTCTCCACACAGCTTGTAGATTCAAACAGCAATTCTTTATTCCCGAACTCACACCGGCCGTCTACAAACACGCTCTGGGGGAATCCACGTTCTCTGCCCAAATCCACTTCTCCCAAATCCTCTCTCTGCCGAAATCCACACCGCATGGGCTTCTGTCTCCCAAAATATACTGTCTGACCCTAAGCACTCAAGAGGAACTCAGCAGCAGGATACGCCCTATTCTAAAGGGGGAACACCCTACTCTCCTATTATGCTAAACTTCCCTATTCTAAAGGGGGAACACCCTAATCTCCTATTATGCTAAACCGCCCTATTCTAAAGGGGGAACACCCTAAACACGGATCCTGCCCTGGTCCTTGAGCAAGGTCACCTTTCAGAAGTCCTTCCACAGACAGCATGGAAGTAAGCTGGCAAGGAGATTGTCATACCTACTTGGCTGATGGCTCCCAGCATCTCCCCCCTTCTGATTAATTAAACAACAAGTAATGTGGCTTAAGGACCGTGCCTGGTAGGTTGTCCAGTTCAACATATGGCTCTTACCCGTCATTGGAAAACTGACCTTTAGGCGTCAGCCTCCTGTCTTAGGTTGATACCAATGCAACTGGATCATACCCGTCACTGACTACAGGTCCAGCATATAGCCATTGGCTCCCAAATTTAGACCATCACTAGCAGAAGGGAGGAGGATACAGAAATGCCACGACACTAAGCCAATTGACAGTTCCTTTGGAAAAATTGCATCATTGGTGACACCATCAGCAAAGATCACTGGTGACACCATCAGCAAAGATATGCCAGCATTACCACAATTTGCTGCACTAAACGTAGTTACATAGTCCAGGCAAGTTCTGCAAGCAGTTCAAAGTGGAGGAATCTATCAATATGTCTGTCTCCTCCCAAAGTCCGCTGCCTCCCAAAGTAAGTTGACTCCTTGATTGAGCATACTTGTTGAGCTATATTCATTGGGATGAAGATAGAAATTCTGGCAATGATGCTAAAAAGACATTATCCTGAAAAGAATTATTAAATATAATGAAAAGGAAAGGTGAAAGTAAACAAACAGATCTGTTAACCTTCTTAAAAAATAATCCTTAACAGCTGTTTACCTGATTTAAATTAGTAAACAAGCAGATCTGTTAACCACCTTTAAAAACAATCCTTAACAGCTGTTTACCTAATTTAAATTAAGCCATTTAAATCACGTGAATAATAAAAAAATAATAATTTGGATCCGTTTTCTCATGAGCGTTCCTCATATATGAAATATGGACATACGCACACACAGACATATAACACAAAACACAAATGTGCAAACAAACGTAAAACACATAAGATAATAATAAAGGCCTTGTCGCTTCACCTAGGTGAACTCTCCATTGCAATGTTTAAAAACTCCACAGTCAAAAAATAAAACTGATCAAAAAAACATTAACCTAGGTTTGTATGAGCTCAAAAAATAAAAATAGAACCTTATGATGTGGAAAAATGCAATAATAAAATAGATATTGAAAAAAACATCCTGGTTAATCACAGTCGCAGACGTAAGAATGGCCAAGCTGGAGTTCTGGATATCAGCTGTTATGGATTTGAATCAAATCATCTTCTTTTCGATCTGTAGAAATCGTTTTAGTTAGTCTTTCTGGAATCCAAATCGGCTGCTGTTCTCCCTGTGGAAACACACAGACAGAGCCCCGACTCCAGACGATTACTGGGTCAGGACCTTTCCATTGTCCTGTTAGAATATCTTTCCAAAGAACTTTAGGCTTATGCACAATTTTTGGATACATATGCCTTTCCGCAGCACTAAGTCCTGATGAATCCAAATTTAAAAAGTTTAGAGTAAAAAGGGTTATTTTAAGTTTATCTTTGGGGGATATATACCCCTTTCCAATTTTTAAGATTAACTAGGCTTCGAATCATGCAATCTTTCCTCCGTCATGAAGGTGTCTTAACCACCTTCAAATTAACCTTTTAAAGCCTACCAATTATCATCTATACTGTACTTTTAAATGTACTTTTTCACCACCTACAGCTTCACTATTTTAAACAAGGCTTAGATTTTGTTTAAATCGCTTAATATTAGTTTACATGGCTGCCCTTCAACCAAAGGCCTTTTTTACTCCATTAAGAAGCTTTGTCTCAATCTGCCATGTACAAATACCTTTTTTTTCTTTCTTCCTTTCTCAAGCTTTTAAAGTAAGTCTAGTTTCCTCAAAATTTTTTTAAATGGTATTTTATAACTTTTTACTTTACCACAGAGATTATCTCACCTAGAAACATTTTTTTTAACCTTCCATATTAAAATATATTTTCACATCTTTAATCTTAATATCTCTTTTCTAGCCGTTAACCCTTTTTATAAATTCACATTCTGAAATAACCCTTATAAAATTTCTGATTTAGACAAATTATTCCACTTTAAGAAGATGAAAGACTTTCATGTTTTTTATGATACTATAATACTGTAATTTAAACCCAACTGAAACTTCTTATACTCTTTGTATATAAATTACACCTGATAGAATCTTAACACTTAGTAACCTTGTTTCAGCAAAGACATAGACCAAAGCAATATTAAACATTTTTCCATTCACCAATTTATGAAAACACACATAATGATTAAATATATAACCTTATGGAACTTAATAAGTAAAGAGTACTTGATTTCATATTTAGTGGTTGATATTTTAACACTTTAGCTTTGTAAATTAATCAGATATCTGTAAAAACCAAGATCTTAGACAATTGTAGTAAACAGAACTAGCCATCTCTTTCTTGTTGAAGAAAAACCCTTCTACAGGATACCATGATGGTCCCATTGAAATACTTAATAACTCGTCTTTAAAAAGCCATGGGCTACATTTTTGTATTATATCAACATATGCCCTAGCTGTTCTTGGTCTTATTGGGGTGCCTTTTTTCTCTAACAATTTCTCTTCCTCGGAGGTGAACAACTTAAAACCTTGAGTCAACCATTTTCCCCAGTTTGCCTGAGACAGTTCTAGGAACAGGCAACTTGAAATAAAAACAAAATAAATCAAAACAAAAACACATTGTTTTTTGAAATGCTCACCCATTCTTTCGCTCTTCCTCGGGCAAACAATTTCACTTACCTTCTTTTTAGATGTTCCGCGTACAAGCCACCAGATGCCGCAGTCTCTGGCTGGGCACAAATCACGAGTCTCCACACAGCTTGTAGATTCAAACAGCAATTCTTTATTCCCGAACTCACACCGGCCGTCTACAAACACGCTCTGGGGGAATCCACGTTCTCTGCCCAAATCCACTTCTCCCAAATCCTCTCTCTGCCGAAATCCACACCGCATGGGTTTCTGTCTCCCAAAATATACTGTCTGACCCTAAGCACTCAAGAGGAACTCAGCAGCAGGATACGCCCTATTCTAAAGGGGGAACACCCTACTCTCCTATTATGCTAAACTTCCCTATTCTAAAGGGGGAACACCCTAATCTCCTATTATGCTAAACCGCCCTATTCTAAAGGGGGAACACCCTAAACACGGATCCTGCCCTGGTCCTTGAGCAAGGTCACCTTTCAGAAGTCCTTCCACAGACAGCATGCAAGTAAGCTGGCAAGGAGATTGTCATACCTACTTGGCTGATGGCTCCCAGCACATGAGAAAAGGTTCCACATCTCTAGCAATCAGAGAAATGCAAATTAAAACTACACTGAGATTCCATCTCACTCCGGTAAGAATGGCAATCATCAAGAACACAAGCAACCATAAATGTTGTTGAAGATGTCAGGGGAAAGGTTCACCCATGCATTACTGATGGGACTGGAAATTGGTGCTACCACTGTGGAAAGCAGATTGGAGATTCCTTGGCTGGGGATATAGCTCAGTTGGTAGAGGTTTGCTCACCTGCCCAAGGCCCTGGGTTCAGTCCTGGCACCACACACACACACACACACACACACACACACACAGATTCCTCAGAAAACTTGGAACAGAACCCCTATTTGACCCATTTATTCCTCTCCCTGGTTTATATCCCAAAGTCTTAAAATCAGCATTCTACAGTGTCACAGCCACATCAATGTTTATAGCAGTTCAATCCATACTAGCTAAACTATGGAACCAACCTAGATGCCCTTCAACAGATTAATGGGTAAAGAAAATTTGGAATATTACTCAGCCATAAATAAGAATGGCTTATTCACATAAATAAGAATTAGAACAAGTTATACTCCATGTACGCATGATAGGTCAGAATACACTCTGCTGTCACGTACATCTAAAGAGAACAAATTCTATAAAAATCCATTTTTGCATTTGAGGAAGACCACACCTGGTCACCTTGACTTGATTATTATTTTTCTTTTGGCATCCAGGGTATGGCTCTGTAGCCAAGTCAAGCCTCCAATTTCTGTGCTTAAGCAATTTTCCTTCATCCTCCCAAGGGCTGCGACAACAGACATACAGGCCACCATGCCTTGCTGTGTTACTGAGTTTTCACACAGAGGTGTGGGAGATAGAGCCCAGGGGAAGAAAGGAGAAGGTCCCTGTGTGAAACGTCAATACCCCAGTGTAATGTTAAATGTTTCCATTTCACAAAAAAAAAAATCAATATATGTTATTAGTGGTGATGGGATAATATACAACTGCAATGTCATTAAACAGATTTACCGACAGTCATTGAACCAGATAAACTATTTTGGTTAACAACCCATTCATCAAATTAAATCCTATTCAATTTTTTTTTTCTTTTTTCTTTTTTTGTTTTTTGGCAGATTAAGAGATTCTTGATCATGAGCTTTTAAGTATGCATTTGCTATTCAAGCTGCAGTCTTTTATCTTTGGTCTTAATGTAACATGTACAAATGCCAATCACTGTGTGTCTATTAATAGTTCCCAGCACTTCTTCATACCATATTGCATCTTGGTTGCAAGAAAATGATTTCTGTGTATACTGAGTGCTTTTAATTTTGTATCTTTATTCTTTATGTTTCTTCTTCTTCTTCTTCTTTTTTTTTGGAGGGTGGGTATTGGGGATTTAACTCAGGGGCACTCGACCACTGAGCCACCTCCCCAGCCCTACTTTGTATTTTATTTAGAGACAGGGTCTCACTGAGTTGCTTAGTGCCTCACTTGTGCTGATTTATGTTTCCTCTTATTGCCAGCATCTCATGTTAGATCATCTGGCTATCCTCTTACATCCTGCCCGATAGGGACAGTTAGTGAAGCATTAGTGTATTTTTTTTCAAGTCATCAGTGGTACAAATTGAATGGCTTTAATTTAATCATCTCCTATAACATGCATTTGTGTTTCCACATCAGGAATATTATGCATATCATTACATGTGTTTCAATATTATATTTTATACCTCTTTGTGTATTCATAACTTACTGAGCACTTCCTCTACTGTTGAACATAATTTAATTTAAAAATGAACATCCTCCAAGACGATGCTAGACTCTTTTAATTCTTAGCTCCACTGCAGGAGTTCCATTTCGACAACTAAGTAAATAAATTCCTCCAGAGCATAACACTGTAATAAGATTCTACTACAGACCCCTATCTTATCTCTTGATTGCAAATTTTTTGAAATGATACCTTATGATTGGATGTCATCCCACTTATTGATTCTTGGTTTTATTTCTTACACTTCAGAACTCTTCCTGAGAAAGTCAATCCCATTGCCAATATGTTGAAGCTGACCTTATATTTTCTTCTAGCAGTTGCCAAGATGCTGGTCTAGATTCCAAGTCTTTGATCCACCTTGAGTTCATTATTGTGCAAGGTATTTGTTTAAAAGCTTATCTGATTTCTAAGATATTTTTGGAACCTTTGTCAAGTATCAATTATACCAGATTAAAAAGCTGCATAGTAAAGAAAACAAGAAGAGAGAACCTACAGAAGGGGAGAGGATGTTTGCTGGCTACTTCTGCAACAGAGAGTAATACCCAAAATATATAAAAACTCAAAAAAGTCAACACAAAAATTAAAAGAACTCAAATAACCCAATTAATAAATGGGCAAAAGAATCAGACTCTTCTAAAAGAAAAAAAATACAAATGACCAACAAATATATGGAAAAGAATAATGCTGAACTTTTGTAGCAATCAGGGAGAGGAAAATCAAAATTCCATTGAGCTTGCATCTCACTCTAGTTATGAGGGCAACCATCAAATATACAGATAATAATAGGAAATGATGGCAAGGATTTATTAACTAATTTTTGCTTATAAATTAGTACAACCACTTTGGAAACAGCATGGCGATCACTCAGTAAACTAGGAATGGAGCTACCACAGGACCCACTCTCTCACTCCTTAATATTCATCCTAAAGAACCAAAATCAGCATAAGATAGTGATAAAGGCACATCCATGTTCATAGCAGCCCAGTTCACAATAGCCCAGTCAGGGGATCGGTTTGGTTGCCCATCAACAAAGAATGAATAAAAAAGCTGTGATCTATAGACACAATGGATCTCTACACAGCCATCAAGAAGAATAAGATGAGGGCATTTGCTGGTCCATGGATAGACTGGAGAGCATCCTGCTAAGTGAGATAAGCCAGACCCAGAAAGTCAAGGGTCAAATGTTGTCTCTTGTTGGAAAAAAAAACTAGATAAAACTGTTTTTTTTTAAAGGAAAAACACAGGCTGGGGTTCCCATTAAGAGAGAAGAGAGTTCAGTGGAATAAAGAAGGGGATAGAGGAGGAAAGGGGAAGGGCGTGAATGGAGGAAAAGTGCCGTGAACTTGACCAAATGATGCTATTTCATCTTTGGTTACATCTACAAAGCACCCATGTAAAAAGCAGTCAATAAACAGAAGGAAAAAAAAGAGCAGTAGAGACAGAGAAAGGGAAATAGAGTCAGGAAGGTGGGGAGGGGAAGAGGAAGTACTGGGGACTGAGTGGAGCCAATTATATTCCATGTACCTATGACTCCGCCACAATGCACCCCAATATTACGTACAACTCTAAAGCACTGATGAAAACATAGAAGAAATGACACCTTGTCAGTGAATTTGTTTCCTTTGAAGCAATCCGGAGGTGGTTTGTGTACCCACGATTCATGAAAACCAGTTAACTGACTTCCAAAATCATCATGGCCTTCCAGAAGGTTCTAAGAGTTATTAGGATACAAAATATCCCAAATGTGTCAATCCACCTGGAAAGGGGACAGGACAGCAAGCTCAGTCTTGATGGGTATGGTACAGAGGAAAAGCAAACCCTATTTGCAGATCATCTAACTGGGCCTGTGCTTTTGCAGCATGATTTTTATTTATTTATTTATTTTTAATTCTGTGTCCTGTTCCTAACGACAGCATCATCTCTGAGGTTCAGGACTCCCAGCTTTAAGGTATCAACCTTCTTTTCCCCTCTTGAAGCACCTCCTCTATTTGCCTCTCTGCTTTCCTTTTGCAAAAGATCAGCACACCCTTCGACGTTTCGCTATTTTTGTTCTCCATCTCCTTGGGCAAATAGCAAGAGATGAACCAGGTGAGCAAGAAGCAGATTTTCAAGGCCAACCAAGAGGAGCAAAGAGCAGACCAGCTTCTGGAGAATCGATGAAAAATTTATAAAGCGGAATATGTTTTTCTTAGCTTTTGTAGATTTAAAAAAGAAAAAAAAAACAGGCAGTTTCTAATGTACTCCCTTGAGAAGGAAGTCAGAAGGGGAAGGAAAAATAGGATCTTGTAAACTGAGCCGAGAAATAAGCATCGTAAGGTCTTTTCAATCATAGAGGGTAGACCACTGGGCTCATGGGAGAATTGACGAACCTTTCTGGACGGAAGAGGGTGGAGGTAAAGTCAAAGTTGTTCCCACTCATGTTGCTTCTCCTTTAAGAAGTTCAGAAGAAACCTCTCATGAAATCCTTCCTTATTTTTAATTCAGCTACACGTCATCCATTACTGTCTCTTCTGTATCCTGATTCCCATGGATGAAATGTGTTCTGGGGGCACCTTTAGGAGAACATGATTCCGCTGCACCATGACTAATGACCAGCTTGTCATTATGGGAGAGGAGATTCAGTCCTGGAAATTGGAACATCTACTAAATTAGAAACTGTGTTACATGTTTCTTTTCCAAACATATTCCTGGAATTATTTATAAAATCACTCATCCATAAACATGGATGCCCATCTCCCCGAAACTGAGACTTTGGATGCTCTTCTTGGTGTCAAAAAGAATTGCCATGAACTTCTTTTGATTCTGATCTTAAATCCTCTATTTACTAACTTGACTTAGTAACTGTGTTAGGATCTGGGCAGCCCCAAATTCACTTGGCTTCTATGCCTGTTCATACTCTGGACATTTTATATAGATAAAGGTGAACGCCATGGGGTCCACTGTGCCTCGCTTCTTTCACCAAGTGTGATATCTTCAAGATCCACCCATGTTGTAGTATGTGGCAGAATTTCATTCCTTTTAACAACTGGACAACTTCCTGTGTGGTGTGGATATACCACGTTTTGTTGATCCACACATTAATGGATGATCATTTGAGTTGTGGCCATCAAGGGGAAATGCTACTGTTGAATTTTGTGCACAGGTTCTGGGCAAAACACACATTTACCATTCTGTTGAACAGCAACCCCTGATTGAAGCTATCTCAGAATATTCTAGGACCTACATTTGAAGAGCCAACTTTTGCTTATAAATTAGTACAACCACTTTGGAAACAGGATGGAGATCACTCAGTAAACTAGGAATGGAGCTACCACAGGACCCACTCTCTCACTCCTCGATATGTATCCTGTGTGCTCATCTTGCTCAGTTTTCTTAGATCCTGGTTGATTTTCAGGCAGCCAACAGTGTCCAAATCATTCATGAAACATGGGGAAAAATGATAGCAATGAAGCCCATAAAGAGCATCAGATACTGCAGAGTACAAAGGAAGACGTGTTGGGACATAGATTGGCTCACAGTTATCACAAGATGGTGTGCCCACTCTCAATGCCAGAGACCCTGAAAAACTACAGGCTGTGTAATATAGTGGTTATTTTCTGCATTCTTATTTTTAGGAAAATGCTTTGGAGAAAAAATAGAGCTACCACCAATGAGCAAAGAACACCTCATTAAGTGTTTGTCATCATTGATATAAATGTTTGCTGCCTTTAACTAGCCTCATAAAATTCAGGCCAATCACCTGAAAACTGTGTAGAACAGCCATTCATGAGAAAATGAACTATAAAATAAAATTTCTATCAGTGCTCTGCTAGACAATAAAGCACCCACATTATCAGCATCAAAATATGCTTGAACTGGAAATGTATAGGAAAATAACAAAATCTCCCACAGCCATTTTTGAAATGGAGCAAGGGGGGGGGGAAAGGGAATGACTACTGGGAAAATGTGGAATTTCAAAAGTGGATGGCTTGTTAGAATTTAAAATGCACGGAAATCTTGTGTTTTAGAGTCAGAAGTTAGCCCAAAAAGAGTTAGTGAAAGATATCACAACACTGACTTCAGTTAACCATGCTGAACCTCCATAAACAAAGATGGCGCTAGAGAAGCAGAAAAAGATTCATCTGGACAAATGAAGTAACTCACACAGGTGACATTAAAGAAACAAAAAGGTGAGAAGAAATACAAGATACCTAATAAACACCGGGACAATGAACCAAACCTTTCCAAGCAGATTCTTGAAGCCCTGCTATTTATACGTATCAAGGATTGGGAAGAGTAAGCCACATCCTTTGGTATGCGATGGCATCACCAGAAACAGAGCTTTGGAGTCCTCTAAAATTGCCCTTATTATTTTAGGAATAACTAAGACAGTGGGCAGAACAAAGTAGCCAGAAGAGCTCAGGATACACTTTGAGAGCATGACAGTGCTTAGTCCCCAAAGATGATCTGGGTATCTTAAGTAAGTGGTCCATGGGGACTGGGATGCTGAGTAGCTGTAGGAAGGAGTTAGGGGAATAGTCACTATGCTCCGGAGTACACTGTATGGAAAGCTCAAAGTTCTACCTTCATCCCTACCTCCCGGAGAAGCAGACTGAGATGCCAAAGAAGTCCAGCCAGGTGGTCAAGACCTCACCATGTCTTCCTACGAAGAATGGACCAGAAGGTATCAGAAGATGGTCAAGGCATCTCTGACAGTCATTGGAAGGCTGTGATGATTAAAGCTTTTTTAAAAAAATAAATGAGGCTAGGAAATCTCTCATGTGACCAGGAACGTCTTGTCTGACTTTGCTTGTTAGGGCACAGTGAGCTCTTAGCTTGCAAGCCTTCCTGTTTCTGCCCATCAGGATGTCAAGACCTGTTAAGAGTGAGGAAAAAAATTGCCATCTGAATCTCAACTTTTCACCAACAGAGCAGGTAGGAGCCTCCTCTGAATGGCTGCTTCTGTCACTCTGAGACTCAGCTGGGGTCTGATGCCAGGGTGACGTGCCTTCCCCAGGTAATGTGAACAAAAACCGTATGCGTTATTCTTCCCATGATGCAGCTTCTGTCAGGAACTTCCAGTCTTGAAAGCATTGAAGCTGTTTAGAACCACTTTTCAGGAGCCGGGGCTCTTGAACTAGCAAACTCTATCCACAAGTTCTCAATACTGAAAAAACAAAGCTGGTAACAAAGAGTTGGGATCTTTCCCTGGGAAATACTGAAGTCTGCTTTCCCCTCTTCTATCAGGTGGTGTTCTCTAGGGTTGTGATGATCCATTTAATAGGTTCACAGCTGAGGACCCTCTAGCCCAATGGACAGGCATCTGGCTTATAATATGAGACCACCTGCAGGTGAACTTCACCTTGAAATACTTCTCTTCTTCTGCATGCTCAGAGCTCAACGAAGATTTTTGCACATTGGATCCAAAATGTGTAAATGAAATAAAAAAACAAGAATACAGGGTGGGAAGGGGGGAGTAACTCAGATTTCTACTCTTGCTTTTACAATACTTCCTTTGCGAACACTCATGGTCAACGATTCTTGAAATATTCTCTTCGTCAAGAGCGCTAGATTTATACCTACGCTTCCTAAGCACCTGCTGATTGCTCCCCGGTGATCCCTGAGGTTCAAGAAAACTGGAACATGGAAGAAGAATATTGGCAGGTCATAAAAAAAAAAAAAATCTGCAAGGCAATTTCTAAGGATGTTTTCATGAGCATCCTGCTATTTTTTTCTATGCAAACCTCATTTCACAAAAAATCAGACACTCTTTCAAAAACATCTTTTTCATCTGGTTTGACAAAATACGAATCTACTACAGGACCAAGTATGGCACCTGGTTCTGTTTCTTGGGTCCCTTTAAATATGGTCCCTTTTCCAGTCACCACCTTTCAGAAGAGACCAGGCCTGCAGTTCTGCACAAGGTCTCATGCTTCTAAGTTTTCAAGGTGCATTGTGACCTTCTATTCTCTGTACCTCCTCATAATCTGATGGTTGTGTGCTTTCTTGACCAGAGAGCACATGGATGTTATGCATTACATCCTACATTATGCAGAAAACATGCAATCCCTTCCTGACTCCTGCCTTCCAACGAAAACAGTCAATTGATCCTCTTTTGTGTGTTTTGTCTCTTTATCAGAAAGTTATGTCTGGGGTTCTACCTTGTCAGCCCATGTCTTAATCCTGGGCTACATGTATAATTTCATTTGGATGTTTTTTTCTTTGCTATCTGTTTCTCTTTATTTATGGGTAGTAGGAGCAATCTACTTGGCCCAGCCACCCTGCTCATATAGAAGTTCAACACGCCAGGGCTGCACCTTCCCTGATCTCAATTTGGCTTTGAACATGATGAGCGTGTTCTTTTGAGCCCCATCTGCAAATCCAACGGAGAGTCATTTCCTTCCATCCCTAACTAGATAATAACCGTGGAATAAGGGCCACTAAGGAGGAAGGACAAATTTATTTTAGGATAAATAACAAAGTAGGAACTGTGGATCTAGTGCTTACTCTATTACCAAACTCTCGAATTTGTTCTTACTTATGTAATGAAGTGTTGGACGCACGTTTTCACAAAGGAAAAAAAAAAAAAAACTAAGGTATAAAGAAATTAGGAAACTTTTCCAGAGGTAGGCATGGAAGTCTTGGGATTCAAAAACCATCGATTTCACTTCGTTTCTCTTAATTACCAAGCTGTAAGACATTTTAAAGTTCTTTGAACAGAATAGAAGCTTCCCTAGGTGCATAGTATGGATAATATTTCTCCTTCAGCACCTGAGCCGACTGCTTTTGTCCAGAGCGTTTATGTTGAACCTGTTATATTTCGAGATCTGCAGTTTCTAGGGTCAGGTAGAACAATAGTTGCTGAGTTTGGTGGACAAAGTCCAGTGATTTTTTTTTCAGCTCTGATTACAAACGTGAAGGCCACTTTCTTTTTCCTACCTGATCAGCGGCCACCTGAAATGTTGGTATTCCTAGTACGTGGAGACCAGGCGTGCCTATTCTAAGCCCACTGCAGGGACTAAACCACGAATGAGAACTACTCCTGAGATTTTGAGTAGTAGGAGGAATTATGTAGAAAAAGAGCATATTTTGATTTCCATTTCTTTTTCGATCCTACTTTTTTCCTTGGTTGCAAGTGTCTCCTAGGTATATGTTACCATCTGAGGCTGCTCATTCTTATTTTTCTGTGTTATCTTCTTAGATACCTAATGAGATGTTATTAGGTAGCCCAGCCAGGCCTAGGATGGGATCTACCCCCCGAGACCCCAACCCAGGACTGCCCCCCAACAGACCTGATTACGTAATCCATTTACAAAACCATCACCTGTGGACATATCCAACTAGAAAGTCCTGCCCAAACTTAAAAAGTAGCCACCTTCTGCAGGTACTGGTTCTCCCCCTCTCAAGTCCCTACTTTTCAATTTACAATTTTCTGTTCAGAAACCACTTACGCCGTTATCCTGGATGGTGCTTCTCGTATTGTGCCGATTCCCCTGAATTAGCCAGTCAGGCAAGGAAGGCGAAATCGACAGATAAATTCAACAAATAGCATTGTGCTAAACTCCCTGCGTCTCTGCACAAGGAGGAGGCCAGCACAGAGGAGCCGGGCAGGGTACATCTCACCCACGGTGGAGGATGATCAATATTTCCCAAGTTAGAGGAGGGTAAGCCAGGAGGAGGAGAAAAGCAAAGAAGCATCCCTAAGGTTGAGCTTGAAGGAGAATTTCTGCTTCCACGGAATCAGGAGGGGAAAGTGCAATTATGCGTGTCTGTGTCCCGCACGGGGATATTCAACACAAGTCCCCGAAAGGTATACAATAATCCTCAGCTGTGGACCCTGGCCAGGGGAGGAGAACAGAAAGAAAGAAAGAAAGAAAAGAACGAGATGAAAGGTGAATGTTTGATGGCAGACAGAGCCAGGAACAGAGGACATTCCTTTCTGTGTTTTTCAACAGGCTGTTGTATGGGACTCTTTGCTCAGCTCCGGAGAAGGCTCTTTAAACAGAACCACCATGGTTCACAGAGTGCTTTAGCTTTAAAGTCACTCCCTTAATATTTAGAACATCAATCAACAGGCACTTTGGCTCCTTTTTAATCAGGCCTGATCTCCTGCCAACAATACACGGTTACAATCTTTCTCTAAAAGGAAAAGAGAAGAATTTCAAGGATGTGCATCTTAGGCTTAAGAGACTTTGGGGTACCAAGGTGTCAGGAGGTTGCAATGAGCAGCATTTAAAAAACTGAAGATCCCTGCTTTCTAAATAATTAACATTCAGTTGGTTAATCATGACAATATTTTTAAAAGATAATGGGCCAAGCAAAAATAATAGATGAGAGATAATAAAACCAATATTCAAAATAATAACAGATATTAAAATGATATAAACATTTGGTCTTAACATGTTTATTTGTGCATATTCTGTATACTGATAGATTTTTTTTAATATTGATTTTTTAGGTAAAATTGGACACAAAACGTTTATTTATTTATTTTTATGTGGTGCTGAGGCTCAAACCCAAGGCCTCGCATGTGCTAGGCAATTGCTCTACTACTGAACTACAACCCCAGCCCCTAGATTTTTGTTTTTAACATATCAAAGTTTATATAACAGGTATAAAACAGAATACTTTTTTTTTTTGGTACTTGAGATTGAATTCAGGACACTCAACCACTGAGCCACATCCCCAGCCTTATTTTGTATTTTACTTAGAGACAGGGTCTCACTGAGTTGTTAGGGTCTTGCTAAGTTGCTGAGGCTGGCTTGGAACTTGCTATCCTCCTGCCTCAGCCTCCTGAGCCACTGGGATTATAGGCATGCACCACCTTGCCCAGTTAAAACAGAAAACTTCTGAAAACTGTTAATTTCATTTGTCAGAATTATTACTGGTTTCATGCTCACCTAATATTTAGCATACCTCAGATCACAATGAATTTTTTAATCGAAAAATATATGAAAGGATACATAATCATGGAGTTCATTGCATATAGTCAACAACCACTCAGGGTTTAGAAGAGGGTAGAAGTCATTGAGGAAAGAATAGGAAAATGGCAGAGAATAAAAGTTTATGATGCTATTACGAAACACTTTCAAGTGACTGAGTTTTTCTCAATAGTATATCTCTGTGGTGTAGAAAAAATAAATTCTTGCATATTTATGATAACGCTTAATGAACATGACCCAAGGAACACATAAATGGTGCATTCCTCAAATCATATTGGGCTTTATTCATATGATGTACAAGACATGATTTTAAAAAACGCTGGTTTACCCAATTGTCCATATGGAGAGCTCACCCCACTGTAACAACACACATGATATAGACACAGAAGGTTTAGGTAAGTCTTGTGTTCTTGCCTTCCTTTCCCTAAGAAGTACATGCCAATCCAACCATGGAGTAAATAAAAAATGTACTTCAGGTTGCTTTTCTGGTCCAATGTTTGGATTTGGATTAATTCATCCATACTCCCCATATCCTCCCACCCCACACCACCTATCCTGACATACATTATCAAGATGCATCACTAGGACTTTGAGAGGGCCCCATATCTAGTTGGGGATTTCTAACCAAGGGAATTAATCAGCCATATCCCAGAGACCTGAGCTAACTGTGGCTAGCACTTATCGTTTTCACTAGGAATCTTTTTTCTTGGGAGAGGGACGTGTACTGGGGATTGAACTCAAGGGCACCCAACCACGGAGCCACCTCCCCAGCCCTGTTTTGTATTTTATTTAGAGACAGGGGCTCACAGAGTTGCTTAGGGCCTTGCTTTGGCTGAGGTTGGCATTGAACTGGGGATCCTCCTGCCTCAGCCTCCTGAGCACCTGGGGTTAAAGTGCTACCATGCCTGTCTATGTTTAAAAAAAAATAAATTAATAAGGTTAACAGACATTACAATCCTTCAGGTCTCTTTTGTACTTCAAAACGAGATAGGATATATAATATAAACAGATGTATCATTAATACAATTTATCATATCACAGACATGTGTAATCAACTTCAATACCCCATAGAAGAAAGGGGCAATTATCTGAAGGACCTCATTTGATTCCCATCTCCCCAACCCCTCTTAATTGATTTCCAAGGGGTGACATCAAAATCCTCAAGTATTTACAGCCACCTACACACTGATCCTTTGATGCTCTTCCAAGAGATGAACTCAAACTCTTTTGTTTCCTGTCTGTCATTCCTACTCTGGTGAGCTCATCCGTACCCAGCACCCAGCGTGGACTCAAAGAACCCCTTTATAGAGATGCTGAAATGCAGACCGTGGAATCGCCAAACTGTGGAAATCCATCCGGAAGCACTCCTCTTACTTCAGGAATATAGATGAACTCACCGGTGAGCTTGTCGCCCACATGCCAGACACAACCCTGATGAAACTAAATGTAGCCAATTTGTGCAATCGCTACCAGACTAACCATTAATTAGACAAAGCCCTCTGAGTGCTCCTTATTTTAATGTGCAATTTATTTCCTCTCTCCTTTGAAGGGCACACCTTTGAAAACCTTGCTGGCATGGGGCAGTGGGGAGACACCTCGATGCTGAGAATTCGGTCTGGATTTATTTCTCAAGGCAGTGTGGATTTTGCACATGCCAATGCCAGTCACAGGGGAATTAAGGAGTCCAGCTACCTTGTGGGTCAGTTGGAGAAACCTGTAAATCACAGGTTAAGTAATCACCTCATCTGCTCTACTACCAAGGCCACTTAGCACTGAAAAAGGGTTGAGGGGTAAAACATATCAAAGATTCTGGGTGTTTTTTGTATCCTACGCATTATACTTTAGACAAATCATTGTTCGCATGCACCTGGGTAATAAAGAGAGCAAGGGGGTGGTGGAACATGTCATCAGGGACCAACATTTTCCAAGAGTTGTTCTTTTATAACTTTCATGCATTGACAGATACATAGACCACGTTAACAAGAAGAACTGTATTCACACAAGAGGGCCACTCGCAGAGACTGACACTGTCACCCAACAGCCTTCATTTCCCAAATTCTGTTAGGTTCCATAATGAGAGTCCAATTCCTATTCCTGAGAAACTTGGCCATTTAGTGGAAGTAACTTGGGATGTGACCTCTCTGGACTAAAAATGTGTCCCCTGAGTAATTTATCAGACTCTCATTCCAAGTCCCATGGAGTGACACTCATGGAAATACTATATATTCAACAGTATCTTTCTAGGCTGAATCCTGATCCGTAATAAACACATAGGTTTGCTCACTCAAGACAAAGCATGAAGTTAAAAGGGTATTCTCTCCCTCCCTGGCCATAAAATAGACCTGGGTAACACAATTGTCATTTTACAAAAAAGGGACACATTAAAATATTGAAGGTGCATTCAAATAGTTGTTCCATGATACAGGTTTAGAAGCACATTTGTGCTTTATTTAATGCCTCACAAAGTCTATGGAGCAGATAGGGGTTCTTAACAGACATTAGGCAAACATCTCCAGCCTAAGGCAGGGACCGTTCTTTCTCTCATGGTCCACAAGTTTTCAGGATCAATTCCTGTGGGCTGATGTGCTTCAAATACCTGCAGTGGGCTAGTATGTTCCATTAAGAGTGAGAAAAGTTGCCAGGCATGCTTATAATGGTGCATGCTTATAATCTCAGACTCAGGAGGCTGAGGCAGGAGGATTCCAGGTTTGAGCAAGGCCTCAGCAATTTAGTGAGGCCCTCAGCAATTTAGTAAGACCCTGTCCCAAAATAAAATTTAAAAAAATAAAATTTTAATGAAAAAGAAAACAGCAGCTGTATCTCAGGGATTCGACACCACCACCCCCTCCCTCAATCAAAAGTGGGAGGTAAAGGAATAAGAAAGGTAGGGAAAGGAGATAGATTAAAAAGTAAACTTCCCCTGGGTGCGGTGGCACATGCCTGTCATCCCAACGGCTCGGGAGGCTGAGGCAGGAGGATCGAGAGTTCAAAGCCAGCCTCAGCAATGGCGAGGGACTGAGCAACTCAGTGAGACCCTGTCTCTAAATAAAATATAAAACAGGGCTGGGGATACAGTTCCGTGGTCCAGTGCCCAGAACCTGTGATTCAATCCCCGGAACCCCCCCCCCCCCACAAAAAAAATGTAAACTTCCATCCAACCCTGCAATTGGATGCTGGATTGGGGGACACATCAACACTAAGAAGTGACTCTGGATTTATTACTCTCAGCAGCTCAGCTTTTGCACAGGAATGGCAGCCAATCTGTCAGACACCTAGTCACTGTCACAGAGGGACTGAGAATTCCAGCTACCCTGTGCATCAATAGAGAAACTGGTTAATCACAGGTGAGTGGCCAACTGGCTTCCTCTCCTCACCTAGCACAGGCTACTCAACCCTGCCATTTCACACTTCTAAGGAAGCTCATGCGTCCTGACTGAGATAGGAATTGCTATCTATACCAGGCATGGTATGTTTATAATGTCTTGCAACTATGAAGCAATATCCTATTAGAAATTGGGATGCAACTCAAATATCCCTGTCATTGCAAATGCCTCTTTCCTGCTTTGATTTGCACACGTCATTTCAGGATTTCACAAACCAGCTGTGACATTGCTGATTGGTCTCCAGTGTGCATTTCTTTGTTAGCAAAGAAAACGGCTGTTTGAAACAGTCTCCTTCCTATGAAGAGAGGAGATATGGTATGCTTCTTTCCCAAGCAAACTCACATGGGTCTATTCAAAGAGATCCTACTTATTCCTTAGGTAAATGGCAGGACTGTCTCAGAAAACAGTTCTTTCGGTGGCTGTCGAGCTAAATTTCAACCCACCATGGTGGTGTTTCACTCACGAGCAGCCAAGGAAGGAGGTGAATGCTGTCTTTTAGACACAGGTAAAGTTCACTCATCAGAAGCTCTTCACTTTCTTGAACGGAAAATTCCACTGGTGCCATCTTTGTTTCTTGGAGACAAGACAGATCCATGCCGATACTGGTGTCTAATTCTCAATTGACTTCCCTTTCCAATTCTATGAAAGCAAACTGGATGGTACCACTCTTTCTTCATAGTTGAAGAGCAGTAGACAAAACTTTCCCAAATTTGTCTTTGGTTTTAATACTGGAAAACCCATACTCTGGATAGCCCCAAGTCCCCCACCAAGCCAATGAACTGCTTCTGAGAAGACCCCAAGAGTGTCCCTTTTCTAAAACTCAAAATAGCCAGGTTGTTCTTTTCCAATGAATCAGACGGCATAGGAGGTACTGCGAATTCTTCAATGACAGCACTCACTAAATGAGTCATTTAATTAATTTGATCCTGGAACATGAAGGGTTCTTGTCTGGGATGTATGGGATCCTCAATCACAGTTAATAGCTCTTATTCAAAAATCCTCCAAGGGAGCCAAATCTCCATCCTGGGAGGTATACTTGATTTTTTAGCAAGAGTCAGAAAACCATTAGAGCCAAGTAATCAAAAAAAAAAGTAGGATCAAGAAGAAAAATTAGTAGTGAACACAATTGTTTACTTATGTGTTTTGGAAGCGTAAGCCTGAAATTCATATGCAAAGCCACACCCAAATCATACTTCAAAAAAGGGCTGTATCTGAGCAGCCTCTATAAGAAAAATAACTCTATACTGACTTAGCTCAGATGGTATAATGGTGACTCTTGAATGCATAAAAGAATGGTTGGGTATGTTTGTCTTAAAATTTAAAAAAAATCAGTCTCATTGCTAGTCACGTTTTATGTTTAGGAAAAAAAACAACATCTATCCATGTACATCTTCAATGAGTATTTATTCATCCCTTTGGTAATGCCATTAAAGCAACAGAAGAAACCCCATTTTTGTGGGGAGGGGGAACCAGGGATTGAACTCAGGGGCACTTGACCCCTGAGCCCCATCCCCAGACCTATTTTGTATTTTATTGAGAGACAGGGTCTCACTGAGTTGCTTAGGGCCTCTCCATTGCTGAGGCTGGCCATCCTCCTGCCTCAGCCTCCGAAGCTGTGGGATGACAGGCCTGGGCCACTGCACTGGGCAAAAACCACATTTTTTAATGAATTCCTGCTGTTATGCAGTTCACAACCTCCTCAGCAAAGTTATTTTTTTTAAATGTAGGATATATTAATGGGGAAATGCTGCTAATTCTTCTTCCATAGGACAAAAATCTTAGTTGGTCACATGACTGCAAGAATAAGGACTTTATCTTCTAGTCTGCAGCCCCAGGTGACCATGTGACTAAGCTCAGATACGGAGGATTTAACAGGGTGATTGTATGACCAATATTAGAAACTTGCCCCAAAGGGAATATCTGCACCTTATCTCTGTTCTACTGCTTGGAATCTGACTAGGGCACCAAAAATCCATCTGCAATCATGAAGCAAAGGATATGTGTGACTGAGCCTGTGTCCCTGATGATGGTACCCGCCCCCGACCAGCTCTGGCTTCCCTGACTGCGTCACTTCTTAACTGAAAACCTTTTATCTCAAAGAAGTCTTCTGTCTCGGGCAGCCATGTCTAACCCCCAGCTCATACAGTATCACAAGAAAGTGCTGTTCAAAGTCTTCTTGGGTCTGATGGGATGGTAATAAGGAGAAGCTTGGTAACCTTTGGTTTGGTGACTGCAGACCTATTACCTATCACCGTGTATCTCACATCGGTGCATCTCAAAAATCCTCGGGGCACAGAGAGACAAGGATAAAGTTCTCATTATGCATGTAAGAGCAGGAAACAGAAGAATTTATAAGGTAGACCCAAGGTTAACAAACCTTCGCTCCTTTCCCATCAGAACTTACACAGACTCTTCCCCTTACCTCAGCGTGAAGGATTTTTATTCTTCTTACATAACGTTGCAAAAACATCCAAATGGGTTCTGCTTGTGTTTCGCCCGTCAGCAAAGAGTGAATCTGGAAGAAAACAAACAAACAAAAAATGCTTTTAGTTTTCTGAATTATATCATGCAGATGAAATTGAAAAGAAAGAGTTTTCTGGGAAAAAAAATTACAGATCCGTTCTAGGATATCCGGCAGAAAACAGAAGGATCATTTCGGATCTCATCTCTGAGATGATTTTTATATAGGGTGGGTTTTCCATCCACGGAAAGTGCCGTTCGGAAGAGCTTCAAAATACAGTTGGGATTTCACATGAAAAGTGAAAGGAGATACACAAGGAATGAGAAAAAAAAAAACTCTTTTTGATTTTGTATTTGACCAGTTGGAGCAAAGCCTGGGTAATAATATTCGTTGTTTTGCTTTGTTGACTGAATCAATCTACATTAAAAAAAAAAAAAATCTCTGTTCTCGGCTCTCTAAATCCATGCCATTATCCCCCCATCAAAAATATAATTTTTAAAAGGAAACATAAGGCTATTTTCACTGGAAACAAAGTCACTGTTTATCCTAGTGGTGAGAAAAATAGAAGGGGTAAAAAATGGGAAATACATTGGGCGTGGTGGTGCACACCTGTCATCCCAGCAGCCATGGAGGTGGAGGCATGAGGACTGCAAGTTCAAAGCCAGCCTCAGCAACTTGGCGAGGCCCTAAGCAACTTAGCAAGACCCTGTCTCTGTGTAAAATAGAAAAGAGCCGGGGATGTGGCTCAATGGCTAAGCACCCCTGGGTTCAATTCCTAGTATCAAAAATTAAAAAAGAAGGAGGAGGAGGAGGAGGAGGAGGAGGAGGAGGAGGAGGAGGAGGAGGAGGAAGAGATAAAGAAGGAAGGAACGAGAAAAGAAAAGAAAAGGAAACATTCCCCAAATTTTGACAAATGGACCAAGTTTCATCAATTACACAGCCTTCAGCAGACTGTGGGGTTAGGATATCATTTACCTTGATCCACTAAATTGGGAAAAAGACAGTGAGAAGTTTCTCTGTGTCTGAAATTACTTAAAATGGTTATTTACATTGCTGAAAGTATCTACACAACCGCTAAATACGGGGGCTTCATTGCTGTTTGTACCTGGTATGTGTTATTCTTTCTGTGACTATAATAGTCTCTGAATCCAATGAATTAAAACATAAACTTTAACAGGCCTAAGAAGTCGAATGACGTAAGAAAACACACCGGGACGCAAAGAATGAATCAACTCTCTTTCGAGTCTGGCTTTTCTCAAGTTTTCGACAACAGCATTGATAACTTCCAAGGTTCTACAATGCTTTGCAGGCCAAATCACTAGGTCATCACCCATGATCATGAGTTTTATGGAATCTACAGTCTGATCCATAAAAGGAGGACAGATTTCATTGCAGAAGCCCAAGCAGTAAAATCAAAGTGAGGGTCTATGCACCGAACATTACAAGATTGTTCACATGAATAGAATACCATCGGCGGAAAAGCGAGGAAAGAAGAAGTTTGGTTTATTAAATGGATGTGTACGTTCAGAGAATCAGGAGAAACATACTTAGCAAACACCAAAAAAAATGTTATAAATAAATGAAGTAATAGGAAGGTCACCAAAGAGACAATCAAATAAACAACAAAGGTGATTTTAAAACTTCAATGTTTTGCTGAAGATTCATTTAGCAATGCAGTCCGGTGCATTTCCCACAGGATTTAGGACATTGTTCCAATCAATCAAAACCTTTATCGAGTGCAAGTTTTTTGGCCATTCGACTATATTGGAGGAAATGTAATTTTGACATTTACATTAGAGACTATTGTTTTTTAATAACTACAGCTGCCTCATTTAATTGAGGTCTATCTATTACCTATGCTGTGGTTTAGATAGGAGGTATCCCCAAAAGCTCATACATGAGACAATCTAAGGAGGTTCAGAGGTGAAATGTTTGGGTTCTTAACCAAATCAGTGGATTAATCCACTATTTGGTCACTGTAAATGTAGACAGGTAGGGTGTGGACAGAGGAGGTGCACCCATGGGGACCTCTGAAACCATGAGCCCCACATAAACTTTTCCTTCTTAAAATCGTTCTTGTCAGGTCTTTTGGCCACAGCAATGACAAAGCTGATTACAACAACCTAGTCTATGCCAAGCAATATTCTGATTCCTATAAATGTAAGCATAGAATATGTATCAGTGGAAATCATTACAGGCTGTACTGATGTATATCTATGCCACAGATTTCAATTAATTTGAGCCAAAACAAAGTAAAGCAAATCAAATTAATAAACCTGAGGTGGAAGAACTCACTTTTCTAACACTTTATTTTATGATGTCAAATAAAGTGTTTGGAAAACAAACATATCAACTAGATAAGTGATGGAAATAGGAAGAGCCTTCCTTTGTGAAATAGTTATGCTTCACAACATTACTTCATCAAAACGACACCAGCTATTTTTTAAAATAAAATCCATGCTGCTATAAAGTACAGAAAACTATGGAAGCTGCCTATTTAATATATTGTGATTTTTTTTAAAAGGTAGTATTAAATCAACTTTTCTAAATAGGACAAGCTCAGAGGTAAGAGCACTTGCCCAATATTATGTAAGGCCTGGATTCCATCCTCAGCACCACAGAAAATTAAAAAAAGTAAAATAAAAATAGAACAACATTTTATTTTTTTGCCAATATGCTATGAAATAGAAAAATTGCATAATATTTTATAAATAGGGCCAACTAAGTAACAATACTTCATTTTTTTCCAGCTACCCAAGAAATAGCAATGAAGAAAAGATAATTTATACCTTTCATTTTCTTATGCAAGTCCCCTCGATGACTTTGATTATGCAAAGACATCTTTCCAAAGGGACTGTCAGTGACACAGCAGCTTTTGAAAGCCCTATTTCCAAAGTCTGATCTCCAAAGCAAATGAGAACGTTCAAATCCAAAATAGATACACAAAAATCACAAGAACTGAGAAAAGTGGCTCTAAGTAGATATTCATTTATTTGCTACCCTTTAACACTGCTATCATTATTTAATAATACTTTGGGAATATCATGTCAGTGGATTTTTATTAGCATTCCTGGTGCAAATATTTAATACCCTAGGTGGCCAGGCTCAGCTTCCCAAATGTTAATGGATTCTATTGCAAATGGCTCGTGGCACATTCAAGGGGTCTTAGGAAATTAACACAGAGTTTTAAGGACAGACAATGCATCTTAAAAACCCGTGTGTAGTTGGGGGGCGCGGGGGGGGTCAGTTTTCCAAAAGTTTCTTTTTCTACATTAAGAAGCAGGATGTTCTTACTTGGAATTTTGGAAATATTCAGATAGTGACACTGTGCAAACAGGTGACAATGCAATCAATACGATAAGCAGAATTTTTTCTTACTCTACACTGAAGTGTAAAATTTTTAGGTGTCCTCACTAATCATCCCTTTAAAACAATCTTTCTCTTTCTTCCTTTGTTGAGAACAGGAGTAAAACCAGGGAGAGTGTCTATGGTAGATAACAAAGGATCATATGAATGATCAAATATCATGTTCTGCATTCCCATGAACTTTTATTTTACCATTCGGGACCTGGCGAGGTTATAATCTGCATTACCATCCTCATGTTCTTTGGGGAATAACCATTAGAATGTTTCAGGTATGGGTAATGCAGTGCAAAGCCAGATCAACCCGCAAATAGTGTCACACAACGTGAATTCCTTCAGGAGCCATGTGCCAAAAAGGTTTGGTTACCTTTATTCCGCACCATTAGCGTAGAACGACCTTTGATCGTGAGCTCAAAACCATAATAACCTCAGAAATATATAAGCATGATAAGAACAATGATTCATGGTGAAAATACCACCAGTGTCTTGTGGAAAGGGGACAGCGCCCCCGGTGGACATCCCTGGTGTAGCACCCTGCCATGAGTTGGGGGAGGAATGGCTATGAACAGCCCTGGTTTCACTCCTGGGTAGGTTCCATGACAAAATGCATGAATTAAGGGCCCACTGCAGGTGCCCCTGAGTTACTAAAAAGGGGGATCACCCTGATGTGATCAGGTGAGTTCTTAAAAAGGAATGGCCACCTGTCTCCAGGGGACAGATTTGAAATGTGAGTGTAATGTCTACTGAGAAGAAATATCTTTCCATGTTAAAAGGGTCCTCTGGAAAGGATCCCAGGTGCCGACAAAGTCACCTCACAATGCTCCTCACTGTGAGACCCAGAAGAAGACCCAAGGCCAGCGCAGCTTGCAAGATCAAAAAACGAGTGTTACTGAAAGTCAGGGCATCTGTGGTAATGTTTTATGCAGCAACGGGACACTCATGCAGGCTTATTGCAATGTATGGACTATTTTCTAAGACTTTGGGATTTATTTGGGTCTTAATCTGCCAGATACAGTAAAAGCTATGATTAATCCCATTTCGCAGATCAAGGAGTATAGGCTTAGAGGGTAAGTGACTTAACAATATGGATGATGGCTGAAATGCTAACCAGATTTTGGTTTAACTACGGAGCCCACATTTCTGAACAAGGTATTCTGCTCCATGAAGCCATGATTCCGGAAATCTGGACCATCGTCTCATTTTGCTACTCATGAGCTATGTATGTAAGGGACAGCACCCATCTGGTGCCATCCTGCTCTTTTAATTGCAGGGATGGTCTCATCGAACACTGTCTCCTGAAATTAAACCCTTATATTTTCAATGGACCACAGGACGTGAACCTGGTTTTTACACAGCAAAGTGAAAATTCTCAGCGCCGGTTACATAATACATTTTTTGATCACGTGAGACAACCTGTTCTCTCTGAGACCCCAAAGCCCATGTTGAAAAACAGTATTTTTTTGGGGGGTGGGCCAGAAAACACTGGAGAGGGATTAGGAAATACTAAGAGCTGGCTTATTTTAAAAAATCCATTCACTGCTTTAAATCCATTTTTGGCACACATCCCAGTGAAAGCAGGAATTGAAAATTATTCAAAAATCCCTCTGCAGGGATCTCGAAGAAAATCTAAAAGTGGGGCTCTGTAAGAACAGTCATTATGTGAGGGATAAGAAAAGGACGTCCTTCAGGTCTTCCAAAGAAAATGGTCTCAGTGAGGACACACCATGATACCTAGGGTGGGAAACTAGAGCCACAGTCTATTGGGACCAAAGTCTCCTGGCTCTGTTAATGAGCTTCAGGCTCTGCGAGTTCTGTTCAGCTGCTTTGTTTTTAGCTCAACGATATTTTTTTACCCGCTTTTCCAAGACCCCCGCTTTCAACCACCATTCAGTCTACACAGTGTCTCCACCGCTGTTTCTTACAAACCTTAACAGATGTGTGCACTGGATTCTGTAAGCTCCATGCTTTTCCCAAGCCCAACCAGCTGCTCTACGACCAAACACCCCCAAGTCTCTTTTCTTTACCCATATGCTCTCTATCATAAGCACTAACTAACCTGGAAAAATATATTTTAAAAAAAGTATGCTTTCTATATGCAATTGGTGCTTTGGTATATCCACTGACCTCAGAGGTCCCCAAGTTCTTTCAACTTCTCGGACTCCACTCAACTCCAGAGGTGGAGTTGCCATGGGATACGGGAGCAGATCTCTCTCAGATGTATGCTTTCCCATGGTTCCTCCCTTTGCAAAATAGCTCATCAATCCCATAACTAACTCTAGCGGCAGCAGCTCCCTGAATCTTGGTCTTTAAGGGGATCTGCTAATTTTTCAGGCAGTGCTTCTCAGAGAACACATCAGAGTCCTGTGTTGAGCAGATTTGGTCCCATTAAAGGACACTCTATGTGCTGGGCACGGTAGCACACGCTTGTAATCCCAGCAGCTCGGTAGGCTGAGGCAGGGGGATCTCAAGTTCAAAGCCAGCTGCAGCAACTTAACGAGTTGCTAAGCAACTCAGTGAGACCCTGTCTCTAAAGAAAAGACAAAACCAGCTGAGGATGTGGTTCGGTGGTTAAGTGCTCCCGGGTTCACTCCCCAGTACCAAACACACACACACACACCCTATATGCCCTTGAGGATTCCAGGGTATACCTTCACCATCTGCACTGTAGCTCTTCCCATTCATAACCTGATTTCCCATGGAGACCCACGCTCCTCCTGAAGTTTAGCTGAGTTTCCACACTACAAGCCAATACTGATGGAAATAGCCTATAAGATGCTGTTTTCTGTTCTCAAGGGGATACACTTTTTTCTCCCCTGACAATTTAACCGGCTTTTCCCTTGACAATCCCCTGAGTGGCTATTTTCAATGCTAACCTAAGAGGAGTGTTCAAGCTTACCCTCCAGACTTCCAAGATATGATAAATGGCCCAGGCAAAAAATATATTTGTTAAAGAAGCGGCCCATAGAAAACCTGCAGAATGGTGATGGATCGTGTTTACCCAATGAATACAAATGTTATTGGCCTTTAAAGACACCAAGGGGGTTGATTAGGTTTGGATTTCCTTTCTTTTTTCTGCAAATGGCTTTTTCAGATCAGTGTCTTCATGAGTCCACACAACACCCTGGTATAGGGTGGCAGTTACCAGTGACTTGGCAGAAGCAAAAGTAATTCTTTTATTATAGGCTGTGATGAGGTATAAAAAATAGTCCATTTCAGAGTGAGAGCACAATATTCCATTTCCTTTTCTGGGCTATTGGTTGTCTGTCTTGCTTGCAACTACACAAACCAGCACAGTTTGGGTAAATCCATCAAAAAAGCTTGAATTTGACTCTGGAACCCAAAGTAGGCTAGGTTCTTTTCCCCATCTTGAGTAGTTTATTTAAGCCCTTTACAAATAAAAGGGTCATGCATACAGTTCACAACTCAGCAATGACTAATTCAAGGTCTTCTCAGGGCCAGGAAGTTGTGCAGGTTCTTAGTTTGCTGAAGAAGCCAGTCTCTGCTCTCAGGAACTTACAGCTTAGCTTGAGGAGACAGACAGCCACAAGCCAGGTACTGACACACACCAGGCAGAAAGGAGGAAGCAGAGGAGGTAGAGGCTCTTCTAGAACAACTGACCAAGAAAGGCCTCTTGACTGAAGAAGAAATGCAGTCGATCAACAAACGCATGAAAAAATGTCCAACATCTCTAGCAAGTAGGGAAACGTAAATCAAAACCAAGGTTTTCTCTCACTCCACTCAGAATGGCAATTATCAAGAATATAAGCAACAATAAGTGTTGGGGAGGATGTGGGGGGAAAGGTATACTCGTACACTGCTGGTGGGACTGCAAATTGGTGCAATGCCTCTGGAAAGCAGTATGGAGATTCCTGAGAAAACTTGGAATAGAACCACCATTGGACCCAGCTATCCCACTCCTTGGTTTATACCCAAAGGACTTAGACTCAGCACACTATAGTGATGCAGCCACAGCAATGTTTATAGCAGCTCAGATCACAATAGCTAAACTGTGGAACCAGCCTAGGTGCCCTTCAACAGATAAACAGATAAAGAAAATGTGATACACACACACACACACACACACACACACACACACACTGGAATATCATTCAGCCTTGAAGAAGAATGAAATTATCGCATTTGTGAGTGGATGGAGATGGGAGAATATCATGCTAAGCTAAATAAGCTAATCCCCAAAAAACAAATATTGAGTGTTTTCTCTGATGTGTCAAGGATAATTCACAATAAGCAGGGGGTGGAGGAGGTAGGGAACAACAGAGGTACTTTGGATTAGGCAGAGGGGAGTGCAGGGAGGGGAGGAGGCATGGTGTTAGGAATGATAGGAGAATGAACTGGACATTATTACCCTCTGTACATATATGATTACATGACTGGTGGGATTCTATGTCACGTACAACCAGAAGAATGAGAAATTATGCTCCATTTATGTAGGTTGTGTCAGAGTGCATCTTACTATCATGTATAACTAATTTGAAGACAGAGAGAGAGAGAGAGAGAGAGAGAGAGAGAGGGAGGGGCAGGCATTTCAGGCAAGCACAGTGGTGTATTCATGTAATCCCAGCAGCTCGGGAGGCTTAGACAGGAGGATCCCAAGTCTGATGGAAGCCTCAGCCACTTAGCGAGGCCCTGAGCAACTTAGCAAGACACTATCTCTAAAAAATAAAAAGTCTGGGGATGTGGCTCAGGGGTTAAGTGCCACTGAGTTCCATACCCAGCACCTTAAAAGGAAAAAAGAAAAAAGAGACCTTTCTGTTGGGGTGGCATCTGAGCAGAGACCCATGGCAGCTAAGGGTACAAACCACACCTGTCTCTGGGGTAAAGCGCATTCTTCGAAGAGAGAATAAGTGCTCGAGGGCTGAGGGACTCACAGGGAAGACGGCATTATAATCCATAAGAATGTTCTTGGAAGGCTTTAACAAGGCACACTATTGCCACTTTCTGACCCCGTGTGGACTGGACCTGGGTTGTTTCTGTTCCACTTATGATGAGAGGACACGGCAAAGCTCGGGTAACGGCCACAGATCCAGCCCAGGTACAGAGCGCCTGGCCGCATCTGCCCCACGGTTCCGTGTCAGAGCCGTTCGATCCGAGAATACAGTCCTGAGCAATTTTCTTTTTAATTGAAAGAGATACCTAATACCACAAGAAAGAAATCCCCAAATCTGGACCAGGACTCTGCCCCAGTAGAAAAAAAGGAGCTATTTCCCCTGCAAAGTGAATTTCCTCCCTATCGTTATCCATCACCGTCATCATCAGTCACTTACAGCAGCTGCTGGGTAGCATTCTTTTATGTCCACATTCGGCCAGATGACAGTTTAACCTTCTTAGAGAAGCACAGTAATCCCTCCTGATGAACCAAACCAGCGCAGAGAGGCAGATGCGCCCGAATGTAGAAACTGGCTCTGGGCTGATTTCATAAGCATGCATTTGATGATTTCATAAGAACTGGGTTTTTTTCTCTGGAACAGTCAACACTCAATCAGGGATGCTGAAGACGGCATAGCTCAATGACCACCGCAGTCCATCCATTAGCATCAATGTCTAAGGGACAGAGATGGCCAGGCAGACAGGCATCAGAGCAAGAAGAGACACTTGCCCCAGTGGACAGCAGAGCGTGATGGACAGTGTCTGCACAGGGCAGTCACTTGGATTCCACATTCTGTGCTTGAGTTCAAGCGACTTCCACTGGCCATTGATATCCATCCTGCAGGACTTGGGCTCCAGGTTAACATGCACACTGCTTATTTGATTGGCAGTGAACATCCACCCCACCTCTATGTCCACATCCCAGCAACTCTTCAATGTCCACCCAACCTCGGCCAGCAAATGTAAGGTCCACCCCTTCCCTAGAGCTTTCCCTGGGTCTCCCAGAGAAAAGTATTCTTCACTTTTCTGACTTCCCCTTTCCACCAAGTAGAGTTGTATTCTATCTTCCAATAGAATCATGTGTCTGGATCTACTATCCTCTTTCTCCTTTTGATGGTTAAAAAAAAATCCCTCAGTGGGCAATTATAATAAGCAGCTTATCTTTTTATTTCCTCGCATCCTCTATGCAAGCTACCCTGCCGCAAATATCTGTGGTGAATTGACGGATGCTACATTTGACAGATATTACATGGACTAATGATGCTGCACCTTCAAACCCATACATAGCCCAAGTCCGAGGTGTGCCTTCTGCTCTTCTCCACTCGGCAACAGAATAGCATCAAAACAACCATTAGTGGAAGCTACTTCGAGAAAATGCCAAACCGCAGTGTTAGTATTCAAAAGAAATTTTTAGAAATTTGTTGGCAAAAAATAATAATAATAATTCCTTCCTATTCCACGTTGCCTTTCAGGATAAAGGGGTATTATCAATCTTCTCATTATTATTCCTTCAATTACTAGCTCACCGCCTTGATGACGACTTGTGGGATGAATAAGTAAATGATTGCATGATGATGTGCTCCGTGCTATATCTCAGCCATGGAATGTCAAACAGCCGGGGGAGGGAAGGTGGTTTCAGGCTGAGAATGTCCAAGATGCACAACGTATTCACGGGATCCACCTAAAGAGATCGATGCTGTTACATAGAGCCCTAACAGATGGCTGACTTGCTACTGGATTTCAAGTTTGGAGGCATAAAAATTGTGGGATAGACTGTGAAATCTGAAGAGTACTTTTGATTTGCATTTCTCTAATTACTAGAGATGTTGAACATTTTTTTTTCATATATTTGTTGATCGAATGTATAGCTCCTTTCTGAGAAGTGTCTCTTCAGCTCCTTAGCCCATTGATTGACTGGGTTGTTTGATTTTTTTTGGTTTAAAGTTTTTTTGAGTTCTTTGTATATCCTGGAGATGAGTGCTCCATCTGATGTGCATGTGGCAAAAACTTGGTGGGACTGCAAATTGGTGCAATCCCTCTGAAAAATAGTATGGAGATTCCTGAGAAAACTTGGAATGGACTCACCATCTGACCCAGCTATCCCACTCCTTGGTTTAAACCCAAAGGACTTAGATTCAGCATAGTATAGGGATGCAGCCACATCAATGTTTATAGCAGCTCAATTCACAATAGCTAGACCATGGAACCAACTTAAGTATCCTTCAACAGATAAATAGATAAAGAAATTGTGGAATCTATACAAATGGAATATTACTCAGCATTAAAGAAGAATAAAATTATGGCATTTGCAGGTAAATGGATGGAGAATATCATGCTAAGTGAAGTTAGCCAATCTCAAAAAAACAAAGGCCAAATGTTCTTTTTGATAAGTGGATGCTGATTCATAACAGGGAGTGGGGAAGCATGAGAAAAATGTAGGAACTCTGACTTGGCAAAGGAGAGAGAGGGTAGGGATGGTGCATGAGGGCAGGAAAGATGGTGGAATGAGATGGACATCGTTACCCTAGGTACATGTATGATTGCACATATGGTGTGATACTACATGGTGTACAACCAGAGAAATCAAAAGTTGTGCTGCAATTGTGTACAATGACTCCAAATGCCTTCTGCTGTCATATAGACCTCATTAAAATCAATCAATCAATCAAACATTATGAGAACTTCAGCATAACTAGTGTATGATCAATAATAGGAAACCTAGTTACAGGTAATGGGAAGGTGTATTATTTTGCACGATACGGTCCCAGTGAGATTCAAAGAACAATATAAAATATTAGGATCAATTTATTTAGGAGCTTCTTAGGAGAAAAAGTGTGTGCACCATTTTTTTATTGTTGTAAATTAAAAAATGGTGTGAGTTATAAAATCTTGGATCTGGTACGTTTCTACCACTCCACGTTCCCGATATTTGGCGTTAGTAGAGCCACAACCATTTCAAAGGCACGTGTAGAGCCAGGAAATGAATTGGAGCAATCCACAAGAGTCTGTGGATGCCTTGTTATTGCCTTTTTTCTAAAAATACAGGAATCCTCACCTGGGAACCTTTGGGCTGTGACGTCCTACAGCCTACCTGACTTATTCACTTGAATATTGCCAGCGAAGAAGCTTCTCAGAACGTGTGCGTTAAATAAATCCAGGGTCCTCCTAGACTCAGTTTCCACCCTAACGTATGAGTTTATTTCCCACGAGTGAGGTGAGTATTTTTGCAAAGATGCCCCACGTAAGATGGGTGATTATCAAAAGATGTAGGAGGACCGGATTCTGTTCTCCCAACATGGAAGTTCTTTCTGTTGGAAGAAGTCGCAGGCATTTTTAGCCCCAAGACTTCTCCGGGTACTTACTGAGAAAACACACCTTACAAATCAGTAATCGATACGTGTTATTTAGAATTTATTAATCTATTGGACTTCAGCAGGCTTCTTAATAAATTATAGGGGGGTCAGACCTTCCCCCTACTTTAAACATTAAACATCACAAACCCCATAAGTTTATTTTATGACAGGTAGGCATTTGTTTTCATTGACTAGTCCTGAAATTATGTTCAGAGGTGTCTGATGGCACTTTCAGGGTTGGTGCACAAACCCTGAACAATCTCCACACGATGTCATAGCTGACCCTGTTTAGCCTTTTCTCCATTTCTGCCACCGTCCTGAAGTGACTGATGTGACTTCCTTAGCCTCTATTCTCATTGAATTCCTTTAGTCTCTTGAGGATTCTTTTTAAAATCTACATCATCCAGTGCCCAGATGGTGGTGCACACCTGTAACCCCAGCAAGTTGGGAGGTCGAGGTGGGAGGATCACAAATTCAAGGCCAGCCTCAGCAACTTAGTCCCTGAGCAACTTAGTGAGACCCTGTCTCAAAAGAAAAGTAAAATTTAAAAAAAGGGCTGGGATGTGGTTCAGTGGTTAAGTGCCCCTGGGTTCAATCCCCAGGACTAATAAAAATAAATAAATCAATATCATCCAACAGAAACACAGGACAGAAGGACACATATGTACTGTAATATATTCCAGTAGAAACATTGAAAAAGTAAAGTCAAAGGAATGAAATTAAGTTTAATAATAAATTGTATTTAATCCAATGTGCTGAAAATGTCATTTCAACAGAGAAGCAGTACAAAATCTTAGTAGCACAGTTGATGTTCTTTTTTTTTGTACTGAGCCTTTGAAATCAGCACATCAACTTGAATCATGAGGGACATGTGCAACCTTGGTGATGCAATCAAATAGGAGGCTGTTTGATCTTGGACTGGAACTCCCAGAGTTATGAACTAAATGAACCTTTTCTCTTGGTAAGGTAATTTCCTTGAGGATTTTGTTATAGTAACATGAAGCAGACTAATGCATTTCTCTACACCTAAAATTCTAACCATTTCAGAAGAATTCAGGTAGAAATTTAAGAACTTTCATTTTTCCCTTGAGTGCTGATAATGTAAATTTACTTCTTTAAGTTGCATATAATGAGATTCAGAAAAGGAGAGGTGAATAAGAGATAAAATTTCAGTACTTATAATTTTCATTATAGCACATAGTTGTCATTTAATTATTATAAACAATGTAAAACTGATATTTTTGGATCAAAACACACAATATTTTTCTCATCATTCAACATATATCCTCTGCACCCAGTTATTTAAATTCCTTGTAGTAATTTGTCCAGGTTTACAACTTTTACATGTCAGAGGAAGTGCTAATGTTACTTCAATAATTAGAATTCCCATACAAAATTCAAACTATTTCATAAATTATAGAAATTTATACATTTAAAAAATTAGAAATTTATACAAATTAATTTCAAAATAACAATTAAAAATATACAGAGAAATATGCACAGTTTTCAGGCAACATATCTGGGATAGACATCTACAGCTTTTATTGACCATGAGTTGCAGGATCTTGTAACTATGGCTAGACTTGCAGGCAGCCAGAAAAGAATTCTGCTTGGCCTAAATTTATCACTTAAATCATATTTATGTATTACTACTATCATGCAATGTGGTGATTTTCCATAGTGGACTTACCCTGGTTTCTGTTTTACTCTTCAGCATATGCATGCCCTTTCACTTATATTTTTTTTGTCTGTCTTGCATGGTTATTTAGGAGCCCTATAGCTGATGTTGGTTTATCATTCAGTTGGAACATCTTTGCTTTTTTGCAGAGGTTGCAAGCTATCATTTTTCAAAACTGGCTTTGAAATGTTTTGCATTATTGTTATTTTGTTGTTGTTTCTTTTTAAATAGAAATCAGGCAAAAAAGAGAGTTGGATACAAATACCAGCCCTTAGGCATCAGACTGTTGGGGAGAGGGTAACCTCCAGTTTCTCTCATACATGTCATGAAATTTTGTGGATTTGAAAATGTAGATATAGTTTCTGTATCTAGTGCAAAGGTTTAGATATTAAACCAGTGGGAGCTTTTCACATGTAATGAAGCTCTTCGTCATCCAGGGATGTAATCCAGAAAATACCTAATGCATTTTTTTCAAAGTCAAAATTTTGTGTTGGCAGATAGAATTAGACTAAGAATACCCTGAAGCCAGTTCTCTTTCTGAAGAAATAATAATGGTGATGAATATCATTATTACAATGATTTATTTAATCAAGAGTCTAAGTATTTTATTAACCAGAGTTACAGTTTGGTATAATCTCATGATAAAAATAGAGCTCTTTTCTCCCCTGCTGACAGACAAAGATTTCTGTGTTAAAATTAAAGCACATTTTAATAACAAACTTCTTTCACAGTTTGGACAAAAGGGAAAGGCAAACCAGAATATAGATAAAACCAGTATGTGATTTATTTATTTGAGATTGTTTATAATTATCTGGACAGTTAAAAACCATTTAGTCTGCTCATTAGTGAAATTCAACACACAATAGCAACCTTGAAAACATAATGGGTAAATTGACAAATATTGAATGGATAAAGTATATTATACAGAATTTACTCCCTAAGATACTTTCCAAGGATAAAAAAATAGTTCTAAATTTAAATGCATTTGAAAACTGGAGTATGTGAGTTTGTGTGTGTGTATGTGTGTATAACTGTATGTGATCACAGTCTGCATTAACATTTTATAGGCTCTGGGATGTACTTTAATAAGGAAATCTGTCTGGGGCTGGAAGTATAGCTCAGTGGTAGAGTTCATGTTTATCATGAGGTCCTGGATTCAGTCCCCAGCAAAAATAATATAAACATTAAGAAGGAGGAATCTGATTTGTTTAAACCAGTTTTTCCCAATTTAATTTGAACACAGATATTTTGTCCTGAATAGTACATAATGGTATATTTTAAAACTACATTTCTAAGAAATATACATCGTGAAACTCTGTTTTACTTATATATTTCATACTTGAAAGATCAGGATCTTAAATTTCAAATGCTTGCTTTAGATTTTAAAAAAATTTTAAATTGTTTTGAGTACTAATCATGATCTATATAGAATATATATTTTAAAATATTTTTGCCCCATTCCTTTCCATTTCAAAAAAGTATCATTCCAAAACAGGAAATTGTCCACATCTGTTGCACTGCTTCCTACAACTTTAAACTGGGAAAGAAAACGAACTTTTCTTTACAAAGAAAATAAACAAAGTGAATAATGTTTCTTTCCAACTGTTTACCAATTACACATAATGATGAATCATTTTCCCTATGAACAACAAAATTAGTAATGCATAAGCACAAAGTATCTGCTTTTAATAAAGAATCTGAAATCTGCCAGAATATTCTGATATCTTTTCCATTAATGCTATAGCCAGGCTCCCTAAAGAGATTTGGCCATACACACAGCTATCCAGATATCCATATTTTTCTTCTTATTTTTTTAAACTAAATTTGAAAATCTAGCTGTGTAGATGCCAGATTCTAAAATGGATTTAGTATTTGCATGACTATCAAAAATCATCAGGCAGAAACTTATCTGTCTTCAAATTATAGAGAGCCTGGTTATAAAGAAAATTATGATTTCAGTCCTTTTTAATGAATGAAGTAATATTTTTACAGGGTTCAAAACCATTACACATAAGGAATTAATAAAGAAAATTATTTCCTTCATTTATTTAAAAACTACCTACTAAAGTATAGGCACAAGGTTAAAGCATTATATTAAGTGTTAGCAGAATGTCTAAAAAGATTGCAGAATCCCAGATTCCTGAAATCATGCAACTAGAAAGCTGCAAGTAGTATCCAATGATTACCACTCTGTGGAAAGACACTTTAGGAAAACTGATTATGGAGCAATTTTGATGTGAAGTTTCTTTGTTTTCCTCCTGGAGCACACTGAACTTAGTCATTGGTGAGTTCCAACCAGTACAAAGAAAGATACTGTGATCATTTTGATCCTCAAATTTTACCATTTCGAGGAATAGTAGATTCAGTCACAAATAAAAGGAAGAAAGTAACTTTTTAAAAAATTGCTATCATTTAACCTAACAAATTTCATTCTTATAAAAGATACAGTTATCTTTTATAATTCTGCTATGACTTTTGTCTACATGTTTGAGTTGGTTATGATTTGAAGGTCCATTTTAAAATGTCTCCATCTGTAGAAAAATGGCCATCTGGGGTTAAAAATGAACTTTCTGACATTTTACTTTTAAAACTCTGAAATTTTTTAACTGTGGTCTATTTATCTCCTTGAAATCAGTGGTGTGAATGAAGAAATAAAAGGTTATTGAGTTCCACCAAAAGTTTTCCGTCTATGGGAGTCCTTATAGGGATCCTAGTCTAGGAGTCATTAGTGATTGTCAAGTGAGGCTACCCATCAAAAGCTAAATAAAGAATAATCTCAGGCCTCACTCCAGACATTTATATGTTTCCACAACCTTTAAAAGTGATTTCTAAAACTTCAGTATTTGCTGTAGTCAGGTTTTGGATTGCTCCTTGTAACTTTAATATAAAACAAACGACTATACTCTTCAAAGAAGTACAGAGAATTATTTCAGTATTCCATATTTGAACCATTAACAACATTGTAAGTTAATTGAGGACAAGGAAGAACACAAACTACTATCAAGATCAAAGGACAGGTAGCAAAGAAACTTAGAATCAGTACAATCAGTAACACAAATAAAGTAACATGCACCTGAGTTTATGCATAAGCGACACCACAGCCTTGGCTTATTCTTCATCAAAGGCTCCAAAGTAGACAGATATGGATCAGAAAAATTTACACAAAGTTATTTTATTCAATCATAGTTTGCAGGAAATAGAATTCCATTCAAAGTACTTTGAGTGAAAGTAGAGAGTCCCTTAAAAAAAAACAACACAGATATTCCATAGAATTCAGGACAGACAGTATGCAGCCAGGTTTTAAAAACCAGAAAGAAACACTTTTTTTTTCTTTTTACTGCTGATATTTATTTTTCTTTTCTTTTTTTCCCCCCGAAATAGACATTGAATGAAGGGGTATTCTACCACAAAGCTAAATCCCCAGATCCTTTTTATTTTGAACAGAGTCTCACTCAATTGCTCAGGCTATCCTCAAAATTGTGATCCCCTGCCTCAGCCTCCGAGTAACTGAGATTACAGGTATGCAGCACCATGCCTGATGCATATCTATTTTCTTTGTAGTCTTATCTTTCTTTCTAAGACCAGTTTTATTTGCTTCTTTATGGCAAAGATACCAAGATATATCTTTTTTTTTTTTTTTTTGCTTAAATACCCACAATAATGCACCAATGTGTTACAGATCCAATGTCAAGTACCCAAGAAAGATAATTTGATTTGCTAATTTGGGGCTTATGCTCATCAATGATTGAAGCAATATTAATATAATAGGAAAGAATAACTACAGAAGGTGAGCCTTATGGATAGAAGTATTTATTACAAGTAGTTGCTTAGAAAAGGAGCAGTGCTTTGGGAATTTTCAAAGGAAAAGGAAAAGATTATGATTATGTATTGTGACTTAAAGTTAATTTTGCAATGCCATTTAAAAACTTTGATCAGTGGAATTGTGGTTCACAGGTTAATTGATCCAATGGTACTGAGGATAACTAACTGTATATGACAAAAAGAGTCTGCCATTAAAATAAGCAGTCACATATTCTTTTAAATTTAGCTTCCTTCATCAGGCATTCATTTGTATTAAGGTTGTAAATCAACAATTCTCATAACAATAAAAAGTTTTTCAAAATTTATAGAAGATTCATCTGTCTTTGTGGTGAGCAGGTTTAAAGGCTAAAATTTATGACAGGTCACAAAATATTTAATGTAAGTATATGGTGCATCACATTTATACCATCATTAACCTTTTTTTTATTACCCATAAAAAAAAGTCAATTGATAATTTAGTTCTGTATTTAGTCCTGTTTACTTTCAAAATAAGTTTTACTTTATGAAAACTTCTTATAATGTCACAGCTTAGATATGAGATGTCTTCCAAAAGCTCATGTGTGAGACAACACGAGAACATTCAGAGATGAAATGATTAGATGATTAGAGGTGTAACCTCATCAGTGGATTAATCCACAATATGAGTTAACTGGACAGTAACCATAGGCAGGTAGGGTATATACCTACCATAATTAGGTCACTGGGGACATGTTTTTGTCCTTGGTGAGGAGAGTTCCCTCTTTCCTTCCTGTTTGCCATGTCCTGAAGTGCTTTCCTCTGTTATGCCCTTCTGACATGATGTTCTGCCTCACCTTGGGCCCAGAGCTGTGAAGTTGGCTGACTATGTACTGAACCTCTGAAATGGAAGCTTTCATTTATAACTAACAGCCTCTGAATATTTAATATGAGTATTAGTTCTGGTTAGATTCAAGATGATGAAATTAAGATATGTTTACATTTCCCAATCTGTCTCTTCCCATAATACCTAACTATAATAAATGCCTATGTAAAAGAAAAACCAGAGACCTGTATATCTGTGAATGAGAGTATAGAGGATTATATGAACTTTTTTACTCTCTAATATGGAAGGATATAGAAATTAACAATAACAAACACCTTAAATATGGAATTTAAACATCATATCTATATAAAATATATAGATTATTTTATCAATTTTAAGGATATGTAATATTTATCAATTTAAAATATATACACTACTTTGAGGCACCAAAGTCAATGTAAGTTTGCTAGCCTATAATAACATTGCAAGGAAGAAAATGCCTTACATAGGAGGCTTTTCCTAATGTTGATATCATTAATACAATTATAAGTCAGTCTATGTCCCGCTTCTAAATTAAATCCTAATTTTCTTGACTCAAATGTAAGTGACAAAATTTTAGGAACATTATGGGACTGTCTATATAGGGTATATGTAACAGTTTCTAATAGGAAAAATAAATAGTTCACATAGTTCACCCAGAAAGAAGTTGGCAAGGAGCTGCTATGGGAAACTGTGGTACTGATGATTCAAAATTGGAAGAAGATCACAGATGTTTGGTCTCTGATAAGAACGAGGTGCCTACTATAATTTTACTGTGCTGACGTTTTAAATAATGTCAAGTCCCAAAGAACTACCACCATCTGGATGGTTGCTGGCTCCAAGACATGGCATAGAAAGTAAACCAGGATTATCTTAAACAGTGACAAACTGATTTAATTTGTAATTGTCATTGTTGGCTCCCTGATTTAGACCCATTACCTTCCCTATGTGGTTCCTAATTTCCTGGGAAATAATAAACATTGGTCTTTTCAGTTACTGTCATCAGAAGCCAACTGACTCAAAGCACAAAGAAAATGCCCATTTTTTTCAGTCCCAAATTTCTTCTAGATGAAGAATCATGTCAAAAGTAGAGCACACAGTATATATGATTAGCAAGTGCATGATTTATTTTCTACACCTAATACTATAAAAGTTATTGAGAGAGATGCAATGTGTATGCACTGTACTTGGGAACCCTTCAAACATGCAGGTTTAAAAGAATCCTTTGACATGTAACAAACTCAAATACACATTACCAAGCTCTCCCCATGTACTCTCCAGGCAGTCAAGAAAAGCAGAACTGACTAGACAATACAGAGGTCACCATTAATTATCAATAATGATTTTTTAGATGTTAGTCGCACCCATATTTTCATTTACTATAGCTCTACCCATGAAATAATGGCAGTGCAGAGTACTTATGGCACAGGCCACATGCTAAAAAAAAACTCCAAATATTTACTCTCTGAATTTCAATAGAAAAAAAAATATATATATATATACACACACACACACACTAGCCCTTTGTTATGGTCCAAATGACTGTATATCCCTAAAATTCATCTGTTGAAATCCTAACCCCAGGTGATGGTATTGGAATATGAGGGCTTCATGAGGTCATAAAGGTAAAGTTCTCATGAATGGGATTAGTGCCCTTATTAATCATACCCCAGAGAGGTCTGTTCCATCATGTGAGAAGTAATAAAAATGTACCATCTGTAAACCGGAGTGTGAGCCCTCAAAAGATTCCAAATCAGTCAGTGCCTTGATCTCTGTACTTCCACTAATATTAGCCCAGAGAACTATGAGAAATAAATATTTGTTGTTTAGAAACTTTCTGCTGTTTATACAGTTATGATTATCTGTTATAGCAACCCAAGTAGACACTCTTCAACTACATAACCGCTAGCATGTTTTAAGCTCTGAAATTCACAAAACTAAAAAATTACTAAACCATTTCAAGTTCTTTTCCAAGAGTGAAAGAGATTATAATTTCATATCATCAATGTTCTGATACTATGACATGTGCACATGCTGCTTATGTTTTTTTTCCTAACCTTTAAGTGGAATGTTTGCTAAAATACAATAAAGAAAAATGCCAGAAGGGTAGAAAAATCAACAGTTAAGAGTGGTACAGCTTCTCTTTCTTGGGGATTGATCATAAAGACATAATTCCAGATTGTTGAGAGAGAGGGTGTTTCACGTAAGCAAGACCATTTTTGCCAGGTTTCTGCCTTGTATGTAATGAGGCAATGCCTAATCTACCATAGATATTTTAATCTGAGTTAATGACTGAGTAGAATGCATCTCTTCATTGAGGAAAGAAAAGGAACAGAAATCAGCCTACCATCTGTCACTCCTTCCCTTCGGTGAGGCAGTGCTGGCTGTTGGTCCATTCGCCCTCCCTTGTGTTTCTTGGTGGGCCTGGACCTCTGACTTTGATTCAGGGCTGCGCTCGTGTTACTGTCAGTAGAAAATGGGCTGGTGGGTCGAGGTCTTTGAGAGGAGGTAAAGGCTTTTCCTAGAAAGAAAACAAAGGAAATGGGGTATAGAGAAGGTCATTGTAATGCATTGATAATGTCTGTCTTGTATTTTCTGCTCTTCCTAAGGCTAAGTGTGTGAACTTACCTAGAGATGCCATTGGAAGATACCAAATATTGGTGCACCTATAAAAATAAATATATTCCCTGCTACATATAATGTGTTCAATTTTTATAAGCTAAGAACACCCCACCCACAAAAATATTTCAAACAATTGAACATAAAACAAATCCACCAATCCAAAGCTTCATACTGCTTGATTAGTTTTTATATTACCTTGAAAATCTTAGTGATAATTTTATAGTTATATGCAAATTCATGAAATATTATTTCTCAAAATTCAAAAGGTTATTTCTTAAATGAATTGCACACTGTTTCATTTGCTTAACCAAATTTCACCCCTGAAATTTTACAAAATCTGAGCACAGTAAAAAATGCCTTGTAGTTTTATGTGAAAAGTCTGCTCAGGTACTCATGTTAAATTGACTTTACCACTTATATGCAAACAAAATGAACTCTATCTCTTAGTGGAAACTCAATAACATCAGTGTAGAGGATAGCAGGTTAAAATCACCTTGTATATCCAAAGTGAAGTAGGTATTTTGTGATTACTGTATCTGAGCAGACTTCAAATTCTCATGGACGAATGAATTGTACTATTTCCCTTTCTTGTGGTTTAGTACAAAAGAAGTGAAATTTATTCTGGGAAAAGGTTACCTAATACATTTTCAAAAACGTCTTTTAATACTGTTTATTATAGTAAGAGAAGGATGGTTTATGTTCATATATTAATTCTCTTGTCATGTTTTCATTTCATATAAACTTATCATACGTAGTTTCATTTTCCTAAGTCAATGTGACATGATGTTGCTTAATGCTTTATTAGCTATTAGCATACATGCAAGAAATGCACCTATTCTGTCTAATTTATTAGTTTCCTTGCACTTTCTCACTGTTCTGCTTACAGCTAATGCCACAAAAAGCACTCCGGCAACATAAAGTTTTTGACTTATGCTTTATAAAACAAGAAAATTCAAATAACAGTTATATTACAACATATTTTAGATTGGATGCTATATGAAAATAAACGTCTGCAATGCTTGAGAAATCTTTTTTATTTTGCTTGAAGATATCTAATACATGCTCAAAATAAATATTGATGATATAATTCAAGACAATTTCCAAGGCTCACTTTTCTAACCTGAGAGTTTAATGAAGATCAGGAGCATATCACTTTTATTTAATATTTGAACACTACAAAGATTTAAAAATGCATTTGATATTTCATTAGTTTTGTAAGAGAGCTCAGTTTAATTCATATATTACCATCCTAAATGTGAAATTAAGAAGTACATATACAAATATTAGAGCATAATCATGCCAAAGTGTTGGTTTTTTTCCCAGAAAAACAAATGATTACAAACTGCTAATCAATTTTTAGAATTAAGACTTCATTTCTTTTTGTGGAATGAGCAGCATGTGAAAATGACATAATTGGTCCTTTATATTATTACTTATTACTCTCAGAAATCAATATTAAATTCTCAAGTGTACAATATACATGTAGTCATCATTTTATTCAACTTGCAAATGCAGTAGGTGTATCTTTAATAAGCATCCTTTAAAACATATAATAAATTATTGTATTAAAATCTTAGCCAAACAATAAGACCCTCAGCCATTTGAACTGTTAGACTGAAAGCCTTACACCCATTCACCCCATGCTGAGGAAGGCTTCCCAGAAACTGCATTTGTAGAAAGAGACGGGGCAAAGGAAAATAATGGAGATAAAAGCTGAATAATTTTAATCACTAGGTTCATTATTAATGTGTGCAGATTTTGCAAAGTGTGAGTTATTGAAAATTTAATGGCAATCTGAGTTGCTGATTTTCCATAATATAGAAAGGAAGTATATTCCAATTAATCAGCAGAACCGTGAAGAGGAAGGGATATTAAGGATAGAAGGTAGTAAGTTGGAGCCTATTTTTGGCTCTGCAAAACTTGCATCAGGTCAGAGTTCAGACAACAGAGCATCCCAAATGTTCATGCATATTACAGAGAGCCCTGCAGTCAGACTTGCTGAGAAAGAAGAGGAGAAAAAAGGTAAGTGTCCCAAGGACAAGATTCTCTCATGCAAAGAGTGTTGACTTTGGAGTCTACCAACCTATTCTTGTAAGGCTGGTTCCATCCAGCCTAAAACCAGCTTTATCTGCTGCTGCCTTGAGTGCTTGTGCAAAACTGCCGCTGGAAAATATGGAATCATCTGAGGAGCTACCTACACTAGATCTATGACTAAAAAAGTTATGATCCTCATCAGATGCAGAGCCCCATCCATTTACCATTGAACCTAAAAACAAATGTAGTTGTCTAGTGAGTTTGTATATATTGCATATCTCATGTGCTTGTAAACACTATACGAATGAGCAAGTACACTGCCTCGACTCCTTGCCACTTTGAAGTTTCATCATGGATTCCTTAGCTAAGCATTATCCATGTTTTAAACACACTTAGTACAAATGAAAGAAGCTTGTGTAAAATCGGTATTTGTTTGAAGCACATGTGCAAGACATGTTCCAAGTGGTTCATTTCTTACATTGTTTAAATTGTTACATGATCATTTTTCCAAGCAAGAACTGCTATGTGTATTTTCTACAAGTCAGGGATGAACACTCTTATTGAAACAAATTATGGTTAATTTAAACTGATCGGTGACTTGTTTGAATAAATAGTATGGGTATAATTTGAAGTTAGTTCAGAGGGCAATGATAATCTGCATAAAAACTTGAATACCGGACCTTGTAAGTACAGTTGTATTTCATAGAAGATCTGGAATTATTTTAAGATTTTAAGGTGAACAGTTAATTACTGGTAAAATAACAATATACATCAACTAAAATGTATAGATGACATCAAATCAACTAAACATAGAACATAAGGAAAATGTTAGTTTGCAAAAGTGCTATTAATTTCAATATTTCTTATGCTTTCTTTGATTTTTAATATTTGAAGAACTCTAATTTTCTCTTTAACACTGATACTTATGAAATTAGCCTTTATGGAGACTATTATCAGCATTTCTATCAATTTTCTTTTTCAAAATGAACTATGGCAGTAGAGTAAAAAAATGCAACTTTATATTTAAAGAAAATACACTTTGAAGATATTGACAACTTTTTTTCTTTCTAGAAAGTCATTTAGTATTTTATGCATATACATACACACATATTAGATAAAAGCACACTGGGAATTTAACTCATTATGTAATAAAATTAAAATCACAGTACATATTTAAGTTGGTGTACCATTAATTCATGACAAAATAAACTATCAAGTACTGTTTACCCTAACTTCTGCTTTTGTTAGAAGAGGGACAAAAAAAGGACTTACAAAAAGTTAATTTAGAATTTCAAAATAAACCAAACAGGTGTTTCCAGGAAAGAGATGAAAGTCGTATGTTATAGATTATTTCTATTTCTCTAATATTAAAAAGACAACAGTGTAGTTAGAAGTTGCCACGACTCAGTATTTGAAGTGTTAGTCAGGCTGTCATGGTACAATAACACGGATGCATGCATTCTCAAGACAGAGAAAACTGAAACTGAAAGGGTTAGAATGATCTGGAAGTTAAAAGGGTGTTAAGTGTAGCAGAGAAAGATAGAGTCTTGATTCAATTTGCCAAAAGTACAAAGATATACTTTTTACTTTCCAAACAAATTCCCTTGACACAGACCACTGCAAGGAAACTGAGATAACACCAGCAACTGAGCCTCCTCTGAGAGATTCATTTCTAGGTTAATAATCACAAGTCAAGGATCAACAGCCCAAAATGAAAGAAGAAATGATGCAGTGGGTCTTGCAATATAATGCTACAGGAGATAAGAAGAAATCAAAGTGATTCAGCAAGGGGTCACAAAAGAATATGAAAGTCGAGAACTGGGAATAGTTTTAAAACATTCAAGAGCTCAGTTCCAAACCCTTCCATGTGATTTCTGTTTTTCTAAATGTCTGTGCTCACTCTCCAAACAAGCATCTCCTTATTGTTATTCTCCTAATTCATCCTGACACTCCTTTTAGCGGATTTCCTTCTAGTCCCTTCTATCTTTCCTCATTGTTATCTACATTATCTTTTCAAAGCATCAATCTTATACTTTGTTCCTCTGTTTAAAGTCTTACCTATAACACCAATGCACATACAAAATTAGGAATCTGAGACCTCCCCCCAATATTAAGCCAGCCTACCTTTGCAGCCCATTCTGTCCCACAACTAGTGTAATCTCACTCTCTCACCCACACATCACTTCCCATTCCTTGACAATACTCTGTATTGCACCAAATCTAATAATCGCTGCCAAACTTTAAAGTTCAAATAAAATACCATCTTTATCACCTGGATTCTACCTTCAACATTCTGTTAGGGTGACTCCCTCCTTTGTTGTGAAAACATTGTGCATGCAGTAGTCTATCACCTGTCTCCCTATATTTTGTATATTGTATGTATTTTCCTGCTCCAGGAAATAAAACTCTTGACATTAAGAACTATCTCTTCTTCACTTCAGTATTTCTTATACAGGGTCACTGTACAGTAGGAATTCAATGAACAGTGGGCATATGGAATTAAATGCATTTATTGTTTTTTATTCACTGTAAATTCTTTGAGTGATTATATTTGATGTACAATTTCTTAGCAATGACCTTGCTTTAGTTGCAAAAAGAATGTTCTTACAAGCATCCTCAGAAAATTTATTAAACAAATTAGTGAATGCTTGTTGATTACTTTGGAACCATGGGAAAAGCAATAACGTCTTCAAGTAAGAAAGTAAAAATTGTACTATATAATTTTTATTATATAAAATAGGTTATATATTATATAATAAAGTTCATATGATGTACATCTTGGTTAGGCTTTGATATTTTTGAATATCAAGGTTAAGCAATATTGTCTTCCAATGAAGATGCTAAATTTTATTAAGTGGCAAGTGGCAATTTATTTGTGTGTGTGTATATGTGACATCTCTATTCAGATTCACCCATCCCAATGCACTTATCCCAAGCTCTTATTTTTGTTGTTATTCTTTTAAAATTGTCTTATTCCACTTCTATCCACTATGATCAGCCAAGAAATTGAGTCTACTCTGGGCTTTATTTCTGTCTGCCTGCTTTGTGGTTCTACTCTGAGGATCTAGAATATTGACAAATTTAGTTTCTGAATCTGCAAAATTTAGAAAAAAATCTCCCATCACAGCAATGTCACCAAAGAAATCCCATCTTGTAAGACTTCCCAACTTTCCCCCCAAATAAACTGTTATCACCCTGTGAAAGTGGGTCCCACACAAGAGGATTTCCATACATGCATCTGCCTTACCCTAAACAGATCAGCAACTTTCCTACTTTTGTGTTTGCTCTGATTTCTCTCAATCTTTCAAGCTTTAATTTGACACAATATGACCTCAAACATAATCAATAAATATTTAAACATATTTAAATTCATTTAAAAATGAATTTATTTTTCATTTGTTCATGAAGCTTTTCCTGATGCTCACTGACTCCCTTCTCTGGGAAGAGAGAGTGGCCTGGAAGGCAGGACATCAAGTGGGTGTCGGTTGATAAAGAGACAACATTAGCTATTCTTTTACTTGTACTTCCAATAAGAGCAAAGCGACTAGACAGATGACTTTGGAGTTAAAGACAAATATACTATAGCTATTTGGCCATATTAGGCAATGAGAACACTAATGATCCCAAGTGAAAGAGAGAAGTTAAGTTAGTTGCTTCAATAGATTGCTACCGATATAAACAGAAAGAAATCGATATTTCCTTTTCCTTCATTACTCTGCCTTTCTGGTAAGTCTTCAACTTTCCTCTGAATTGGGGATGAGATACATAGAATTAGTACCTTTGTAGGACAATTTTAAAGCATATTGTATGAACAAAAAGGTCTATAACATATGTTAAAGTTCCTACCATAAAATCATTAAAATTTTTAACATTTATTGATTTCACCTCTCAGTCATTACAATTTTTCCTCTTACTTTTGATTTGAACATCAAGAATGGTCTGAAGATTCAGGCAAACAATTATTAAAGAGAGGAGGGAAAGAAGGAGGAGAAGGGTAGAAATCCTTGAGGAGGAAGAGAAGAGGGGGAGAAAGAAGACAGTAATTGAAAGAAAACAAAAAAGAGTAACTCATCAATTAAAAAGGAAGTCATTTAGTGGTAACAGTTTTTTTTTTTTTTTGTAAATGTAAGCATAAACATGAAAATAAAAGTTAACACCAGGTAAAAGGAGTTCAGCCAGAGATTCTTACAAATTATATGAGATTCATATTCATTTGACACATTATAGCCCCAAACATAATCAATACATACTTAAACACTTAATGAAAAATGAATTTATGTCACATAGAGAAATTTATTTGTGTTTATGTTCTCAATCTTTCCAAATTTCTCAGCTTCAAAATTACTGAAAGGTCAAAAAATAACTCAAATGTATTCAAGTTGTTAAAAAAATGCACACAGGACATTAAGTTGTTGCTCAAATGTTACTGAACATAAAATACCATGATAAAGTGGCATCTTGCTGTGTCTCTATTACATCTTCAGCACTAAAATTAATTTATGATCAGTCATCAATTCATTTACATGTCATTTTATGCTAAATCCTTCCTTGCTGATAAATGCTTATCCTTAGATCCATTAAGCTAGAGTAAAGTCTGTGCTTTCTAATATGACCCTGCTAATTGTTGCATTACCATTTTTATGAGATATGAAAACTAATGTTCCCCCATTTTTCGAGCCAATATTTAATCCTGAAATTTTTTCTATGAAGTTCTCATTGCCTAACTACCCGCTAAGTAAAATCTTCAACTCTAAATGTCTTTGATCAAATCAATCCAAATATTGACTTCTGTTTAGAGGCAGAGAAACATTTCAAGTCTCTGGAAATTCTTTTTACACTCAAATGTCTGAATATACAATAGTCCCACCTATATTCCAGAGAGAGAAAGGGGTGGGGGAAGGTGGGAGGGAGTGGGAGAGAGGGAGGGAGGAAGGGAGAGAAATGTGTCATATAGGAAAAGCAAAATAAGCAATTAAAAAATCTTTTCCCTTGGTTCATATAATACTTGTTAACTCATCTCAAAATATTGTGCATAAAATATGCACTTTTCTTATCCATTAAATTCCAAAGTATATATTTAATTTCTTTTTAAAGACATCAGAAAATGATTTCCTTAATTTTAGCATTATTCCTGGAATTTGCCTTAATACTCAATTATTATGCTTTTGTAGCAGAAGCAAAGTGTGGCAAGTGTGTGGAGTGTGTGTGAGTCTGAGTAGGGAGTGAGTGTATTTTTGTGTGAGGGAGAGAAATTGTTAGGCCATTAGGCTTCACCATCTGTCAGATCAAACTTTCCTGAGTCCAAGGACCCAAAAGCTGTGTGCTCAGGTCAGATGGTGAGAATGTCTGGTTTTATTACTTTCATACTCATCTGGTATGGGAGTTCCAGTAAAAACCTCCAAAGATATAAAGTGGAAAATACAGGGCCACAATTTCCTTTCAGCTGTAGTGTTCATGTGGGATCCAACAGGCAAGGAAAATTTTATTCGTTTCACTTTACAACACTCAATCTGGGTCTTTTTGTAATCAGTGAGGTGGTTACAATCTTGACTACATGTTCAGGACATTGTCCTCTCCCACTCTCCTCTTGCCTTGGTTTCTTTTCATGGTGGTGTCATTAAATTCAGGAAACACTTATCCTTGACTCCCACCACCTTTTGGAAGTTAGAGAAAGAAATCTTGAAATCTTGCCCCTCCCTGGTACTCAGAGAGCAAAGCTGACAAGTTGAACACTGAGGAAGAAACAGTCCATATTTCCCAAGACAATGTTGCATAGACATTGCTTAGTCCCAAATGCAGTGTGATGGTATGAAATTTTAAAAAAATGTACATTATTACAACCAAATAGTATTAAGCACAAATTAAAATAAAAATTATAAAAATAATATTCCTTCCAAAAGAGCTAATGGATTTGAATTTTATTAGAAAAAGGTAACTGCACACAGAGCTAAATATGAGAAGAATAAATAATAAAAGTCATATCAAAATTCAATATTTTTATCAAAATTAAGCGCATTGTGGGAAAGGATTAATGTTTCCAGGGATAAAATGCATATTTTATTTTTATAAATACATACTTATTCCTCTCAACACACACACACACACACACACACACACACACAGAGAAGTAAAAAAAAACAGAACATTATTTTTCTCTTCAATATGCTAATTCTGAGGATTAGAATGAACTGGGCATTTCCAGGGCAGAGATCATAGTAATTTATCTTTAGAGTAAAACTGATTGATTTTGTTCATTCTTCTGCCACTTATCTGGTAGATAACCTTCAAAAACGATGTAAATCCTTCTGTGACTCAATTTCTTTAGCTATAAACTGAGAACAACAACAATAATAATGAGGTTATGAGGATTAAATGAGTTAGTAAGATGGTAAAACTTTACATCAGGGCAGGGAGTTCTTTCTACAAATGTAAGAAACCAAATAATTTAGGCTTCTCCATTCTTTAGTTCTGTCATGCATTCTTTAGTTCTGATTTCATACTTACGTCTTGTTTCTTTACAAACTCTAACATTTAAATCCATTCTTAGCTCAGCCAGCCATAGGAAAAAAACAAGCCACTGCTTAGAAGGGTATCATGCATTGACTAGGAGCTAGGTTTTCTACTTTATTATTATTATTGCTGTTTGGTTGTTGCTATTATTGAATCTAAATGTTTATTCAAGTGATTAGAAGTTATGGGCTTAAAATAAATGTTTGTTTAGGGAATAAATATATGAAACAGGAGATTTGCAAATACATATTACCATTACTAAGGTCATGGGATGTGGAACTATTGATATTTTCTTTTCTTTTTGTTCTTTTTTATTCTTGATGATCATTTCAAGATTTAAGTAGCCATTCACAAACTACATACTTGCTATGAAAATATTTGGAGTTAATGTGTGTGTGTGTGTGTGTGTGTGTGTGTGTGTATATATATATATATATATATATTTTTTTTTTTTTACAGAATAAAGCTCTGTAGACTGTTAGTGGCTGGTATTCCCTATGCTGGAAGTTGGGAGTACAATTCAGCTAAGTAAAATGTGAAATTTTACATAAAGGCTTTCAGCCCACCCAGTGTTACTGTAGTATCATTCTGGATGGCTTTAGAGTCTCCAGGAATGGAAATTGTTAGTTCTATATAATAAAAATGGTCATTTGCTTCATGAAAATGAAAATATAAGGGAATTTCAGTTGAAAGTAAAGATTAATTTACACCACAGGTGAGTTTAGAACTCTAAGAAACTGACGGTAGGTTCAGAGTCCTCTAGTCTCCAAAGCTCATTGAAGGAGTATGTGTATTATGGCCTATCTCTATTAGCACTATTAAAGTAGCCTTATAGCTGAACAAAACCTAAGAACATCATTAGAACAATATTCATTAGCACGTTGGTTTTGATAACATTTGGTCCACATAAACATCCACCTGAGCATATGTACAGGCATGTGTACACACACAATTACATGTACATCCTAGTTGCTCTCCCTCACACACAAATACATTCACTCACTACATAGACTCACACATATTCCACACACATTGTGCCTTGTCTTTCATACACACATGTATACCATACACTTTACACACATGTTCACAAACTGTATAGAATTGAAAACTGTGTAATACATGCACATACCCTGTATAGATGTGCACACCCCATTCACACTCACACTATATATGCACTTTCAATCTTCCTTGTTCTCACACACATTTATACTCATGCACTCTACACCCTACATATGTACACACACTAATACTCACATCCCCTATGGTCACACTAATACCTACATATACTCATTCACACTTCCTACACACATACACATAGACACACAACACACCCTGGAAGGCAAATCAAATCTTTGATCAAACTTTCTCCTCAAAGTCATTGGTGCATGGAAAGACAAAAAAAAAAATGTGTATGGGGGAGGTGCTTAAGTTGCTTAAGTGTAAAGTACAACTTCTGCTAAGGAGATGTATTATTCATAGGATAAGTGCATTGTGGAATTCATGCCTAAACACCCTAAAGTTTCTATATTCAGAAGTAATTAAGCAGTGAATTCAAATAGGAAAATTTAGACTTTCTTTTCTTAGCAATAAGAGCTTCATTTGGAATTAACATTATATTACCAACAGGAGAAATGCAGGTTACTTAAGACGTTTAAACTTGACATCTTAACCAGTGGACTACTTTAGACATCCTTACTTGTTCCTGACAGGTGTGTATGTAAAAGTGCAGGGTGGTGTTCTCCCAATTTATAGATACATTTATCATCTTTGTCATTATAGTATTTAATAAAAGAACTACATCAGCATAGCTGACTTTTTTTCATCATTATTGCACATTTTTACTGCATTCCTAAAGGAAAAAAAGAGTTCAGTATCATTATTGAAATATGCAAAAATATGCAGAATTTTACCCTTAAGGAGATTATGCTAGAAATTCAGGCAAAGAGGCTTGACATAATAGTGCCCTAATAAGTCAGCTCTCTGAATTCAAAGATTTTAACTTTTGCTCTGTCACTCTGGGTTGGATCTGGGTTTCAAATCACACCAGTATATCTGCAGTTCTTAAATCTTAATTAGCCTGGCAAGCTGACCATCCATCAAGCAAGAAGGAAAACCGAATAGTGGACTCATGCATTATGCACTTCCTCATGCAGAGAGGGCTGTACAGGAAAAGTGAATGCACTCATGTTTTCTCAGCACTAAACCAGTTTCCATTTGTGTTTGCAGAACTAATATGGAACACAAAGTCTGTGGAATTGGGAAACTGTTGGATTAAAAGTAAATTAAGACTGTGATAAGATGCTTTCTAGGATGAAAGTTGTCATCCAGGAAAATACAGATATGTGTAGTTTCCTTAGAAATCCTAAAGAAATGCAAAGACCAGGCTTAGTTTGGAGTAGCTAGGTCTTCATAATTTTGTAAAAGGCATTTTTTGTGTGTGTGCGCGTGTATCAAAGAATGTATAACTATGTGAACAGAAATACTGAATTTTTACTTTTCACCATATATATTGTGTACATATTAGGATTTTAAAATTTCCAATTGAAATTGTTGGACATAGGTTACACATTAGTCCTGGAATCATCAGAGGAGGGTACCAACTGAAGTCTTTCACTTGGTGAACAAGGCAAGCAGAAGCCAGAGGAGTAAATAAGTCAAAATAAATATACTTCTTGGAAGAGGGGAAGTTGTTGGATTCTACACTATGAAATGCATAAATGCATGGTTTATCTCACTATGCATTTTCCACTCTAAAAATAATACCTTGTGCAACTGAAGAGTCTTTTTCTGAAGACTTGCTTATTTTCATCAGTGAATGGTTTTACAGTGTGAAATATCAAGAAGCATTTTAAGATTGCATTCATTTTGTATGTTCCTCCTGATATACAAAATATATCATTTCTAAAAGTTTTTTTTAATAGACTTTGTTCCCTAGCACAGTGAACTTTTCATTAAAGCCATGACTATAATTGAGTTTTCTTTCATGTCTTTAAAGCTTTTTAAAATTCATGAATTTTCTTATCATTTTTGCAGCAAAGCAAAAGTATTTCCAAATCCTTTTTGAATTTTGTGTTTAACATTAACATATTTAAAATGTTACAGAAATAGATGGAGTGGAATAAATCTTACATAAGAAAGTAAGAAAGTACTTGATTTTTGATGCATTTCAATATTGCAAATAGGTCAGTTATTCATATTAAATCAGTTCCATTACCTGTCACAGAGCTGTCTATATTGTCCATACTGGATCCGGGTGTCTGGTCTAGTGCTCTCAGGGGCCTGGGGATTTCTAAAGCTTCCTCTTCATCATCAGCATCATCATCTGGAACATCTGTTTCCAAGTCAGAAATCAAGGCTCCTGACACGTAACCTAATGTTGGAACTGGGGGCTGTGGGGGTGGATTATTGCTTTGAATGTGCCTAGAATTCAAATGGAAACAATAAAATGGGAAAAGCAGTCCATTAACATTCAAAAACATTGTAATAAGAATTAAATGGCATGCTATGGTAACAGTATTCTTCTTTTGCATTAATAATTTTGGAGTTTACAATGCTTTATTACATACACGTCAATAGAGACAATAGGTCTCTGGGCATATGCCTTACCAACAACCACATAAATTTAAGAATTATTCTAGTGATATAAACATATATTTTGTATAGATAAGTCATCAAAAACAGAATGAAAATACTTGTCACAAGACTATTTAAAGTTTACCTTTTCAAAAAATAATATATATACACATACATATATACATATACATATTATTTTGTTTCCAGTTTTTGTGTAACCCACCCATGCGGCCTGCTAGCACTTAAGATGTCACTGGAATGCCTAATGTTCCTTTTCTTCCACCTTCAGCACATTTCTGGACTTAGGAGGATTTTTTTTTGCATGACCCTCTCAGACCAGGCTGAGTGGTATTTTCATTTGCCCCAGTTAGGGCAAGTATCTTCTGCTCTATCTACCTAGTTGTGCATCTATCTCAGCTACCAACATCTTGAACTTCTCCAAGGCAGAAAAAATTCACCCTAGTATTCTGTGTTTAGAACAAAAGATGTGTTAGATAAACCCTTTGCAATGAGTAAATAATTTTAATCTCAACCTTCATTAGATAAATATAATCTTATAATTACCATCACAGTTTTGAAACATATTCAAGTAAAACTTAAATTTATCAAATCAGGTGGCTAACTAATGTGCAACTGGACACCTACAAAATGCTAAGCAAAAGCACTGCAATGTTATTTTCTTCCTTCTTTCCTTTCTTCCTTCCTCCCTTCCTCCCTCCCTCCCTCCCTTCCTTCCTTCCTTCCTTCCTTCCTTCCTTCCTTCCTTTCTTTTTTGGGGGAGGTACCAAGATTGAACTCAGGGATGCACAATCACTGAGCCACATCCCCAGCCCTATTTTGTATTTTATTTACAGACAGGGTCTCACTGAGTTGATTAATGCCTCGCCATTGCTGAGGCTGGCTCTGAACTCAAAATCCTCCTACCTCAGCCTCCAGAGCTACTAGGATTATAGGTGTGCACCACTGCAGCTGTCAGCAATGTTATTTCTTAATGTCATTTAAAAACAAATGTACTACAAGTTTTAACAGAGTCTTTTTATTGCTGTCATACAAAAGTATCTTAAATACCCCTTCTATTTAAGCAAGACTAAAGAGTAAGTGTTATGTTCTTTTACTGTTGTCTTTTGAAACTCATTTCCAAGTCTGGCAATATCCCCTGTGTATCGTCACACTTAAGGGAAAGTAGTGCTGTCCTTGACTCCAATTGGAAGAAACAACAAGAAGCTCTGCTTTGGGGATTTTTCTAGACTCTGCCTCATAACTCTTCTCTTTGCTGACTTTATATGTTTTTACAGAAGTTAACTATGTCTTTGAGAATAATAGATTTCTATAAATTCTTCTAGTGAATTCTTGAATTTCAGTGTGGTCTCAGGACCCTGATATTTGTATTTTTTTTTATCAGAAATGAGAGTGGTCTGAGGACTGCCCTTTCATTTTATACATGAGCTATTATTTCTGACATCATTTTAAACACATTAACTATAGCATGCAAGTGGTAAGCAAGTTGCCCATAGTTATGTAGATAGGAAGCAGGTTCACCTCCATGGTAACTGCCCCAACTTGGGCTGTCCTCAGTCAAAGCTCAGAGTATGGAATCAGAATCTGCCTAGAGGTGGGACTTGGGACCAATATATTTTAAAGTTCTCCATATGATTTAAAAACACACACAAATTTGAGAACCCCTGAGCCAAAGTCTCTGCTTCAAATGACTTAAGGTTGTGATTTCACCAGTTAACCTTGAAGAGAATCCTATCACTCTTTAAGTAATTGGCTTCATTTTAACCAGTGATGTATCATAAAATAATTATGTGTAACAGGAGGTTGTCTTTAATCTTTAGAAAAAAATGAGAAAATGTTCAAGACCCTCTTATCCTAAGGAAAGAGCATGTTTATACAGCTTTAAGTGACATACCTGTTTGAGAATCTCTTTGTATGTATAGTTAACTATGTTATATTTTAATATAGCTGTTATATTTTAAAAATAGTCAATTAACACTGAGAATAAGAGTCATCTCATAATCAACTTACTCTAGTAGCTAGAATTACCCTCCCATAAAAAGAAAGATAATATTATCTTTTAAAAAAAGCTACCATGATTTCAAGCACAGGGTATAAATCAAGAGAACATAATTCAAAGAATGTCACAGAGATTTTGTTTTCAAGGGTGCAGGCCTATATATCACTATCTGAGAGAAAAACATTGGAAAAAACAACCAACCCTATAAAATTATGATCTACCATATTTGTGCAAGATACCTATATGAATTGCATCTATAATTTATGAAAGTTTTCTAATAATTAGAAGAATAAAGCTATAGATCCTGGTGTGGTGGCACAGGCTTGTAATCCCAGTGGTTCAGAAAGCTGAGGCAGGAGGATCAGAAACTCAAAGACACCAATTTAGTGAGGCCCTAAGAAACTTAGAGACACCCTGTCTGAGGTGTGTGTGGGGGGGGCAGCTGAGCATGTGGTTTAGTGGTTAAGTGACCCTGGGTTCAATCCCTGGTACCAAAAGAAAAAAAATGAAATTTGGGTTTTTAATCTATTCTTTATGATTTTAAAAAATGCATTTTCTGTTAGTACATTTGTTATTTTTCTGATTTGTTTACTTCTGCCCAAAGAGGGTCTTTTAATAACTGACACTGACCATAAGTGATTTGCAGAAGCTTGGATTTACATATTCATAACCACATGCAGAAATAATCACAGGCACTTTGAAGAATCCAAAAGGAGTCCTTTATCATGGCATTAAAAGTGAGTTCAAGGATAAGCTAATTGAAGCTAAATCAGTTGTAAATTAGAAGATTCCAGTGTAGCCAAAAAGCACTTTAGACTGAATTTCAGCAGACCTGAATTCTTGCTCTAGCTTACTCCAACTAGTTATGTGACTTTGGTCAAATTAACATTTCTGTAGTAGTTAAATCATTTTCTAAATGATTAATGAGTATACAAAATCAAAATTTTGTCCCCATGTGTATAGTTTTATGAATATGTCTTGTGAATTTATATAAAAGGGCATTTCCATGTGCAGAAAACATGGATCCCTTGACTCAGTGAATATATTTACCATGTTTGTTTTGCTATATCAAACTGATATGCCCTTGTCAGTTCATCCAGGTGAGCCTGCAGCATGGGTTGCATCTCTTCCCGTGGAGATGGAGTAAGAGTGGCAGTAGACTGTTGTCCAAAAGAGATTGCAGGAGAGGAAGCCACGCCTCGAACAGGTGGAGTTGGGACCCGATCATCATCTTCTTCCAGTTCATCTTCCATACTCTGGTGTACGTATGTTTGTACTGGTAATGGTGGGCACCAACTATCACTGTCATAGCTGAAATTAGATGAGGAAAAATGCACATTAATAGACAAACAAAAATGGCTACACTGACAATAAACAGCAACCACACGGTGTCTAAAATGTTCTCTCAGTTTATTTCATCCTGATCACATTGTCAGTGCTACTATAGTAAATCACCTAATTTGAAATTGTAATTACAACTGTTATCTCAGTATCTCAATTTATTCTTTAAAGATCTTTTTGGCTAATTGTTACCCCACATTTACAAAAAGCAATAACTTCCCAACAAAGTTACTAATGTGGAAACACCAAATTGCTAATTAAAGACAATTAATGAATTTAGTGCTTCCTTCTCTTATGCACCAGCAGAATACATCAATAGAGCTGACTGACCATATAAGAAGTATCAGATAACTTGATTTGCTTTTTTTTTAAAGAGAGAGTGAGGGGAGAGAGAGAGAGAGAGAGAGAATTTTAATATTTTATTTCTTAGTTTTTGGCAGACACAACATCTTTGTTTGTATGTGGTGCTGAGGATTGAACCCAGGCCGCATGCATGCCAGACGGGCGCGCTACCACTTGAGCCACATCCCCAGCCCCTTGATTTGCTTTTATTCTAGACTTATGACAACCTTTCTATTTGATATTCCAGTCATAAGACTTCATGACACAAATTATACTCAATATTACTTTATTTCCCTTAATTTTATCGGTAAAATCAAATGCTTCTGCTTACATTGAGTGTTAAATTAAAACCAGAAAACAGAAGTTCAAAACCTTGCCCTACAAAATATATATTTTTTAAAAAATTGTTTTATTGTAGTAAAACATTTAATATGAAATGAACCTCATTGACATATTTTAAGTGCACAAAATACAATTATTTTAAATACTTATATTTCATGTTCAAATTACATCTAGAAAGGGGATTATGGTCCAGGAATATGACCATAATATGACCAGGAATATGTTTTTGTTGTGGTACAAAATCAGCAGAATTTCTACTTATACTTTTTCTGTAACCCTAATGTTTTCAGAAATCAAATAAGTCCTAATATACTTTTTTATAGATTTTTAAGTATAAGATAAAAATAATAAAGGATTTAATTGTTTTCTTAATTCAACATCTTAAATATCTCCTGAATCTGCCTCCTACATCTCCTCTTCCACAATTATTGATCAGTCACCTTCTATAAAATAGTTCACTAGCTTTCTGATTCTCTTTTCTTCTTTTCCACCCTATCTTTAATGCAGGCAACAGGATGTTAATTCACATCACACCTACACTTACGATCATAACTAATATGAGAAAAGTCAAAACTCATTAGCTGGCTTAAAAGATCCTTCCCCAATGGATTAATCTGTTATTTTAGCCCTGTTTCTCACTATTTCCCCAACATCAGCCTATTTTCTAATTTTTCCTAAACTCTGGGTCTGCGTATGACTGTTCTCAAATCATCTATCTGCCTGTGGGTTCCTGGTCACCTCAAAGGTGGTTAGTTTTGTGGAACCTTCTCTACCATTTCCATATACAACTGATTAGAATTTTATAATACCTACATTGTGGAACTACCCATGTTATATTGGGATTATTTGTCTCTGTCTCTTTTGTCCTATTATTCTGTGAGATCCTTAAGTCCAAGAACTATTTAATACTCCTCTCCATTGCTAGTGCTTAGTACCTAAAATTAGAATTAACTATCCATATCACAGCTATGCATAACTAGTCTTGTCCTCCCTTATAAAAAAAAACTGTAACTCATATAGATCCACTGTAAGTTGAATATCTTCACTTGAGTAACATTTTAATCATTTTGTTAAAAACTGAATATATCATAAAAACCTGCATGTGGACATGTATAGCAGTTTTATTTATAATTGCCAAAATTTGGAAGTAGCTAAGATATCCCCAGAAGTTGAATAAATAAACAGATACATCCAGACAATGGAATATTATTCAATGTTTAAAAGAATTGGGCTTCAAGTCATAAAAAGACATGGAGAAAACATAAATGCACCTTGGTAAGTGAAAGAAGTCAATATACAAAGGGTATAGATTATATATTTCCAATTCCAGAACATTCTAGAAATGGCAAAACCATGAAAAGAGTAAAAACATCAGTAGTGCCAGACTCTGGGGAGTGAGAGATGGGCAAAAAGCAAAGTGGATTTTGGAACAGTGAAGATATTTTGTATGATACAAGAGGAACTCAGCAGCAGGATACGCCCTATTCTAAAGGGGGAACACCCTAATCTCCTATTATGCTAAACCGCCCTATTCTAAAGGGGGAACACCCTAATCTCCTATTATGCTAAACCGCCCTATTCTAAAGGGGGAACACCCTAAACACAGATCCTGCCCTGGTCCTTGAGCGAGGTCACCTTGCAGAAGTCCTTCCACTAGACAGCATGGGAGTAAGCTGGCAAGGAGATTATCATACCTACTTGGCTGATGGCTCCCAGCAATACATGTCAACATGAATCTGTCCAAACCACAAAATGTACCACATGATAAGTAAACCCTGTGGGAAATGATGCATTCTGAGAGATAATGATGTGCCAATGCAAGTTCATCAACTAGAATAATTGCACCAGCTTGGTGAGAGATGATAGGAGATTATGCATATGTGAAAGTTGGGATAAATCACTATGCTTTTCTTCATTTACTTGTGAACCAAAAACTGGTCTATAAAACTAAAATCTCTTTTTAAAGTAACCCCAAATTTATCATCCTTTTTTCCCAACAGTTATGTGTTAGGGTCCTGACTTTATTTCATATAGCATACAATTCAGTAGATTGATATTAAGTAAATTATTAAAAATACAGGGTACTATAGAATTGATTTGGAAGGCCTAATATTGTTTTGGGGTTGGTCAAGGTTACAGTGATCACTAAAAAGAGAAAATTTTAAGTGACATATGTGTAAGGGAAATGGTATTGGAACAATTCAGATAGTTTCCTAAATGGCAATATCTTCCAAAGAAAGAAAAAAAATGGGCACAGGTGAAGCAGAGCACCACTTACTTTTTTTTTCTATGAAAATATGAGAATGGTCTACCAATTTTATTTCTCTTATCTATTCTGTTTATTAAATATATTTAATCTTTAGTCTACCTTTAGGATAGGTTTTATAGTTTCTCAACATGAATCTTCTGCTCAAACTAAATTGGTTTGTCTACTCTTGTCTATGTACTTTTCTGGTAGGTTTGTTTATAGAATCCAAGTTATTCAAATAAACTGGATGCCTCCAAATTTACCTATCTTAATCTGATAAATCCTCAAGCTATAGGTGAAACCTCATATCTTTATAAATATTTCCTTGATGAGGCCAACTAGCATTGCTAAACTACTCTTCTTAACTGGTGCTGACAATATTTTTCTACATTTATTTGAAAATTGATTATGCACTGTCTAATGTTCTTTCCAATGTTGGACTCTTTAAAACTTTAAAATATTTTTGTATTTACTTTTCACATGTTTATGGTATCTTTTTCTCAAGTGGATTTAAGCTACCTTAGAGTTATAACATGGAACTGTTCTTGTTCTGTTGCCCCTAACAGTATACCTTAAAAATAGTAGGTTATAAGCATATTTACTGATTTGAAATGAAAACACAAAAATTGATTAATTAATAAAAATGCTTAGGTTTATTTTCTTACTTAACTTTAAATATCATATTATTAACTCAAACAAAAAAATATACAAAAAAGCTAATCATAAAATAATTGTCCTTTTTCAGTATAGAATGTGTTTAACATTGTACTTCATCAATTAAATTTACATTTACTTTGTAAAATTCAGTAGAAAAGAGCACATTTATTTTTGTGTCAGAAAGTCATAATTGCACTTTCTTTACTTACATTGGTTTATTCCCATATATATTATACTTTTAAATAAAAAACTATATACTTAATCTTTCAAACGAAATTAGCCAGTTATCTCCTAAAATTTGTGTAGTCCATAAATAGTAAACTGTTCTTACTTTCAATAATCTACTAGAGATATACCTATGGAATGAAAACACAAAATGAACATAAGAGAAAGGAAAAGTGTATGGTATATGCATCACATGTGTTAAGGTAACAGAAAAAACATGGTAGTAAGTTGTATTAGATTCATTTTTATTATTCAAATAATATCAGGCAAAGAAGTGTCTAACCATTAAAACATTATTTTTAATACTATGTAAATGCATTGCATTGTGTATTAAATGACTAAAACATATTTCATCACCTATCTCATTAACATTCTATACATTTTATCACCAATTCTTCTACATCCTTTTTCAAAGTTACTCTAGAACTTTAATATACCAACTCTGTATATAAGTCTACATGCAGTATATAAGCAAAGCTGGGAAAAGTCCATGGATTCAAAGTGATTTGTACCAACATTAGATAAATAAACAAAGAAGGAAAGAATATCCAAAGAAGAAAAATATGAAAGAATAGAGGAAAGGAAGCTGGGATATAGTGCAAATCAAAATGGCGAAGAATTGTTCATCATCTCTGAAATAGTCAAGTCTTGATCCATTCCAGAGGAACATATATTTTAGTCTTAGTTCATGCAGCTACTAAGGAAGGATGAAAAGACTACAGATGTGCCTATGAAATTTATAAAAATGTACATCTGTTTTGATAGTTTCCTTCACATTTTATAATACACATCTTATTTGAGAGATAGAATTTCATCTTTTTCTTGTGTAACATTAAAATGAATAAAAATTCTTCTAATGCCAAACCATAGTTCTTCTGGCCAACCTTTCCTAGGGAAGTGCTTGTTCTTTTGACATTCTGTCAGTGAAATATGAGGCGTCATGTTATGTCTTGCCTGATGAATAATGATAAAGATGACGGCAAATCAATGCCACATGTGAACTAACTTGTTAAAGGCCAAATACAAATATCAAATTACTAATAAAAAATACAATAAAGTTCAACACTAGCAAAAGCTTGCCAATCTCTAATTGCAATAACAAAGCAAAGCACCAGTTTTATACTTAATTACTATTCAATGCTTCCTAGCATCATGACTATAATAAAATGTATATATTTATAGTGAAGAACTAATACATTTTAACACTATTTTGTCTAACTGAAGATGCATATTGATGAGAGAGAACATTTAGCATTGTAACCATATTATTGAATTAACAATTAAATATTTTGTTATTTGGACAATGCTTTGATAACTTTTGGTATTTAGTATTGTAAGGAAAGACTGGTCCAAGAAATGCTTAGAAAGAAAATTTCTGATTTCTAAACACTTAGAAATTATACTAAAAATTGTAACAAAAACTAGAGACTATATTTTCCAGATCACAGTTTTTATCAGCTAGGAATTGTGCCTAGATCTCCTCCTTTCGCACCTACCCACTTTCATCGTCTTATTTTACTGCCTTAGCATTTTTATATCATATGATTTCTAGATCATATGCTATGATATCTTGTATGTGATCCACCTGGAATCTCATGTCCTTCAGCATCATGTTCTCCAATCCATCATCTGTATTCAAAAATCAGAATTTTCCTATGGCATTAAGGATTCAAGATGAAAACTAAGACTCCATGTCAGATGTTGTCATACAAAATGTAGGTTAAAGCTCATAAAACCACATACAGAATCCACTAATTGCTGAAGGATGCAGACAAGTAATTAAAATAAAGTGCTGAGGGTAGGGCATGGAAGCGGGTGGTACTGAATAGGGGCAACTAAGAGAAAAGCAGATACCTCTAACTAGAATAGGGCAGGGTTTCCAAAGGAAGACCAATGGAGCTATTTCTACTCTCATTTTCTCATCACACATAATATTAATTTTAATTTTGTCTTTCCCCACAGAAATTTCTTTCCATTTGTTCAAAGAGTGACCTTAGTATTGTTTCAATGCAGCTATTGATTAACGACCTATTCCTAGTACATAAGATCCATTAGATCAGAGACTTATTTCTTGTTCTCCTTTGTCCTTACTTTTTGCTCTATATCTGGCATCTAACAACCACCCAACTTGGCAATGTTCTTTATGAAGAAATGATTCAAGATTCACGGCAATATTCTCCAGCTATCAGCTTTTTGAAGACTTATCTGCTTACCTGGCATCTATGATTATTCCTTGGGGTAGACAAATTATTATTTTGTATACAAAATTCCCCAAGAGTTCATTGTACAAAATCGTGTGTGTCAGAGAGAAAAAGACAGAGACAGAGAGACAGAGAGATGGAGATGGATAAGTGTTGTGAAGGGGGTTACTATCTAGAATGTGCTTTCTATCTTCCCCTCTGGGTCACAGGTCAGTTTTCCCTAGTAATTGTACATTTATCTTGTGTCTCCTATGTCTCTTCCAAGTACAATGCTTAGCACTTATTACACTTGATAGAAATATTTGCGGATTAAATTATCTATTATGATGTTAGAAATAAAAGTGTCATAATCTGTATATCTCTGTAAGTAGTATAACTGCAGAATCCTTGATGGATAGAAGTAAAAATTATCAAAAGCAAAAAATTAATTCTAAAGTTTCTGTACTTTGAATATGAAGAAAACCTCAAGCCTAAATTATGAAGTTTTCACACTAAAATATAAAAAGATTCTATAGAAGTTCTCATCTGTGAAATAGTCAACGTTAATTTCATGAATAGCAGACTACAACCTGAGTCTAATAATATTTCCTTTTTGGTAGTGTGAGGTTTGCACATTAGAAAACACCAAAATGTAAAGATTATATGCAAAGGAACAATATCAGCCTCAGCTTAGTAAGTTTAATTTGTTCTTTTTGCATTGACTTTAAATATGTTTTCATCACAAACAATTGAAATAAAACTTACAATATTCTTTGAAAAAAAAACAAACCTAAAATAGAAGTAAATCTAATTCTGCGGTTAGTATTATTAACTGTTTAAGACCTAACCATTACTTTGAACAAGAATGACTTTTTTTCAGCAAATACTAGGTAAAGTGATAAAAATTCAAAGGTAAATAAAGACTAAAATACATCCTAAATAGACTTCAAATATACATATGAATACATATACACATGCATGTAGATATATACATATACATGTATATGGTCAACAAATATAATTTACCTATTTAAAAAATCAAGTTGATATTATAGAAATCTTTAAAAAGGGATTTTTTAATATCATGCATTTTGGATGAATATTTAAACAAATTAAAATCCCCTTAAGAAATAAGTTTTTGCTTTATATCTTGATATTCTGAAAATGATTTTGTCAAAAGATAAAAGTCTGCAATAGCATGTGTTTTTTCATTATCAAATTAGTATTTCCAATTCTACTGCTAGATAAAACAAAATCAAGTGATAAGTTTAGTACTCACTTTGATGGAATTAGTTTTATTTTAATGAGTAACTGGCCTTATTATATTGTATATATATTTCAAGTAGACTCAACAAAAAATGAAAATAGAAAGAATTCCAAATTACCCATACTTTTTGTGTGATCTGTGTTTTCAATTTTATGCTTATAAAGTTTTAATACCACAGCTTTCACTTTATATTCATCTTTTAAATTTCATTCCCTCATTTTGTGATGATTCTGTTAAAAATGCAGACTGTAAAATTCTGTGTGATAATCTTTTCTTATGGAATATGTATCTTTGCTTTTCCTTTTCTTTTGCAATGCTGGAGATTGAACCCAGGGCCTCTCACAGGCTAAGCAAGAGCTCCAACACTGAACTACACCTTCAGCCCTTATAGGTCTGCTATTTCTTTGCTCACAATTCATGTGAGACTAACACATTTATACCTTGAGGTAAATTAAGTTCATATAAAAAATTTATTTTTTTTTAAGTTACGGAAAGAAAGCATATACCCTTAGCTGCCTATTTCATAGGTCAATATATTTCTAAAATATATAAATGATAATAATATGAACATATATGGGCATTATAATCCCAGAGAAATAAATAAAGTCCTTTGGAGGGAGAAAAAGACATACAAAAATATGTGATGAGTATGTGTGTGTGTGTGTGTGTGTGTGTGTGTGTGTGTGATGTGTGTACATGTATACATACTATGTGTGTGTGTATATATATTTATATATATAATACATGTTATATCTATACAGATATATATATATATATATATATATATATATATATATATATTAAAATAATATTTTTGAAAGAAAACAAAAGCTATGACATAGAAAACAGTTATGAAAAGTACTCTGGGAACCTCAGAAGATTTAGAAAGCAGATAGAAAAAATGATAAGTACATACATATGATATTTATTTGAACCAAGACAAGATTTAAATCTATCATTCAAATAAACTGATATATATATATATATATATATATATATATATATATATATATATATATATATTCTAAGTAAAGAAAATGTATGCAAAGAAAAACTGTCTGTATTCTCTATTTTAGGTTACATAAAGGTCTAGTCAAAATAAACAGTGACCTAGGAATTATAAAAAAGACATAGGATTTATTCATACAGAAAAAGAGAATATATTCTTTTGACCTGTTTTTTTTTCTTTCAAATAAAAAATTATCTGTGTCTGTGTTCAAAATCAATTAACACTTAAGCTTACAGAGGACATTAACTCTTGTTAGATGTTTCAAAAGAAAGAATCAGAAAACTGATCACATTTAAAGGTCCTCAAAGGAAATTTTCTAACTTAAAAAGGTTTTGTTACAGAGTGTGCATCGGCTTGAACCTCTTTTATTGTCCCTGCCCCTAAATTCTCATCAGAGCTGATGATTAAAGTTCTACCCATTGCCCAGGTCCCTACAATTATCCTATTGTGATGGCGCTCTACCATGGCGCCCTGTTATGGCCAGACATCAAGTCATTAGAGAACTGCAAGGGATGATGAGGAAGGTTATTTTAATTTCCTTTTCAGCCCTTCTCAGGAGTGGCTCTTTAGTTCAAAGAGCTGTGGGTACTTGCTTTCAAACTAACAAGCAATATTATAAATGTAGGCTGCATTATCATGATTGCAGACAATCTGAGGCACTTGAAGGACAAGGATTCACAGTCCTGAATATGTGCTGTTTTGTGTTTATCAGCTAAAAATACACGGACAGTGCAAACAGGAAAGAGGGAAAATGTAATGAAAGGGTGGGAGGGGAGCTAAGAAAGAACAAGAACTCAGGGCAAAAGAGAACAATAGAGAGTGGAATGCAGCCTGGGCCATTTTGTTGGTATATAAAATACCATTTACCCATTCTCTTGCTGTTCCACTGCATAGTGTTCCAGCTCTGTGCCAGGAAGGGGCTGAACTGGGGGAGGAGGTAGAGGGACATTGGCCCAGGTTGATCCATTGTTTTTCTGTGGTTTAGAGGAGTTTTTATTTTTCTTCTTTTTTCCACCTTTTCCACCTGGAAATAATAATGCATTTATTCACAGATGGTGAATATCAGAACAAACAGGCAATATCAGGTGGAAAGATGTATTTGTTTTCAAAATACCAGAATCACTATGTTAGAGATGGTAAAAGCTATAAACAATGAAATGATACAATCAGAAACACATTTTTATAAATCACTCAAAATGATATTGTTTCTTTCCCATTGCATTAACTGCAGAGCTGAATAAACCAAAAACATTGCTGCTGTATCAAAAGAACATTTATTGATTTATTCATGTCTGCTGCCTCCACGTTTTCATTGTTAGAGGAAATAATGGTCCATAACAAATTCTTTTAAATGTCAGATTTTAGTGCGTTTAAAATGCTCTTTTGCATAATCTCTCTCAGTGGAAAATACAGTGTCTAAGGATACAGGCTTAACTTTTCCATTAGAATTTGCTAAATTTAATTAATCCAGGAGAGTAACATTTTTCTCTCAAAAGTCACTGATAAAAATCAATCAAATACAATCTGGAGAATACCTATAAACCTCTCACAATGATACATTTCATAGACTTTTTGACTAATAAATGGCACAATTACTTTTGCATATAGTGAGAATATTTCCCAGATGTTTTAACTATCACATTTTGTAAATTCCAAAAAGGAGGAAAAATTAATGATAATATAGTGATCAGTTTCAGTACTATTTGTTACATGAATGAATTCATGCACAAATATTAGCAAAACATAAATGAAGGGTGTATGAGCCATATCTGAGATTACATGATGCTTAATGAACTATAAAAATAAAATTCATCATCTGCATAGTGCTGTACTTTTTAAAATCAAGTAAATAAAGCTTTTTCATAAAAATGGACCTCAGTTGGATGCAGAATGAATACTTCTTGAGCAAAATGAAAATGACCTTTCAAGGGTGACTCAGTAACTTCCAATAATCCCACCTCAACTTATAGCTAAATTTTAAGCATAAGATATTTGTAGCAGGGCTATCTAGCCATTTAGATCTCACTAAGAAGTCAATCCATCCTCTTTCTTCTACAACTGCTGAGTCAGATTATGCAATTTGGTAATAATGTATTTGAGTGCCAGAAAGTGATAAAACTCTTAAACTAGACACTACAGCCAATTATTGAGTTGTGTACATTTTCCACATAGGATACATAAATATTTAAAAGAAGATCCCTACAAACAAAGTGCTTTCAGCTTTCCTCTCACTTCTATTCTTTGACAGGACAAAAGATATTAAGAGGAGGGTAAGAAAGTGTCCTCTGTTTAGTGAGTAAGAGTTTGGTTTCTGAGTTTGAAATTTAACTCCTCACTCAAAAGGTATTGCCTTAACTTACATACATGTAAAAGAAATATGAACTTATTCCAATTTTTTTTTTCTTTGGTACTTGGGATTGGACCCAGGAATGCTTTACCATTGAGCCACATCCCCAGCCCTTTTAGTTTTTATTTTGTGACAAGATCTTTCTAAGTTGTGTAAGGCCTTGGTAAGTTGCTGAGGCTGGCCTCAAAATTTGTGATCCTCCTGAGTTGTTGGGATTATAGGCATGCAAAAGTTACTACTTCCTTGAGTTGTCCTGAGGATTATAAGAGATACTGTATATGAAGTGCTCAGATGCACAGAAAAACTCAATAAATGCCAATCATAATTGCTTTCTCCTGTCTTCTCTTCCTCATAGCAAAACCAGTTTCACTTGTTTTCTGAAGTCTTACTTGTCAGAAAAGGCCTCATATTCAGAATAAAAATAATAATAAGCTTGCTCGGTTATAAGTATGTAATTTTTGTTTTTAAGGTAAATGAACCTCAATTCCTCATTTCCTTAACCCACCAATGACTAAGGTCTATTTCCTTTTTACAGTATCAGAACTATATTTCAATTATTGAGAGAAGAATGCTTGAGCTATTTGTTCTTCCTGATCACTCCCTTTCAACTTTATGTATGCACAATCCTAATCACATTCTACAGCATTTTAGAAATGTCATTTGAATCTCACCTGAACCAAGTGCCTAAGAAAGAAGTTCCAACACCTCCGTATTCTAGATGATGACACTAAGGCTCTGAATGTTATGTGATTCACCTTCACATAGCAAGAGAACAATCAGATTTACTACTGAGCAGCTTAACTTGAAACTATTTCTAGAGCTCCGAACCTCATTGTTGAAGCCCTTGCTCAGGTTCAAGAAAGCTACTCATTATTATGCTTCCAAACAACAACAGGCTTTAAAATGTGTTCTGGAAATAGCTGAAGCACAGAGAGAATTACTGAGGACTTTACAACCAACACTTATTTTTCCCCTGTTCTGGAGAAATATCTGTTCTTTCATTTGATCAGTCTGGGTAGGACTATTATTCATCAGCACATGCGTCTTAGGATGTCTTAACAACACTTTGAGATGGAGGTGAGCTTGATATAACTGACAACTGTTAAAATCTCTTGAGATCTGAATCTTTAGAGAAGCAAGCCACAGTCTGCTGCTTCACCTTGAACCCTGTATCATCTGAAGGCCAGAGTACCTAAATTATGTTTTAACGGAGCAGATATTGATGCCTTGTAAACATATTTGACCCTTTTCTCTTAAAATAAAAATGTAAATAGTTGGATAGTTAAAGTTTAAAAAATGACTTCTCTGTAAAAAAAAATCATAAAAGTGATTCATTTTAAAATTAAACATATGGTCTATTTTTAAAAAAAAATTAAAAGATTTAGCTATTGTTACCAATATTTTATATTATATACACATACAACTATGATTTCAAATACTATTTTAAAACATCTGAGTTTTATTGTATAGTTTTTACTGGTTGGATTTTTAACAAGAAGTACTCAGAACTTATATATTGAATGCATTATAAAAGTGTTTCAAAGAGGGTAAGAAGTTCACTCAAATAATTCAGAAATGCCCAATTTTCTTTGTCACTGTGATTATTTTAAATTGGTTTCACAAATGTGCACAGATTTAAAAAATCCCATAATATATGATTAGCTAGCCATGGGGCAGTTAATTCTTAGATTTGGCCCCTAGGAAACATAGCTATAAATAAAAGAATTAAACAAAAGTGTAACATTAAACTCAATTAGACTAAACTGTAAAAGGAATAATCACCTCACTCTTACCTACTAAAAAATGATTTCTATCACCAATTCAAGTAATCCTGTATTCAAATGTAGATGAAGTAGTTAATATAATTCCTGGATATATGTAAATGTCACTCAAGAGATTAATGGATTCAAAAAGCAGCAAGCAACATTGTGAATCCTGTTCTGCTTTCAATTACTCAAAAGATACCATTTAAATTTGGTGACAATCAATCTATACAGAACATTTAATGAAAGATTTACAGGTCTTATGGAGTCCATGGCTTGCAATATGGAGATTTCTTTTCATATATTGCTTGATCTTTACATATATTTAATGAAATAAAAAGGAATATCCAACAAAATTACTTTTTAATTATTCAGAAAAATTGTGGGACAAATTACAAATAAATGCCAGCATAAATGACATAGAAGGTCATTCAAAACATTCCCTTATATTATTAAGCCAGTTTAAATTCATAACAGATGTTTAAAATTTTCTGAATTCTATAATGTACCTAATCCTACCAATAGGCAAGAAGAGCAAATGACTCATTTTGGAGGGAAGAGAGAGCATTAACATTTTCATTCTGAGAAGGTTCCATCTCCTGAGGAAAAGTAATTTAGTAAATGTAACCCTAATGATAAGAAAAAGTTAACTCTTCATAGTCTTGATGCCTGGGAGACTGCACAGTATCATAGTACACTATAATCCTTTATTATTAATATGTAATTTTGAAAAACCAAACAAAAACTCCATAAAAACAATTAGCATATAATTAAGCATATTAAGTAAGTGGAGTCAGGAACCAGTCAGAAGTAGGCAGAAAAAGGCATGTGATGTAAATAGGTGGAATTTACAATGTGGTTAATACAATATCCTCACATACAAAGGGAGGATAACTCATTAGAATAGGAATATATTTCTATCCAATAAAATGCATTTTTCATTGGTGGTAGCAAGATACAGCAGCAATAAACACTTGTTGGTTTAGCTGATATTTCTCAAATATATATTAAAAGTGACAGCATAAAATAGTTATTGTTATCAAATATTGTATTTTTGAAGTAAAAATTAATAATTTCACATATTAACATTCATATTTAGCATAGTAATCATTGAATTGATAACTATTACATAATACTTGAGAGGTTGTCCTAAAAGAGGAAGTTATATCATTGGCATCCCGATATGAAATCATCTCCGAGATTATTTTCATTTCAGTTGAATTTATCTTTTGATATCAATGACCTGGAATTAACTTTCATGCATGATCTTTTTATTATAAAGTTCTTTGGACTCATATATTTGGTTCAAGATGGAATGAACTCATCTGCTCTTTAAGGAATAGTAATTAGTAAAATGGCACTATTTTTCTTTCAATACATTATTGTGCAGTTAGTACGTAAGTGATGACAAAGATTTTTATTGCCCACCCCCACCAAGGTATAATTTCACCAGGATCAACTGTTATTGTCATTTGGAAGATAAATGCCTGACAGTGGCTTGCGATTCAATATTTCCTCATCAGTTGTTAGGGAACACAGGTCATATGCTGGTGACAAACAAATATTTCTCCTTACTGTGATGAGACCAACCTGAGAGACTGCCACTCCTTTCTGAGCTGTTGTGAGAGCTGGTGGTGCTGAAATCCTGTGACTGGTTGTGTGGCATTCTATTAGACAATCCCTCAGCCAATCGGTAGTCAGGGATGTAAAGTAAGGCTAAGGGTTAAAGGTCAGAGGTCATAGTGGCATCATGTGATTAGTTCACAGCACAAGCACATGCAGAACATGCAGTTAGCAACTCAGAAGCGGATGTCGTGGGAGTGTGAAGGAATGTTTCCTCTACCCTGTCCTAATGGAAGTACAGATGGATTGCTGATCACTATATTGAAAAACAGCTGAAAGGATGAACCCGATTGGTGTTGGTGTGTGGTAGCAGCGGTGGAGGCAGTGGCGGTGGTGGTAGGAATTGTTCAAGGTACTGAATACATGCCAGTATGTTTTTTTTAGTTTAGGTAGTGAACCTGGTAATGCATCACTGAATTGAACAACAAATACTAATTTCTATCTCATGCACAAATGACATGAAGTTAACTTCTCAGGACAGAAGAATGTGACTCACCATTGTTACCTTTGTTCTGTTTGGGCAGAGAATAACCAAATCCCATCAGATCTGTTTTTTGCTGAATTGAGCTTTTCCACTGTGGATCAGGCAGATCGACAGCCAATTCATGGATGCTATTGGAATGCAAGATCTGTGTCGTGGCATATGGGGTAGCCTGTGTTATTTGGCTGGAACTGTTGTAAGTGGTTTTGGTAGTGAAGTTAATGCTGCTATAAATGGCTCCATATGAGAGCATCTTTGCTGTTTTATCCCCTTGGCCTGGAACTGGTGGCAGCACATCTGTGATGAACATAGGGAAATGAAACAATTTAATGACACACAGGAAGCCCAAAACTATCAGAATTGAAGATGAAAAATAAATGTGTCATGCCACACGTTTGCATTTCAGCTGAGATGGGCTTCATGAACCAATGAAAGGTAGATGATATACAACCATCGCCAAGCTATCAACCTCAGTGACAGGCAGGCCTACTGCTCGTCCTTCACGTCTCACTGCTTAACACATCCCTTCCCCCATTTCCTCTAACCAGGAATGAGAAATTTGGGATATTTCAATACTGAAAAATGCTTTCAGTTGTTCACTATGTTTTAGAATCAAGGAAAGTGGTAGCAAGATACAGCAGCAATGAACAGAGGGAATCTACAAATCGTGCCTGAAAACAGCTCTTTCCACTTCATCCCCAAAGATATGGAATGTGGCTGCTAAATAGTTGCAAAAATTTCCAAAATTATACGACCCTGATTTTGAAATCCATTTTTCTGAAGTTTTTACTTGACATTTATGTGATCTGATTTTATAACTGCAGAAATGGATAACTGATGGTAGAAAATGTGTTCTTTTTTCTTGCATAACAAAGGAAAATTTTCATGAATAAGTCATTTCCATAATATAGCAGGATTTAACTATAGAAAAAGCAACCTTAGTGATCAGTGAGTTTAATTTATGCTATCAACACTTAGAAGTGGAGAATTACAGTTTCACGTTGTAATACAGCAAGAGTAAAATTAAACTTCAGGAACAACACTGAATATCAATCGGTCCATTTATCATTTTGGTATGCTGAATTATCTTTACAGGATGCTTTATAATTCAGATCTGCCACCTCGCTCCTGAGCTCTTTTCCCTTTTCAGAAGAAAGACACTAAGTGAATCTAAAAGAGAAATCACTAACTCTAGTATTAATCATGTACAGTTAAGATAAATCTAATTATAGTGCAGTCCTTAATAATGTATGTTCTGAAAATATCACTTCATAGGACTTGAGGTCATGAAACCACTTGATCTCTTCATTATAAGACATTTCAACTGACTTTAAAACTTTTAGATTTGATAATGCCCATAGTACTTGAAATAAAAGTGCTTACAGAAGTATTAGCTTTTCTTTGGAATTTTATAAATACTAAAAAAAATCTTCATTAACAACAGTGACAAGAAATTTATAATATATTGTATACAGTGTGCAATTTCACTCTTTCTGAAGTTTTGAAAGTCTGGAATACCAACCTGTTTTACAAATATGTGGATGTTTATTGAAGTAAAGATTTTAAAGGCATCTCAGTGAGACTGTTACACATATTCACATTTTAATTTATGCTAGGTTGCATAAGCAAGAAATTGTTTTTGGATTTCAGAATATCAAAATTGTTTTTCTGTCATTCTTTATTTGTGATTAATAATTATAGAATCTGATTTTAAGAAGCATTGTTCATTCTCAAGTATTAGTATCATTTATTTTATTCTCAGAACCTTGAATATTTAAGACTATATCAAAAATTGGAAAAAAAACCCACCAGATCTTTTTTTTTGTATAAGTTTTTGGGCTCTCTCCACCTATCTCTCACTGCTGAATATTTGAATATTAATTGAATAGAAATGTTTCTCCTACATGGACCTCAGTTTCTCATATCTTGAACTTAAGGTTCTCCAGAGTCCCTTCAGTTACATGTTATTGAAAGGGTTCTGTGCTCAAACAATTAAAAAATGGAACAATGTTGTCCAAGAATATAATTCTACATAATATTACTAACAATTAAACACTAAAGTTATGGCTCTGGAAATAGAGTATCTCTCTTTCTCTGCTAGATGAAATTATAGTCAGCCTTCCAGCCTAAGTGCTTCTATATTGATTTTTGGTCTGCATGTATTTTCTTCAAATATTATTTGATCACTCCCACATTTTCAAAAACTAAATTAAATTATATCCAACACTGAAATATTGGAGGATCACACATGAATATCTGTATGTGGAGGAGAATCTTATAACACGAAATACTCTGGAACTCTGGACTAGCCCTCCATTCAACAAGCTGGCTCTGAATAAGTGCTGCCATCATTAGGAAGGACTTTTCATTTAATATTTCTTGCTGTCCCTGCCAACCTTAATGCTGTCTGACTGGCACTTGTTAACATTTGTTTTGGAAACCTATGAATTCGAGAAACCTTGACTCCAGTTTGGATTAGTGGCGCAGCTTTTGAGTACCTTGGCTTTATTTGTATTCATGGATTTATTTTATTTTTGCCCAATGTAATTATTTGTATGAAGGACTGCCTTCCTCATGGCATCATAAGTTACTTGAGAACAGGAGCCTATTGGATATATGCTTTCATTACCATAATTCCTCACCTACTGTTATGAGAGTAAGCACTTGCTGATGGAATGTTTAAATGCATTTCTCATAGTTTGCATTGGTAAAATGCAAAATTATGAGATAATTAATATTTTCATTTTTCAAAATATGATTTTCATTACATTCATATATTGGTATTCTATTTGTAAAGGGAAAATGTCAGTATCCATGCTTATTTTTCTAAGTGAATGTGGTTATAAAATGATACATATGAACCCAACTTCAGACTACACAGCAGTATAAATAAAATAGCAGAGGCATTAAAAATCTACCAGACGTGCATTCTATATCCACTTCTCAAATTATCTTGCTTAACTCTAGTCTCTTGACTTTAAACATGTAAATATGTTTATGTATTTCATAATAATGCAAAAGACATTATTATGAAATACATAAACAGTATTTCAGTATTTCTGGCACAAGTGTTTAAATGACTATCAAATTGAAGAGAGAGTGGGTAGAAACTGGAAAAACTTTGTCTTGGCCTTGATATTCATGCCATAAAAATAAGGTACAAATGGAAGAAAAACCCTGCATTCTACCTTCAGTTAAATTGGACTAAGATATTTTAGATGTTAATTTAGCTTGCTAGCCAACAGAAAAAGAAAATGTTTTCTCCATCTGAGGCATGTATCTCTTGATACAAAGATAGAACCTTGTGATGTTCTAATACAAAGTGTAAAATAGGAAGTTATTATTGACTGATAAAAACTTTGGGAACAGAATTCCTTTAGGCAAAAATCAGTCTGCATTTTAGGGGAAAGATGATCTGTTTCCTTGGTTGGGAATACTCAGACACACAAACTTCCCAGGCGACAGTAAAGGCATACAGAGAGAAAGCAGGAAGTCAAAGAAACTTACAGCTTTCTTTGTATTCTCTCATTTAATCTGATACCTTTTGGGAGGTGATTATGCAGTTAAGCTCTGTGTGTAAACCATATATTGTCATCCATTTAATTCTTATTACACACCTACGAGGTAGGGATGATTATCTTTATATTTTATTTTCAAGAAGGAAAAGGAGTTAATTGAAATGATATTCATAGAAATCAGGCTTATGAAATACTTAGTAACTTTATAATTTGAGGTATTACTTTATATGCAAATACATTGTTAATCCATCTTGAAGAGAGAATGCAAGGATCCATGATTACTCCAAATTTTTAAAATTTTTATCTTAGTTGTAAGTGGACACAGTGCCTTTATTTTTTTTATTGATTTTTATGTGGTGCTGAGGATGGAACCCTGTGTCTCACCCATACTAGGTGAGCACTCTACCACTGAGCCACAGGCCCAGCCCTTCTTTTTAAGTGAATATGCTTATATAGTCATACATGTGAAATCCACTGCAGCTTTTAGTAGAACTGGAACCGTTTAGCACAGCCCTGGGTATTCCGAATTAATTCTCCAAGTGTGGAAATCTTCTAGTGTGTCTATCTAAATTTGCTTTGCTTTACAAGAATCTCCAAATTCCTCACTCCAGTTTTCTACTTTTTCCATTCTCCACCCAGAAGAAGCCTGAATGATTTAAAACAGTGTTTACATCTCAGCATTCTCCTCTTAAAAATCCACCAATAATTTCTGATTACCCTCTGGACAAAGTTTAAACTCTTAATGTGACTTAGAACATCTTTTCTTTCTTGTCCCTTTGTGCTTTCTAACATTGTTGAACTCAACCGTTAGGAAGTTCCGTCTTTCCCTTCCTTCTTATCTCCTCACCTACCCTCCCTTTCAGTGCTGGGTAATAAACTTAGGCCCTTGGTCATGCTGGAGAAGTCCTCTACCAATAAGCTACATCCACAGTCTCCTTTTAATTTCTTAAAAAGGTTGAATGTCTGTCATTTTGTCTTTTAATTTTTTTCATTGTAGATGGACAACAATACTACCTTTATTATTTTGTTATTTTTAGGTTCGAACCCAGGGCCTCACATGTGCTAGGCAAAAGCTCTACCATTGAACCACAACCCCAGCCCAATGTCTCTCTTATTTCTAGTCTCTTATTTCTAGCAGCCTTTATTTCAGCCTTTCTTATCAGGGTACTGATAAGGCAGTTCAAGTCCATTTACTGTCTGCATAGTATTGTACCAGGAGAAAACTTATGTATAATTGCTGAGCCAATCAGGGAATTCTCTACTCCTCTCATCTTTATCTAAACTAACCTATCCAATTGACCAGAAGAAAAAGTGCATTTGGGAGGAAGCAGTCATTATTTATATTAGATACAATTCTGTCTCTTTAGAAAAACCTATGGAGGGGAGTTTAGCGTGAAATTTTGGAGGTTTTATCATGTCAGCCACTTTGCACTGTTTTATCTTTGCTTTGGAATAGCAATTAATGATTGTAGAATAGAAAGTTCTCTCTGAACATGCCACCCCATCTAGTTAACTGTCTTCCTCACATGAAATAAAATGGGGTAAAGGATGATCACTTTTTATACCAATATTATATTTTTTCTGACTGCCATAGTGCCAGGTACACAGGAGGTACTCAATAAATACATGTTGAATAAGATTTTGAAAAATGAAGTATTTGTTGCAAAAGCATAAACCCTAATTATCAGTATACTCCCTGATTTTAGTTACCTTGTACTGATATTCCTAAAAACAAAATGTATTATGGATACTTCCACATTAATAATGACCTTCTTTACTTTATTATTTAAGGTATTATAGACACACTAATTCTATAATAAAATATTTTGGAAATATACAGAAATATTAGTATATGTGCTTTATTCTTTTAACTATGGAAGAAATACTCTGCATCTCTTAAAAATATCTGGAAAATGAAAACAGAAACAAAAACAAAATTAAAAACAACATTATTTCGAAAAATACAACTTACCTCCACGCCCAAAATTTCCAATTTCATTTGGGCCACTATTGCTGTTGTTCACTGGCAAGCTTGTGGCTGGCCATGAATCATCAAGCCATGGATAGCTGGGATCACCCGCATTTAGAAGGCCTGGACAGCTACAACAGAAATGAAAAGGAAATCAGACTATGGAGCTCAATGAAAGATTTTGATGCCTGTCTCATGCACTAGAAAGGCTTAAGGAATTTAAGAAGATTTTAATTGAATTTAGAATTAAAATGTGTAGGCTCTCAAAATTAAGGAACTTTGGCAATTCATTAAGGCTATATATAGATCAACCCTGTCAGTGGAAGAAGTCTCTTTGCCTGGGATCCTGTCAAACTCCACAAGAAATCAGACGTCTGCCCTGAAACTGGTGGGAATTGGCCATAGTAGTGACCCCCACACAAGGTTTGATGATAAATTGATACCTCAAGGAAACAACCTTTCAGAATGGCTTCTTGGTATTAGCCATTTCCAGGACTTTGGGTTATTTTGTTCCCAGTAACTGCAGTCCCAACATGAATCTGTCCTCTCTAGCCTGTCATCCTTATTGTGAGCCTTCATGTTTGATTTAGAGGCAAAGAACTTGAAAGAAATTAATGAACAGTACTTATACTGTTCCATCAATAGCACATTTCCAAGTTCTTTAAATGGAAAAATATCAGGGGGCTATTAAGTGTTTTTCTGAAGGCAATAAAAGACACCTGTGATCTGCTCCAGCATGTGAGTATAGTCTACAAGGAAAATTTCCTTCACATCATATTTAATAAAGAATTCCCTTCTTTAATGTTAAAATGGGATTTTGATTCCTTTCCAAGTTATTAACATATTTACAAATAAATAGAACATCTATAATCATTGTACTTTTTTGTTGTTGTTGTTGATAGACCCCTTCTGGTATAATACCTAAGAGGAACATGTGTTTCTATGGGAACTGCAATAAGAAGATTCAACTGCTTCCTTACTACATCCACTAGTTCTCATTAGACTTAATCTCTTTTTGCTAAAATATTGATTAAATGGGAGATTGGAAGTTATTACCAGAGCCTAATTACAATCTCCATATTGGCAAAGGAAAAACTAGATGAGGATATATGGGTTTGTTATCAGCTTTTATCAATTTCAATTGAGTATCCAAAGTTGTGGAATCCAGTCCTATCAATCTACAGCCTATTCATCATCCATGAATCATTTACTTTGTGATCGATTATATGTAATTGTTCACTCACAGCAATTTAGTGTGAGCCAATAAGGAGTCTTAAACAACAGCAACTTCATTTGCTAATGTCTAATTAATGCAATAAACATCCTGCTAACAAATGAACACATTCCTTGTGATATTTACCACTAATTTCTTCAGGGGCATCTGGGAGATATGAAACATCTGGACTTGATTCCTCTAAAGTGCACAACAGATAGATCATTAAACCTAGTAGTAAGCCATTTAATTCCTCCTAGAATTCTCAGACTTATAAGTGATCATTTATCACAATAATAGCTTCTTACTACAGAGTTTTTCTAGTCCTGATTAAAAATACTAATAAAGAATCTCCTTAGCATACCTTCCATTGCTCATTATTCCTCCATCTCCTCTTTGAAATGTAACTGTAAAAAAAAGACACAAAAAAACAGAAAGACATGTACACACACAAGTAGTCAATATTAATTACAATTAATAACAACTGCATATTGGACCTCAGTTTAGAACTAAGCCTATGGGAATTTTAACAAAATATAATTAACATAATTGTGCAGATAGTAAAAAGCAGTGGTTTGGCTCAGGGCAAAGTTATCACTTGCTCCAACTTTAATAGAATATTTCAAGTTTCTTCAAGTCAAAAGTATGGATAAATAAAAGTGACAATTTGGATTTAAACATCAAACACTATTATAAGTGGTGGACCTAGTAGTCCTGGAAGATTGACACAACATTAATGAAGAGTTATCAAATCAAACTGCTAATATTAACATAAAACTGTCTTAATTAAAAGGCATAAAGCAAAATATGTACTAGAAATTGAAACAGGAGAGTTTTAACAGGTAATGTCTTTCCAACAAGATAAGAAAAGCAGGTAACTGTTATTACACATTGCTTATCATCACAGATCCTTTTAAGTATGCTAATAGTTATTATGAATTGAATAGGTATAATTACAGTAGATGTAAACTGTAACTAATAGGGAATAGCATATTCATGAAAATAAAATTTTAACCAATTTATACTAAATGGACTCCAATTATATGTAATGATCACAAGTTAAAATTTTCTACAAAACTGTGCGACTTATTAACAATGTCCACTAGTATCTAATAGAACCAAGGTCAATGAAGCCACTCCCTCCACTCAATGTCTTCCACTCCACAAAGCTAACATTGAGCAAGTGGACTTCCAGGAACAGCCAAAGAATGTATATATCAGTTGAGGCCCATCACCTTATCTCAAACTGTTGAAGCCAAATGTATTTAGACTTCAAAATGATTCATACCCGAGAAAGGTAATATACTTTTCATACTATAATGTTTGAAGTAGCAAATTGCACTCAAATTTATGTAATATTTGTCCAATGAAAACTGAATATGAATGATTATAAAGTCTAAAATAGCTTCACACTAGTTTGTATCAAGTTTTGCCACTAAATTATTTAACTAGAAAATTATGGACAAGGTATTTGTTAAGAAACTTACAGATTACAAAATTGCAATAAACTTGAAATTCTAAAATCAAATCAAAACAAAACAAACAGCAAGGGTCAGTTAAATCAATCCCTGGGAATGAAAGAAAAATACCATTTTTCACAGTTGTGAAAACAATACATCTTATCTTTGGAACAGAATAATTATGTCTATTAAAAGTTGTTGCTTGGTGACTAAAAGTGAAATTTACTAAAATTTTAATGAAAGAATTCATATTTCAAGTAACCAAGCATATTTCCACTTAAGATAGACAAATTGTTTGGATACTTTTTCATTTGAATGGTTCTCCAAAATTCTTCTGCTTTTCAAGTTTGAGCTATTAAATATGATAACTCTTTAAATTTTGTAAGTTTCCAAGCACTGTTTCCTAGGCCCATATGAAAGGTCATCTAGTAACATTACTTTTCATGACACTACCAGGCAATATGAACATAATTCCAAGGGTCCATCAGGATTTCAAGACAGTAAAATAAATAAGGGCCTTCAAACTGGGATCTGAAATATACAACCTTATCATTTTTTCAGGTAACACCTCAAATGCATTGTAAAGCAATCCTGACAAAACCTTAACATCTGCCCAGAATTGGCAGTAGATAGCTCTGCAGAGATGATGAAAAAATACTGATCACTACAGAGTGACTTCAGGGCTAGGAGTCATGAATCAGCAGTGCAACTGTATCACATTGTGCCTCTTATTAATTGCTTTGAACACAATAGAATTAATCTGAAACAATTAATGCAAAAAAAAAATTGAGCACTAGAGGTATTCAATAAAGGCCTGATTAGGACACACACATGTAAAAATGCATTTTCACAATGTGAAAGTGGTACAGCTAATTAGCTTTCCATCTGATGTGACTTTCCAGTTATGTGGCATTTTAATGGAATATCAAGTGATTGTTTTACTCTGCCAAAAGGGAGTTAAGATAATGCTGTGAACATCATTGCAAATATGCAAATAAGCAGGTTCTGATGGGCTGCCTCTCAAAAATGTGCTGTTTAAGAGATATGTGAGATGCCACATAGTTCTCCCTAATTTAGATGACTTTTATTTCATCATCCAAAATTTCTGATACTGCCACAGGAATAAAGTATAGCAAAGAAAAGAAAAGAAGCTGAAGCTGAGTCACAAAAATTGTGTTGTACTTAACTCTATGAGATAACCAATGGCATATTTTCATCAAATGTGAAGTTTAAAGTAGTATGACATAACACTCAAAATACTATCAAAATATATCATTTATTAAGGTTAATTTGCAGATGTGCTAGAATATAGACCACATGGGATGGTCCATATCTGCCAGTTGAGAGCTAAATTTGGAAGCAAAATAATTAATTTCAAAGCATTTCACATTCAGTATTCAGGACATATCCATTTTATTTGTGTCCTAGTCGTCATTAACACGTGTTTCTCAAAGGATTCTAGACTGCTAATAGTTTGTCAAATATTCTATAATGTCATTCATCTCTATCTCTGCATGCCCGCTAACATAGGAAAAACTTCACAGAACATTACATGAATACCTGAATAACTTAAAATGGACTCCATAAAATTTAGTATACACAGGAATCTTTCATTTTGCATTTTTCTGTCACAGAAGAAGGAGGCGGACGAGGAAAAGAGGAAGAAGGAAAGTAGAGTAGGAGGAGGAAGAGAACACACACACATATTTTCTCTTACAGACACTGGTTAGCTGTGTTTTTAAAGTGAGGGAAGAAAGGGGACATCTTTTCACACTTCTTTTTTTTAATGTTTTGCTTCAAAATATTTAGATTAATTTCATTTTGAAAAGTAGAACAAGAGTAACTTAGTTTAATAGGCCATCAAAGGAGACTACAAAATAGAATGAAAAACTAAAACTTCTAAAATGGAAATAATATATAGCATTTTGATGAATGTTTGTGTGTATATAAACGTGCAAGTATGTGTGTGTGTGTGTGTGTGTGTGTGTGTGTGTGTGTGTGTATGGGAATGTGTAACATAAAAATAAATGCCATTGCATACTACAAGCTATTTTGAGGTAGTCCTCATTTATAAGAAAAGTTTAACTTGAAGGTGAAAGAAAGTGGGGTGAGGGGGTGATAGATCGATGGTGAATAATCTTTTTCTTGTTATTTTTTTATAATTTTGAAATCACAGTGCAGTAACTTTGTGCTCATCAGAAATAAATTTGGAGTAACTTAATTATTACAAGCTCTTAATCAGAAGTTTGTGTGGAATCTCAAATTAAAAGCTTACAAGGCATAACATATAGAAGTTTTGACCAAAAATGAACTGAATACTAATAATGTTTCCAGAAATTTCTCCCACATACCAGTGGGATTTTTCAAAGCTATATCATATACAAAGTAAGTCTACTACTATCTGACAGGATTAATACTACATGTCTGCCAGAACTGGGAGGAAAATGTAACTATGTGGTAAATTGGCATTTTGAGGTAATGTAGCTTTCAGAGTGCCTATCTCTAGTAGTTCACATTTTCCTACTCCAAATTCTTGCAGCCAATTCTCATTCTCTTTCCTGATATGCTTATTTGGCAAATATGAAAGCATATTAATCCTTTTTAATAAGCATTAACTCACCCCAGATAATCAGAGTATAAAATTCCATCAAGTCTTTTAGCTGCTTTTGGATAGTACTGTCAAGTAACTTATTTCACCACCAGTTATAAAACCTATGTGTGAGGTGTTTAGCATTTTCAAATTTTCTCACTCATGAATTGTTTATATTTACTGAGTTTCATAAAATGTTAACCTCAGAGATAATATTCAGAAAACATAACTTACCCTTTATACTTCTGGAAAATTACATTTATTTTCATTAATATTTGATGACTTCAGTAATCACAAATAGAAAAATGGATAGCAGAAGTTTGAAAAATACTGTGCATTTATCATAAAGATTATAATACAGTTATATACATTTATACTGATATATTTATATGAACCTTATCAAAGCTATGTAGATTTTTTCCAAACTTACATTGTCCTTTTTTCTATTGTCAAAAATTATTACAGATATTACCAAATATTTACTTCAAATTCAAAACCACTTAATATTTTCTATCTAAATTTCTACAACTTTTTTTTATTGTTTATAATAGTTTAAGGACTGAATATGTTGAGCAAACAGGACCCCCATTGGCAGTGATATGGAGATTGATAGTGCTCAGTGAAAATTAAGGTAGATGGCGCTTCATGTTGCTTATAGAAGTATGATATTATTTTATTTAGGATATGATACACAGAGATGCTTTTAGCTCTTGCAGCTGCCCTTATTGCTATGGGTCAAAACCTGAGATGTGTATTTATATCTGAAGAGTTTAAGTAAGTGATTAATATGCAGATTTAAAATTATAAGTTGATGTGTAACATTGTCTCAGAGGATCCTCGACTTTCTCCTATGTGAAGAGGCAAAACATGTTTAGGCCAGATTTTCCTCCCAGATGATATGAATATATAGATATACATTAGATTCTTGATATTTAATCTAAAATTTAATCCATTACTGTTCTCTGACACATCTGTTACACCTGCTGACACCTAAAAGAAAGTATTAACAGTGATGAGCAGTTTTTGTTGTTGTTGTTGTTTCTTTTCTAAGTCTTCAAGTATAATTTTCTGTAATAATGGCAAGTTCCAAAGGAGCTATAGTATGAGTCAATGGGTAATGTTTGGCCTACATAGAGTTAGCTAAGGCATCCTACCCAGAGTTTGGATCACACCTTGTAAAGCAATTCTGCACTTACACTATTTAACATCTTCTTTTTCCTTCCTCTAGTGGATAAACAGAAATGAAGAAGTAGGAAAAAGGAGGTCTGAGAAAAAATTTAGCCTGGTCTACAATCTTACAGTCAATCCAGCTGCATTGAAAATATGTTTTCTAATGTAGGAAAATTCCACCAAATATTTAATTATGACCACAACTGAATTTTGAAATAATTGTGCTATAAAATAATTTAAATATTGACTCAAAGTGGAACCTGATTGTACAAAAAAGTGTTTTATCATAAATCAACAATTAGAGACTGTAAATATAGATTTGAGACTACATACATATTACCAGGTAGTGAAAAAGTACATATACACTTCAGACCACATTTTGCAAATCAAGTCACATTGCTTGAATTCTATTTGGTTTAGTTTTCACTTTTCTATTGGTATATTATAGTTTTACATAATAATGGAATTCATTGTGATATATTTATACATGCACAACTTGGTCTGCTCACAATTTGGTCTGCTCCATTCCTTCAAACCTATCTTCTTTACCTCTCTCCTCTCTCCTCTCTCCATATTCCCTTGCTCTAGTCTTCTGGGTCTCTTCTCTATTTTTTTGATATCCCTTTCCTTTCCTTCCTTCTGATTACCTTCCACAGTTTTTATACTATAAAATTATAAGACTTACTAAGAAATCTGTATGAAAACCAAAATATAAGCAAGGCCAACACAAGAATTTTTAAAATAATTGTTATAAGACCTTCGAGGTAAAAAGCCCTTATGAAATCTCTCTGCTCTTTCATGTATGATTATTAGCTCATACATGAAATGTCAAAAATAGAAACAAAAGATAAATACATATTCTATTACTCATTCAAAATCCCTTGTTCTTTAAGTTACAAAAGGATGAGAATGTGAAAACTTAAAAAGGTGGAAGACAGGTTATTTTTGGAGGAAAATATGTAGAAAATATCACAAATCAGACATGTAATGCTAGGTATCTGTGGTTTGGCAAATTTTCATTTGCTTCTCATCTGGAGCAGCAGTTGCTAGAAGGCAAATTACTAGCTGAAGGAAAATCCATTCTGAGAGTAAGCCATCTATCAATTAAGTATAAAAGTTTTGAAAGGCTTTTCTCTGGCTTGGCCTTCTTCCAAAATATTTGAAGGGCATAGCACATTCCGAGTTAGCAGTTTTCTACAAGCAGATGGATATCAATCACAATGAGAAATGATAATGGGAAATGTACTATTCTTGTCAAGCTCAAAGACCAACAGATATTTTCAAATTAAGTGCATAGGTTTTGCAAAGAATGGCTGTTAAAAAAAAGAAGTAGTAGAAGAAAAAGAAAGTCAGCTTAATGTGATTGTACTAAAAGTGCAAACCTACCAACTATGAGAGCTATTTCATTTGTAAGTCATGAATGAATGAAGAAGTATGAAGTTTAAAAATGCACCATTCCAAATATGGATATTTTAGAATGCTGCACTGAAGTGACTTGCATAGTTCATTTTTATTATCTCTAAAGTCAAGTGAAGGGGTAAACACAAAATTTTCCTTGAATTAAATCAATTCTTCCTTATTTTTTTAAATCATTTATATGTATGTCTCACAGAGATAAAATATTACATAGTAACTGATTAAAGAAAGGGCTGATGGACAATACATTCATGGGTGAAGGCAAGGGGCTAGAATGCAAAACAAGAAAGTATATGAGAGTTTTTTTATTGGTTGTTCAAAACATTATAAAGCTCTTGACATATCATATTTCATACATTAGATTCAAGATGGTTATGAACTCCCAATTTTACCCCAAATACAGATTGCAGAATCACATAGGTTACACATCCACATTTTTACATAATGCCCTATTAGTGATTGTTGTATTCTGCTACCTTTCCTATCCTCTACTATCCCCCCTCCCCTCCCCTCCCATCTTCTCTCCCTACCCCATTTACTATAATTCATTTCTCTCCTTGTTAATTTTCCCATTCCCCTCACAACCTCTTATATGTAATTTTGTATAACAATGAGGTCTCCCTCCATTACCATGCAATTTCCTTTTCTTCTCCCTTTCCCTCCCACCTCATGTATCTGTTTAGTTTTTTTAATGTTCAAGACTCTATACTCAGCAGTTAGTTCTGAGCACACGTCTCTGGAAAGAATCTCTAATTGGTGCAGTGGTTTAACACTTGGATGATAGAACATAAGGAATTGGGCAGCCAAGAACCACTGAGAACTGAGAATGGCAGAATGTCAAACACATGGAAACCTCTGTTCAATGGATTTGCCATACTCCCTTTTCTACTCCTGGAATTTATTTTGACCAATAACTAATAAATTTAATCTTCACAAGATGCAGACATAAGTCACAATATCACAACTAAATTATTATGTTTAATGCTGTCAAATAACATGCAATACAACTGAATGGGTGGTATGTCATATATTTTTCACTATGTACATATTGTATTTCATTATATTAAATCTTCTATTTTTAATGTTTTGTTAAAAAACAAATGTCTTAATAATATTTTATTTTGACAGATCCTTGCTGATTATTAAAAATGGAAGACTGAATATAATGTCTCAGAAACTGTTTAAATGTCTGTAGGATGATATTATTTTAAATAGGTCCACTTACAAATTCTAGAAAGTATGAAATATTGTCAGTTTCAGATGAATTCTTGCTGTTAGAGATAATATTTAATGTAAATTATGATCAAAATGTAATTGAACATAACTTCAGCATTGAATATCTTCTCTCATTTACCCACTTTATGATTTTTATCTCTTTCTCTCTATCACCTGTTTTATCCCTCCCTCCTTTGGAGATAATTTGAAGGTCATAATATCTAATGTCCTTAATACTCTGTCTAGGATTCAAAAACAATTTATTTTAAAAAAATAGAACATCCAAGGTTTTTTGTTTAATTTTGGTCTGCTGATCTGCTTCTTTCCCTTTTCCTTTTGCTCCTCTCTCCTATTTTTTTTTCCTTCTAAAAGGCTGCAGTTCACACTGAAATAGACTACACCATTTAAGTGAAGAGTAAATCACTCCACTCATGCCTCATCAGTTTTATTAATATTGGTGAGATTTTTGCTTGTTTGTATTTTCCTTCTGGGACATTTCCTATTGCAATCTGCATCCTGACATACTACAAGCTAGATTCCAAATCTCTCCTTTATTTTCCTTTTGTGTTTTAGTAATGCTGTTGCCTAAACAGATTTTTCAAAGTATTTGCGTGTGGTTTTGAAGAACTAATTGAGAAAAGCAGCTGAACATTTTATCACTGTGCACTCTTGTTACGCTTCACTGGAGATACAAGCAAAAAGATTGCCTAAAGTCATAAAGTGATATGGTCAAGAGTAGTATGTGAAAGTAGGTTGTTTATCATCGCATTTTACAGAGCAAGATTTTAAAACAAGCCCAAATTATTCATTTGTTCTTTCATATACTTTTTTTCTTTCTTTTCATTACATTCTTAAAGATAAGAGGTTTTCTTAACTGTAAATAGTTTCTTACCAGCATAATTACTGAGGCCCTTTCTCTTCTTTCTTCGCCAATACAACCAGATGCTAAAGCCCATCAAAATTACCCAGCAGGCACCACCAATACCAGCTATAAAAGCCAGTTGCTTCACAACATCAGTGATTTGTTCAGTTATGCTGTTATTGTTTTCAGTAATGACAACTTCATTCCTTTTTCCTATAGAAGAAACAACAGTGTTAGTAAATATGAAGACAAAAATAAATGCAGGCTACATGTGGGGTGCATCAAAGGCACAGAAAATCCCTGTAAGCTCAAGTAGTATTTGTTCTGTCCTGCAATTGTGACAATCATCAACATACATATGTTGCATGTTTAAAAAGAAGAATTGAGACATATCCTTAAAACCATGACTAAGAATATTGCTCTCTTTTTTTTGTTTGTTTGTTTTGGTTTGCTAAAATTCTGAACTACTTCTTGATCTATATCCTTATAAATAAGGACTCACACAAGTACTGGGAACTTAAACAACAGTAATTTTTCTTGAGTTAAGCAAAAATATTTTTAAAAATAGTTCTCAGAAAAGTAAGCAACTACAGCATTTAACACAGGTATTTACCAATTGATTTTTGGCCATGTATTTGTTTATATTCAAATGTTCCTGGTATACAAAACTATATAATTTCATGTTACCCTTTTCTTTTGAACACCTATGCTTTAACTTTCTCAAAGAAAATTTGCTATATAAAATCATTATAATCATAAAAATGTCTTTTTGTAGAGATCAGCATGTATAATTAAAACCTAATGAAAAGGTAAATCTCATGTATTTGACTAATTTAACAATGATTAAATATCAAATATGAGAAACAACTTTAAAATAATTTTAAGATCTTCATAACTAAAATTATATATATATATATACATACATGTAAATCTAGACAAAGATTATTCTGGAGCTGGTCATGTTTTGAAAATTTAGAACTCTCAAAAAAATTAAGAAAATTTCAGTCTATATTTTTAATAAGTTTTAAACTCATGGAATCAAAACATCATGAGAGAGTGAACATTCAGATACTTATTTAACAAATAAAGAAATTCAGACCTTGGGAATTAAGTGATTTGTAAAGTAAATATCACATCTAGTGAGTATCTAATCAAAGACCTTCAAAAATTGAATTGCAAGCAAAATATATGGCACATTTCAGTGTATTACATGAAAAGAATGTGTAGGACTGTCATTACCTTATGGCAATGTAACTATTATAAAGAGCATGGTCCTTGAAGTCCTGGATTGGAGTACCATCTCTGTCACTTAACTAGCTAGGTAAGCAATGAACTTATGTAAGATAACTAATCTTAAGTCTCTGTTTGAGTTAGTCAGCAACAACATTGTCTACTTCATTCATTTGGGGAAGAATCAAGGAGATGATACATATAAAGAGGTTAATAGATGCACAGTATCTTTTTCACTGAAAATTATGACTCACATAATGGTAAGAGTTTTACTTTAAGAGCATTTCTGTTAAATTCATGTGATTATGAATTATCTAGATTTGAAAAATAGATTTACTACTTTTAATACAAATAATTTTTCGGAATGAAATATAAGTCAAACTGTAAATGACTAGTTTACCACACTCTTCCCCCTTTCTCCTGGGGCAGAAAATTAACTTTTATCTCTCAGACTCACATGGAGTTGAATACAATAAAGTAACTGAATGTTAAGTAATAGTGTATAGGTACAAATGATGCACAACATCTTGGGCCCTAACCCATTACTTTCTGTAACAATACTTTACACTCTTTTTGTTTCCTTTCTTGTTAGACAGAGACAAAGGGTCTATTGGAGGATGCTGAATCTCTAAGAGATAATAGGGCTAAGTTTGGAGGGATACAAGGTTCCTGGAACACTATATGGGACACTGAAACCCCATTTTCCATTTTGAGGACCTGTCTTAGACTAGACTATAAGTAAGGCTATAAAGACCTTTTATTTTGTGAATACAAGCAAAATGAAGGCTTAATGAAGCTCCTTATATTTCCTTATACATACTTATATTTTATTCCCCAAAGTTATTTTGTATTAATTTCCACATTTAAAACCAGACTCACTTAGGTAATAAGGCTACTTTTTCCTCCAATAAGTTTACCCATAAAAAATCATACATATAAATACAATTAAAAGTTTACTTAAAATAGCTTGCATTTTCAGTACTAGATTTGTTGATTTTCTTAACTATTAACAGTTACCTAAAAGAAAATAAATACCTTCTAGTGCAAAGAGAAAAGAAAAATTTCCCTTCATTTTTATAAAGAGTCCATAGAATATTATTTAGTATGGTACAATACTTATTTTGCCAAGGTGTGTTACTATTTTTTAATGTTCCTTGCATTTTTGAAATAATGTTATCAGTTGGACTAATTAGAGCACAGACAAGGATGTGTGTGACCTGTAATGCTCCATTGTTCCTGCAGACAAAAAAATATAATGAAATCTAATGTCTCCCTCCCATTGGAGAGTAATGAAGAACAAAACTAATTTGTTGGACTAAAAATTATTTAGACACATCAGATTTGATTGTACCTATTACTGTGAAAGTTTGCAGCTGTTCCACATATTATTACCAACTATGTAATGTAAGCATGAAAAGGCCAAATGATTAGAGAGACAATAGATATATTACTAATCAAGACTCCTGAAAACTGTAAATCAATGTAAAATTTTTACATGACATATTGCTTGATAGTTATGTATGTGAACAAATGGTGTTGCATTTTTGTGCCTGTAAGTTTTACGAATGATATGGGCTTATGGACACTTTCATATAAAAGTCCCTTTCCCATGGAAAACTGTAGAAAAAAGAATAACACTGATTTTAAGCTTGCATTAGGTCATACATTATATTTTTCAATATTCTAATTAATGGTCTTCTTATGGAATCTTTTGAAATGAAGAAAACTGAGAGGGTAGAGATAAAACAGTACATTTGGTCTGGCATAGGACAAATGTAAAATGAGGAACTAGAAATTACATCAAATGACAATATGCAATTTAATTAAAGCAAAGGGGAAACGAGAGAGAGCTTGAGTCTCTTCAATGCTGTATCCAGTATTAAATTAGCAATAAGGAGAGCATGAATTGAAACAGAAAGGAGATTAGCCATCACTATTCAACTAGGAATAACAGTTGTGTAGATAATGTTATCAGACAAGATGTGAAGGTAGATATGGAGTGATGATTAAAGAAACAATTAGGAGGTTTCTCACTACAACAGTAGATATTAAAAAGAAATAAATCTCTTCAGACAAATAGACTTTTGGGGGCTGAACTCAGCTTGTGTATGTATGTGTGTGTGCACATGCATCTACTCATTTACTATAATTCTACCTTCTATCATTACCCCTCAGTCACAAAATATTCTAATTATCTGAAGAGAAGATAGGAAAATAATTTACTAGATATTTTTAATTTCATAGGAAAATTTGAATCTTTCTATGGTACTCTAAAATTGTTTTAAAATACTCATTAATCATTTGGAGACTCTGTCTCTTGTAAATGATTAAAAAGCTAATGAAACTTTTTGATTTAAAATAATCTAAATTCACTTAATTAGTTTATGTTACTATAAAACTGTTCAGCACATTACTTTGATTGTCATGTCATGGGATTGGTTATATTTTATATTTGTTATTTTTTCTTTGCCTCCAAGAGCCATAGTTCTCCAATATATTGGGAATCAAACAGTCACTAGGAAAAGATAAAAATGCCCTTCCTTAAGAAATATACTTATTTCTAAAGTATATAAAAATAAAACATGAAATGCAAATATAGTTGTTTGGTAATCTTACTTATCTTCAAGTTATAATAATTATATTTAATAAATCCATTATATATACATATATATACATACATAAATTGACTTTATTACTTTATGTTACTATAAAACTATATATATATATAGTTTTATATATATTAGAGAGACACAAAAAGTAAGTTTCTTACTTATCTAGGGGCACTCACAGTGAACTATTGCATTTAAACCTGCTTCATATATAGTTTTTTGGGAAACAATTAATGGCATATTTCTAAATACTGTAAGAGAAATAAATATGTACATATGTGTGTGTATATATATTATTATATACATATATATTATTATATATGTATCTATGTATCAGTTAAATCCTTTTGGGTATACCTGTATTTCTTTCTTATTCCAATTTATTTTAGAAAAATCTCAGAAGGGTAAGATTGTAGGTTTCCCTCCGGTTAAGAAATTAATTCAGTTTTTACAACTAATTAAGAAAGGGAAGGCAATTTAAAGAAAAGGTAATACTTTAACTTTATCTCTTCAAAGTTATTAATGTATAAAACAGAGAAAACTCAGGTAATCTAAATGTTTCAACATTATGACTGAGTTTAAATATATACATATTAAATACTTTTCAGTAGAAATAATTATCTAGTCAATAGCAATATAGCCTCTATATGCTACTTCAAAAAATAAACTGAGAATAATGGGATTGGTGTTATGGTTTGGATCTTAAAAGCTCTCCCAAAGATCTCATGTGATAGGCAATGCACGAGTGCTCAGAAGGTGAAATGATTAGATTATGCAAACTGTATCCTCATCAGTGGATTAATGCACTTGATAGATTAATAAATTGAACAGACTACTGTATTAACTGTAGGCAGGTGGGGCAGGGCTGGAGAAAATAGGACAATGTGGGCGTGGTCTGGACTATATCTGTCCATGTCTTTTTCTCCTCTCTTTTGCTCTCTGCTTCCTTCCTGCCATAAGATGAAACTTTTCCTCTAGTAGGCCCTTCTGCCATAATTATCTGCCTCACTTCAGGCCCAGAGCAATGCAGTTGGACAACCATGAACTAAATCTATGAAACCATTAGTCCAAAATAAACTTTCCCTCTTCAAAGTTGTCCCTGTCAGGTACTTTGGTCATGGAATCTAAAAGCTAACTGGCTTATACAAATGCATGACAGATATTTTGAAAATATATAAATTCTGGGAAAAATATTTTGAATACTTTTTAAAGAATCAATGGCTCTGCCAAGCAATTAGAACAGAACTAATTGATAGAGATTTGACTCTAGAAATAAAAAAAAGCCCTATTAGAGGAAATATGTGTTGATAAGCCCCCTCCACCTTAGAGATATACTTAGCTCATGCAATATAGGGAAGCCAGAGCCCAGTCTCAAAAGTCACATTCTTAATGGTATGATGAGTCAGAAGGTAGAGTTCAGGACTGCAATACTTACTGAAAATTAAGGGGAAAACTATGAGCAAAAGAAAGCAGTGGAGAGTGAATTCCCAAATCTCCAAATGATCCCCACCCCCAAATCTTAGGGTGAATCCTGAATTATGCATGTAGGAATAAGATTGTAAGGATCTCATGAAAATTAAAAACTAGAAAGATGAAAGACTGAAGAGGGGTTTCATCTGATAACTATTAAAAATAACTTAGTGATTGAAGTTTAAATTTCATCAAGTTAGGGAGATCAGATAAATATATTACACTTTTCATTGAAATCCTAGGAGGGCCATGCCTCCAAAGTAAATATCAAACCAAGATTTTGCTCTATGAATAAGGGGAATACATAAACAATTCCATACTGACATAATTTTAAAAAAAGAAAAATTCTAGGTATTTACCTAGACTGTATTCTAGAACAAAATTAACATACTTTAACAGATAATACAATTTTTATAATGTCATCAGCAATAATCAGTATAGAATAAATATTACCAGACATGCAAAAATAAGCAAACAATCACAACAAATTAGAAAAATATACCCCAAGGTAAAAAACTAGAAAATATACTCAATAAAAATATACCTTGATACAATACAGACATTGAAATCAGGAGAAATGGGTTTTAAAGCAGTTGTTATAATGTGGTTATAGATTTAAAATGTTAATAAAGTCATAATGAATGAATCTATAGAAAATAACAGAGGGAAATGAAAAATATAAGAGAAAGGAAATAGAAATTGGATATCAGAAAAATATATTAAGTGAATAACTCCTTGGATAATTTTACCTCTACCCAGGAAGAAATAGCAGGCATGGGACATGTGCAAACATCATAAACAAGACCAGATTAAATACATAAGAAAAAGAATGTTATTGTGATCTCTAAGATACAGGAATGAAACAGGGGATCTGACTGAGATCATTCATGAACTAACAACAAGGAGGCACTAGGAAAGCTCAGGGATTAAATTTATGGAGCAGAGTATCAAGTGCATAGGAGTAACCAAATTTTTTTTCTTATTTTAATTTTATTTGAAAGATGCTTGTGTCCTTACAGAAAAAAAATGCACTATAATTTACACAATGATAATTATTACAAATTTAGAAATAAATGGTATGGCTAATTAAATAGGATGAGAGAAAGAAATGAAATTTTACTTCAGATCCTTGTAGGAAATCTTAGAGAAGCCATTACAAATATAGAAGGGGCTGAGGCTATAGCTCAGTTGGTAGAGTGCTTGCCTTGCATACATAAAGGCCCTGGGTTTGATCAGCACTAAAAACAACAACAATAACAACAACAAAAAACAAATATAGAAACATATTTAAAAATCCATTAGTGGAGATAAAATATAAAACTGAAAGTTCCTCAGTTTGTACAAAGAATGCAGAAAGTAACACAGATAACACGTAGCAAGTTGATAATTTTAAATCCCAAAGTGTCAATAAATACACTAATGATAATCTGAACACCATGATTAATAGGCAAAAATAATCAGAATATATAAATAATGAGACCTGTTAATATGTAAATTAAATAACAGAAGTGCACATTACATGCAATGAAAGAGAGGTTAATATAAATGACTGGAAAATAGACAAATCTTGCAAATACTTGGAAGAGACTACACTGCCTATATAAATATGGCTATATTAGTATCAGACAAAGCAAGTTTGGGGGCAAGGACTGAAGAGGGGAATCTTATAATGCTAAAGTATAAGTTCATTTAGAAGCTAACATTCTTAAAATGTGATCATTTAAACAAAGGAATAAAGACATGAAACAAAATTGTAGGCTGAAAAATAATGCACAAATCCATAATTATAATAGATTTCCAGACCCTTTCTTTGTATTTCAAAGAAAAAAAAGAAAGTCATTAATGACTAGAAAAACACTACCAAGTTTACTTTACATTTATGAAATACAAGTACATACAAGATTAAGTGTTGAGCCATAAAATTACTCTATATTTAAAAAAATTAAATTTACACAAAGTACCTTCTCTGTCCTTAAAGGAATTACATTAGAAATCAGTGAACAAAAATATATATGGAAAATTCCCCAAACATTTGTATATTATGCAATGTATTTCCAAATTACCTCAGAAAAAGAACAGAAATATATAAAAAAAGAAAAATTATATACTCCATAATAAATGGAAACAATATATACCAAAATTGGGAATATTTAGCTGAAGAAGTGCTTCAAAATAAAGTAAAACTTTAAAATATTCATATGAGAAAAATATTCAAATCAGAAAAAAAAACGTCCCCCAAATTAAATAACTATTGGTCTTAAGAAGCAAAATAAAAGAAGATGAAATAGCAAAAAACAATTAATTAGAAAACAAAACTGAAAAAGTCAAATGTTTGTAATTTTAAAATATCCTTAAAATTCCTAAATCATTATGAAGATTGAATAAGGTCTGGAATTGTAGCTTAGTGGTAGAGTGCTCGCTTAGCATGTGGGAGGCACTGCATGTAAATAAATAAATACATAAATAAAAGAATAAATTGATTAATTAATTAACTAAAATGTCTATCGACAGCTAAAAAGTATATTTTAAAAAGACTAATAGTAATAACTGTGTGTGGAGGGGAGAGACAGAGGAGAGAGAGAGAGAGGCAGACACAAAGGGGTACAAAGAATAGGCAGAAAGGTCCATACAAATTCACGGTATATATGAAAAAAAGAGAGATGCTACTGTTATGTTTTGGATCAGGAATGTCTCCCAAAGGCTCATGTGTTGGTCCCTAATGCAGTAATGTTCAGAAGTGAGGTTTTGGGGAAGTGATTAGATCATAAGGCTCTGATCTTCTTGGTAAATTAATAATTTGATGGCATTCTAGGGAGGAGGTTGAAATTGTTTTGGCTGATAATAGGCCTTCTACCTTTCCATATACTTTTCAAGTTAAGAAAATAAATATGAAGTCATGGATTAGGAGAAAATGTATGTGAGATATACAGCCTAGTTGTAAGGAATGCTTCCATAGGACAGGACTTTGGAGACTATCTTTCATCTGTAGCCCCTTCCTCTTTCTCTGCTTTTGGGCCAACATGAGTAACTTTGCTCTGACATTCCCATTTGCCATGATCAAGTCAGGCCCAAAGCAATGGCGTTGGCTGATCTTGGACAGAAACCCCTGAAACCATGAGTCAAAATAAATCTTTCCTTCTCTAAGTTTATTTTCTCAGGTATTTGTCACAATGGAGAAAAGCTAACATAATTACGACATATTCTGCAGACATGGCAAAGATCATAAGGAAATACAACCAACCACATGATAATAAATTCAATAACTTAGATGAATTAGACAAGTTCATTTTGGGGCCAAAACCAAAAATCTACTTACCACAGCCAATACAAGGAGAAATTTAAAAAATGCTAAATAGATCTACGTTCATTGAATTTAAAAAAATCAAAAATTAAACCTCTAGGAATGGATATAATCAGTGATTTTTAGCAAATATTAATGGAAGAGATAATGAAAAAACTCTCCAAAAATTCCTGAGGAATAAAGAGGAGTAATACTTCCTACCCATTTTATAAAGCCAGATACTCTGATTCCAAAACTTGACAACGATTGTAGAAGAAAAAAATGCTACCTATCAATTTTAAGTGCAAGATTCTTTACAAAATGTCAGTAAATCACATCTAGAAACATCCATATAGAGGACAAATCTGACCAAGTGGAATTTATCCCAGGAATGCAAAGTTGATTTACCTTTGAAAACCATTCATTAGAATTGATCATGTCAACAACCACCGCCCACCTCCAAACAAAATAAACCAAAACCCAGGAAAAAAAGTATGGTCATTTTAATAAACTCAAAAAAGGCATTTCACAACTATTAAAATGAACAAGAGATGTTAGTAAGGCCACAAGATAGAATGGCAATATAAAAATTTACTGTATGTATAATGTAAAACAAAAGGAAATTTCAAAAATCCATTTATCATAGTAAAAAAAATCTTTAAGTACACACAAAATATTTTAACAAAACATGTAAGCCCATTCATACATAGAAATCTACAAAATATTCTGAAACAGTATTGAAGATGTCTATAATGAAGAAGTATATCATGTCCTGAACAGAAAAAATCATAAGTAAAATGTTTACCCAATTTTGATGGATAGATTCATTGCACTTCAATGACACTTTCAACATATTTTTGTAGAAATTGACATTAATTTGAGAAGTATATGGAAAGGTAGAAGGCCTATTATCAGCCAGAACAATTCTGCAGAAGATAATGGGCAGTATTCACATTACCTGATTTCAAGAGTTACTGTAAGATACAGTAATCAAGAGAGTATAATTACCATATAAACATTATAAACATAAGGAACCCAGGAATGAATCCATGTGTATGTGGTTAGCTGGAGGAAAACAAGTCTTGTCAGTGTGCCTATACAATTTGATATGCATACATAAACATTAATCCTTGAACCACATGTAATTACCTTAAATTGAATTACAGAACTATGTATGAAAGCTAAAATTATAAGGCCTTTAGAAAAAGTATGAGATAATGTCGTCAATATCTAGAAGTAGAACACAATTTCTTAGGAACAATAAATATGAAAAATATTATGATAAGTTATACTTCATTAAAATTTAAGACTTTTGTTCATCAAAATACATTAAGAAAATAAACATAAAGTAATGGATTAGGAGAAAATGTTTGTGAGATATATATTTGTGTGTGTGTGTCTGCCTGTCTATCTATCTATCTATCTATCTATCTATCTATCTATCTATCTATCTCTAGAATTTAAAAACAACTCTCCCCAAGGAGTAGCAAGAAACAATCCAAGTTTAGAGAGGCAAAGACCTGGCAAAATTACAAAACAAAATCTGCAAACAGCTAGGAAGCACATATAAAGTTGCTTGAGATCATTAATCGTTAAAAAAATTCAAGGTAAAATCACAAGGATGTTACTGTTTTACATACACTTGAATGCTAAATTTTCAAAGGCTGGCAACGTCAAATGTTGGTGATAATGCAGAGAAACTGACAGTCCTTTTCCTTGCTGCTGGGAGTATTAAATTTTAAAATTTGAAATTGTGGAAACTGTTTAGCAGTTTCTTATAAAGTCAAAACTATAAAGCCCTATTACCCACAAATTCCTCTCCAAGGTGTTTCTCCAAAGGAAATGAAAGTATTTGTCCTTGTAAAGGCTTACAGAAAAATGTTCATTCTCCCAAAAGAAAAGCAGATAAACAAAATACAGCTTATTCATAGAACTGAATCCTGCTCAGCAGCAAAACATGTGAATTGCATAATACATACATGGTTGAATCATCAAAAAAACTGAAGCTTCGTGAAAGAAACCAGACATAACATATCATATTCTGCATGATCCCATTTATATACACTTCAAGAGCAGACAAATATAATCTATGCTGATAGAGAAGAGTTCCATGCAATGATGGAAGTAGATTTAACACGAATTTCTTTGGGATAGTATATTTGGATTACTAAGTTTCTTTGGCCTGGTTCTGATTAATTTTTGACATTTTTCTGGCTAAGAAGCATGTAGATTTGAGACACGATGCACTCCTTTCAGTTACTTAATATTTCAGTGACACCAAAATTACAAATGAAGCTAGTGATTAAAAATAATTTTCAAATACCTTTCAGCTTTTAAACTCATAATGATTATAGATTCAAGAGGCTGGTGGGCATCTTAATAGCACAAGAACTTATATCATTTTGTAGGAAATCCTACTCAGTCATTTGCCCATATGGTATGTTCATATCATATGAACATATGATATGTTAAGATGTAGACTGAAACCAATCTACATTGTTGTCAGTTGACTAATGCTGAAGTATTTAGCACCTACATCGATACTCACCAATTTTTATTGGCTGTGGTTCACTTTTTACTCCAACCCCGGAGCTGGTACTAGCCGCAACCTCAACCCGGTATTGAATACCTGGGAATAATCCACCAATTATTACCGACCGAATGGCTGCGTCCACAGTTTTGTTGATATGGAATCGTGTTTCATTGCCCAGACACCAGATCTACACAAAGGGAAAGTGAAAACACATAAATATGAAAATCCCATTTGTGGTAACTGAATGACTATAATTGATTAAATATTTTTAATTGTGACCAGTCTAATACAGAAATGTTTGTGAATGACATTTCCCAAAGTCCAACTTTTGCATTTTATGTATATGTGTGAATTAAAGGAAGAACAATAAAAGAAAATACAACTATCCAACATTCAAACTATATATATATATATATATATATATATATATATATATATATATATATATATAATCAAGGAATTATGATAAATAATCTATAACAAACAATGATTCCTTTAACACCTATATAGAAAATGGTCTTTAGTTGGAAATAGCATTTTGGTACATATAAAAACACATACTTTTTTCCACTTAATTTATCAAAATTTATTGTGCATATAACCTATTTAAAATATGATGGCTATGAATTATAATGTCTAAGGCATATAGATATACATCTAAGTAATTTATATGTCATTAAAGAAAATATTAACTTACACAGAAGTAGTCAGTGAGATTAATTGACCTAAGTTATAGGTATTGACTAAAATGAGATTAAAGCCAATATTTACATTGACACCAATAAATCTTTATATTGATGAATACATACACACACACACACACACACACACACACATACACACACACACACACACACACACACACAGAGACACATATGACACACACGAAAATAAAGTGGTTAAAGACTGTAGACACTGATGTTAAAGCACCTAGGTCTTTACTCCAAGAAGAAATCATACTTTAGAGCATATTTTCTTTAGGGATATGAAAAACTGTAATTGTAAAATAGTTCTGCTGCATATCTTTATTTTAATTCATATTATACTTCATAATCTACATGTAGATGAACATGTAGGAATACATAAGGTTTGTTTCTGAAACAGGTAAGCCCCTGAATTCTTTTAGCAAAATAATTATTGTGCATCCTGTTCCATATTTATATCTGACATCTGTGTTCCCAGCAAAAGAATATTTATCCCTCATCTATGTATACAATTTGCTAATAAAATATGACAGATTTATAATGAGTGGAAAATTTTATAATTTATGAAAAACATTCATCATGTTGTAAATAAATTTATCAAAATTTAATTGAAAGTAAATTTAGGGTATTCAGACCTAGATGGTCCTAAAGCAAATTCCTCACCGAATTAAATCATAGACATGCACACACACATATATACACCATAGTGATTAATTATCTAGTGTTCAAACAATGTTCTAATATTTTAAAACTTGAGAATGTACAAAACTATCCTATTATGAAGGCATTTATTCTTATACTTTTTTAGAATGTTTGCTGATAAAGTGATGTTAATCATTTTAAAATAAAACCTTATGCTTTAGTGCATTCATGTGCTTCCAAGTTGACCTTCAATTTAATACAGTTCTATTTAAAATACAGGATATTTTTAGAGATAAAATTCAATCAGCAATCTTTTGAGTGAACTATTTCAACTTTATTTCACATACCAATTATGGATTTCTGAAGTAAAGTGAGGTGTTCTTTATTATATTATTTTTATTGCATAAGTTGTTTTCAAAATTCTAGAAATATTTCCTAATAGCAACACAGATTTGAAATTTTACAAAGTTTAGTGAGAAGTTTTACACTCATCCATGGTTTAATCATATCAATTAGATAAAATTTTATTTTGAATCCTTAGACATGGCCTGTGTCTTAAACATCAAGGATGAGGATAAAACAACAGATACTCTTTCTAAACAGCAACAAGTTTATCAATTAATAAAAGAGACAAAACTTTTTTAAGTTTTTTTTTTTTAATTTGATGTTTTAATGGTCACCTTCCCCCCGCCGCAAGGGAAATATCTTTCAAAATCTTAATAAATAAAAGCAGAATATAGAGATCAAGTTGGCGTTGCCATCTTCTATTCCTACCTTATCCCCTCTAAATCCAAAATCTCTCTCCATTTCTTGAGAACCAGATTTAAAACAGCTGCCCTAAGTCCCTTACATAGAATTTAATAATAATCATGCAGGCAATTTCTGGGATGACCTCTTTATTACCTACATCTATCCCCATCCCTTTAAATCCTTGGTTCCTGGATCATACCATATAGAAAATCATTCCACTGTTGTAGGTTTTTTGCTCAACTCAGTTATGTGTCTGTAATCTTAAAATTAAGTTGTGATTCCTGATGCATTTGTTTCCTTACCTGTCATACAAAGGTATAACCACTTCACACTTTAAATGAATAAGAGAATATTTAGAGCTGTCTCTTTCTCATATGACACTGAACTTTCTCCAAAAAACTATCCATAAACCTTTCTTCTTCATGCAGGCCCTACCTTGTACTCTTGGATTATTCCATTCTGGTGATCTGGAGGAGGAGAATCCCAGGAAACACTAATGCTTGTGCTATTGTGGCTTCCGACTGTCAGCACAGTGACAGATTGTGGAGGGGCACTTGGGGCTGCAGAGGGAGTAATTAGGATAAATGCAGTCTTTGAGTCTCAGTGTACATTAGCATTGCTTACAAAATATGAATAGAAAGGCAAGACCAATGACATTCTGGCTTCCAGTACTTCTAAATCTGTATATAGCATTTAACAGTGACAATTTTTTTTTGAGAATTCAGTCATTAAACTCAATAAAAAAATTAAAGCAAATACAACAGGTGGGGAAACATGCACTAAATAATAAATTTAACAGTTAACATGCTAATGAGTGGTTTTTATATGCCCAGCACCAAAATGTCAATTTTCATTATCACCATAACCTCAGTGGGTAAAAGTAACTCTTAATTTCACAGAAAAGGAAATGATCTACTGTAAGAAATTTATCACAGTCAAATGAAGCCAGGCATGGTGGCACACGCCAGTAATCACAGCAGCTTGGGAGTCTGAGGCAGGGGGATCAAAAGTTCAAAGCTAACCCCTGCAAAAGCTAGGCCCTAATCAACTCAGTGAGATCCAGTTTCTAAGTAAAATACAAAGCAAGGCTGGGGATATGACTTAGTGGTTGAGTGTCCTGAGTTAAATTCCTGGAACTCCCTTACCAAAAAAAAAAAAAAAAAGTTAAATGGTAAGTCAGGATTTGAACCAGGTACATCTGTTTTAAGAATTTGATTATTTCAATTCTAAAGGACCATGTTTCTGAAAAATAAAATCATAGCTTCCAACCAAAATTATTTTGAGAGAATATATATCAAAATTTTATGAGATATTATTTTTGAATAGTGGGATTATTGACAGTCTTTTAAAAAATATTGTTTTCGATTGTGTTTAGTAAATAAAAACAGAAACACAGACATAAATTTCACCACCAAAGAAAAACAATCCTTTCACACTGGGAACAATAATTGACTCTCATAAACTGACCCATAATTTAAGATTTAAAACTGATTTTATATGGATGGGCAAGAGACTATGATGATAAATATGAAAACAGGTTCATGTTGGGTCAAATGTGAAGTAGTCAGATTTTGATTTCCAACAAAAACTCTTTTTCTTTATAGTTTCTCCTATAACTAATTACCACTGTACTGAGAAATAGGAAGCATGAAGGTTTTCCTGAATTTAGACTAAGCATATTCCATACGGTGCATCTGAGAGTTAAGAAATATTAATTTTGCAGAAAAATACTCCTTTATTTTCAGTGAATCTCTGAATTTAAACCAAATGTAGAGAAAGCATAATAAGGATTCTACATAAAAATTCCTTGATAATTAGAAAACAAAGAATTTTATGACATTAAAGGATTTTTATATAAAACCATCAATGCTTTTATATTCTGCACAGTTTAGTCCCTTAAAAATCGTATCTAAAACATATTTTGAAGACCCATTGGTAAGGTTTTTCCCATGTTTGGCAAACTTGTCAGGACATAAATTTCATTGAGGAATGATCATATTTACATTGAGATATAGGATGTACACAGACATGTGATAATACAATATTGCTCTTTTCCTATTCCTCTATGTGACAATATTGCTGTAAAAGAGGGTATGATGACATCAATCTGACCACTTTTCTACCAGCCTTGTAGTTAGTAAGTAGACTGCACTGAAAAATAACACTTTTGAAACTGGCTTTTCATTCTCCTTACTGCTGGCTTGGCGAGAACACCAGGCCTGCTTCCTGACAGGTCATTTATTCTGGTACTCAGCTTCTTTGTACAGATGTGAAAGAACCCAAATCACTGCTCATCATTCCCAGACATAGCCCAGCTGAGTTCCATTTGTTACCTTCACAAGGCCACAGAAATCAGAGATGAATGTACACTGAATTGTGACAAATGTCTAGGCCAGAGGAAAAGCCTAACTGCAGTGAAAATGACTTTCGGAGGGAGGATTCCAATGTGATCTTCTGTATTGGAGTTATCCACCCTGCTCATTAGTACTACACTTGCAAGATATGGTAAAAATTTAATGCTGGAGAAAATACTACCAATTTTTATCAATCTTGCATTTTCTTTTCATATCCTAAAAGTAAAGCAAATGTGCCTTTAAAATAAGGCTTTGTGTCCCTGCCTGTGGATCACACTGTAAACTAATGTGAACATTCTATTTTTGCTCTGTATTATATTATAGAAAATTTATATTTTATAAAATTTCTCTGGTCAGACATACCGGTCAGTATAAGCAAACAATATACATTTTCTTAAAGCCTTTTTTAAAATATCTCTTTGCATAACATACATTTAGACAAAAGGTTTTTGTTAGGATTGGTGCACATAAAATTCGTATAAAAACAAAAAGGGGGATTTGTTTTGTCATCCCGCATTTTTATTTTAATAGCAATATTCATTATAAGTCTCTGGCTTACTGAAGGAGACTTTATAAATGGACTAGTTGAAACCTATATCAATCTTAGGTCCATCATTGATTGACTTTAAAGTATCTGTGGGTAAAAAAATTTTCAAAACTAGAGAGAAGGCAAGAATTTTCCTAAGAAGAAAGGTATTACAAACATGAAAGTGACCTTCCAAATCAGAACTTATGTTTCAGACTGGCAATGCCCACAGTAGAAAATGGCTGAGAAAAGAAAATATCACATTCTACTACATTAAAAAAGGAGTAGTCATTGTGAATAACCTGTGATCTTGTATTTTCTATAGTCTGTCCCTAATGAACTGCACCCACATAAATATATGGAAATATGCTGCAATCAAAATCAAGGGCACAGAAACATATAAAACTATGTTACATTTCAAAAGAAAAATGTAAAGACCTATGAAAGCAACTGGTTCAATTGTTTAATAGGCAGTTATTAAAAGAACATTTTGAAAAACAGATGTGAAGGACAAGGATTCTATACTCACATAAATCCCTGCCCAAGAAAGAGATAGATAAGCAAACTGGCAATGTCAGCCTTCATGGGCTACAGAGATGAATATGACATGGTCCTTTCCTGGAAGAACTCCCAATATACAGACATGCAATTTTAATCTTATTTGATGTACTCTTTTAAACTTAGTGAATCTTGAAGCAATTAACTTCATAAACATGATGACTTTAATTCTTCCCCAAATATTTTCTTCACTTAGAAGTAGCTTAAAGAAGCTCCCTCATTTTTTTGCATGTGCATTTCCAGTTTTCCCAGCATCATTTGTTGAAGAGGCTATCTTTTCTCCAATGCGTGTTTTTGGCAACTTTGTCTAATATAAGATAATTGTAATTTTATGGGTTAGTCTCTGTGTCCTCTATTCTGTACATGCACAAAACTCAACTCAAAGTGGATCAGGGACCTAGGAATTAAACCAGAGACTCTGCGTCTAATAGAAGAAAAAGTAGGCCCTGATCTTCATCATGTGGGATTAGGCTCCAACTTCCTTAACAAGACTCCTAGAGTGCAAGAATTAAAACCAGGAATCAATAAATGGGATGGAATCAAACTAAAAAGTTTCCTTTCAGCAAAAGAAACAATCTGTGAAGTGAACAGAGAGCTGACATCCTGGGAGCAAATTTTGACCCCTCACATATCAGATAGAGCACTAATCTCTAAGATATATAATGAACTCAAAAAGGTAAGCACCCAAAAAACAACCCAATCAACAAATGGGCCAAAGACATCATCAGACACTTCTCAGAAGAGGATATACAATCAATCAACATATATATAAAAAAATGTTCATTATCTCTAGCAATTAGAGAAATGCAAATTCAAAACTATTCTAAGATATCATCTCACTCCAGTCAGAAGGGAAGCTCTTATAAAGACAAACAACAATAACTGTTGGTGAGGATGTGGGGAAAAAGGTACACTCTTACATAGCTGGTGGGACTGCAAATTGGTGCAGCCAATATGGAAAGCAGTATGGAGATTCCTTAGAAATCTGGGAATGGAACCACCATTTGACCCAGCTATCCCTCTCCTTGGTCTATAACCGAAAGACTTAAAAACAGCATACTACAGGGACAGAGCCACATAAATGTTTATAGCAGCACAATTCACACTAGCTAAACTGTGGAGCTAATCTAGATGTCCTTCAGTAGATGAATGGATAAAAAAAATGTGGCATATATACACAATGGAATTTTACTTGGCAATAAAAGAGAACAGAATCATGGCATTTTCAGGTAAATGGATGGCATTGAAGAAGATAATGCTAAGTGAAGTTAGCCAATCCCCAAAAAATAAATGCCAAATGTTTCCTCTGATATAAGGAGGCTGACTCAGAGATCCAACATGGTGGAGGGCACGGAGAGATCAAGTCTCTGACCTCTTCAGCTGTGCGGGCATAGGGAGTCGTAAACCATCTAAAGGCTGTTTGCTCAGGATCACTAGGTAATGCTGAGCTGACGTGGATCTGGGGCGAACAGTCTGGGCCTCTCAGAACATGCACTGAGCCCGGATAGGCTGAATTAAAGCTCCTGTTCGCCTGCATCTCTCAGGCAAACCGCTGTGACTCAGCACTAAACGATCTCACTGAAACAACTGGTTGTCCCTTCTGACCCTGCGGAGGTTAATACCAAGCGAGCAGGACAGCCTAAATATTCAGGAGGACCTAGAGGCATCAGAAAAATGGCCAAATAAAGAATCAAGGAATACCTTAGATATATGGAATGGAATCTTAAAGAGGATATGAGACAGCAAATTTAAACAGTGAAAGAACACATTGAAAATGAATTACATAAACAGATAAAAGAAGCAAATAAGCATCTTTATCAGGAGATAGAGATTATTAAAAAAATCAAACAATGAAGGAAAGTATAAACCAAATTTAAAACTCAAATAAGAGTATCACTAACAGAGTAGAGCAAGTAGAAGCCAGAACGTTAGATAATGAAGACAAAATATATCATCTTGAAAAGAGTCTAGCCAACTCAGAAAGGCTGGTAAAAAATCACAAGAAAAACATCCAAGAGATATGGGATAACATAAAAAAAACAAACTTAAGAGTCATCGGGATAGAGGAAGGTATAGAGATTCAAACCAAGGGAATGAGCAACCTGCTGAATGGAATAATTATAGATACCTTTCCAGAAATAAAAAAGGAAACGGATATACAAATTGTCAATGCATACAGGACACCGAGCATTCAAAATCACAGTAGACCAACGTCAAGACACATTGTTATGAAGATATCCAATATACAAAACAAAGAAAAAATATTAAAAGCTACAAGAGAAAGGAGGCAGATTACATTCAGGGGTAAACCAATAAGGTTAACAATGGATTTTTCATCACAGATGCTGAAAGCGAGAAGATCCTGGAACAACGTATTTCAAACACTGAAAGACAATGGATGCCAACCAAGAATTTTGTATCCAGCAAAATTAAGCTTCAGGTACGACAACGAAATAAAAATCTTTTATGTTAAACAAAAGTTAAAAGAATTTGCAGCCAGAACACCAGCATTGCAAAGAATCTTGATCAAAATAATACATGAACAAGAAATGAAAAACAATAACCAAAACCAACAGTGCGATATACCTCAGTAAAGACAGAGGACGGGGGGAAAGCTAATCATGGAGAAACAAAGTAAATTAAAAAAAAAAGATAAATAATCAAACATAGCTGGAAGTACAAATCAATAGTAACTCTAAACATTAATGGCTTAAACTCTCCAATAAAGCGACATAGGTTGGTAACATGGACTAAAAAAACAAATCCAACAATATGCTGCCTTCAGGAGACACATCTGATTGGAAAAGACATACACAGTCTGAAGGTGAAAGGTTGGGAAAAAATATACCATGCACACGGTCCTCGTAAGCAAGCAGGGGTAGCCATCCTCATATCGAATAAAATCAACTTCAAGACTAAGTTAATCAAAAGGGATAAGGAAGAACATTATATACTGTTAAAAGAAACAATTCACCAACAAGACATAACAATTATCAATATTTATGCACCAAATAAGGGTGCTGCGACGTTCATAAAACAAACTCTCCTCAAGTTCAAGAATCAAATAGACCACAACACAATAATTATGGGTGACTTCAACACACTCTCTCACCATTGGACAGATCCTCCAAACAAAAGTTAAATAAAGAAACTACAGAACTCAATATCACAATCAATAACCTAGACTTAACTGACATATATAGAATATATCAACCATCATCAAGTGGATATACTTTTTTCTCAGTAGAACATGGATCCTTCTCAATAATAGACCATATATTATGCCATAGGGCAACCCTCAGTAAATATAAAGGGTGGAGATAATACCATGCATTTTATCTGATCATATTGGAATGAAACTGGAAATCAATGATAAAAGAAGGAAGGAAAAATCCTACATCACATGGAAAATGAACAATATGTTACTGAATGATCAATGGGTTACAGAAGACATAAAGGGGAAATCAAAAAATTCTTAGAGATAAATGAAAATACAGACACAACATATCAGAATCTATGGGACACAGTGAAAGCAGTTTTAAGAGGGAAATTCCTCAAAAAAAAGAACAAAACAACAAGTAAATGAGCTCATACTTCATGTCAAAGCCCTAGAAAAGGAAGAGCAAAACAATAGCAAATGTAGCAGAAGGCAAGAAATAATTAAAATCAGAGCGGAAATCAACGAAATTGAAACAAAAGAAACTATTGAAAAAATTGACAAAACTAAAAGTTGGTTCTTCGAAAAAATAGATAAGATCAACATACCCTTAGCCATGCTAATGAAGAGAAGAAGAGAGAGAACTCAAATTACTAACATACGGGATAAAAAAGGCAATATCACAACAGATGCTACAGAAATACAGAAGACAATTAGAAATTATTTTGAAAACCTATATCCCAATACAATAGAAGATAGTGAAGACATCATCGATAATTTTCTTAAGTCATATGATTTGCCCAGACTGAGTCAGGAGGATACACACAATTTGAACAGACCAATATCAATGGATGACATAGAAGAAGCTATCAAAAGATTACCAACCAAAAAAAGCCCAGGACCGGATGGGTATACAGTGGAGTTTTACAAAACCTTTAAAGAAGCATTAATACCAATACTCTTCAAGTTATTTCAGGAAATAGAAAAAGAGGGAGCTCTTCCAAATTCATTCTATGAGGCCAACATCACCCTGATTCTGAAACCAGACAAGGACACCACAAAGAAAGAAAACTACAGACCAATATCTCTAATGAATCTAGATGCAAAATTCCTCAATAAAATTCTGGTGAATCGGATACAAACACACATCAAAAAAAATTGTGCAGCATGATCAAGTAGGATTCATCCCTGGGATGCAAGGATGATTCAATATACAGAAATCAATAAATGCTATTCACCACATCAATAGACTCAAAGATAAGAACCATATGATCATCTTCGATAGACACAGAAAAAGCATTTGACAAAGTACAGCATCCCTTTATGTTCAAAACATTAGAAAAACTAGGGATAACAGGAACTTACCTCAACATTGTAAAAGCTATCTATGCTAAGCCTCAGGCTAGCATCATTCTGAATGGAGAAAAATTGAAGGCATTCCCTCTAAAATCTGGAACAAGACAAGGATGCCCTCTATCACCACTTCTATTCAATATAGTTCTCAAAACATTGGCCAGAGCAATTAGACAAATGAAAGAAATTAAAGGCATAAAAATAGGTAAAGAAGAAATTAAATTATCCCTATTTGCAGATGACATGATTCTATACCTAGAAGACCCAAAGGGTCTACAAAGAAACTACTAGAACTAATAAATGAATTCAGCAAAGTGGCAGGATATAAAATCAACATGCATAAATCAAAGGCATTTCTGTATATCAGTGACAAAACTTCTGAAATGGAAATGAGAAAAAACAACCCATTCACAATATCCTCAAAAAAAGTAAAATACTCGGGAATCAACCTAACAAATGAGGTGAAAGATTTATACAATGAAAACTACAGAACCCTAAAGAGAGAAATAGAAGAATATCTTAGAAGATGGAAAAATATACCCTATTCATGGATAGGCAGAACTAACATCATCAAAATGGCAATATTACCAAAAGTTCTCTATAGGTTTAATGCAATGCCAATCAAAATCCCAATGGCATTTCTTGTAAAAAAAAAAAAAGATAAAGCATCATGAAATTCATATGAAAAAAGTAAAAGACCCCGAATAGCAAAAGCAAATCTAAGCAGGAAGTGTGAATCAGGCGGCATAGCGATACCAGATTTCAAACTATACTACAGAGCAATAGTAACAAAAACAGCATGGTACTGGTTCCAAAACAGGCAGGTGGACCAATTGTACAAAATAGAGGACACAGAGACCAATCCAAAAAGTTAAAACTATTTTATATTTGATAAAGGGGCTTAAAGCATGCAATGGATGAAGGATAGCATCTTCAACAAATGGTGCTAAGAAAACTGGAAATCCATATGCAACAAAATGAAACTGAATCCCCTTCTCTCGCCATGCACAAAAGTTAACTCAAAATGGATCAAGGAGCTTGATATCAAATAAGAGATTCTGCGTCTGATAGAAGAAAAAGTTGGCTCCGATTTACATATTGTGGGGTTTTTGCTCCAAATTCCTTAATAGGACAGCCATAGCACAAGAGTTAATAACAAGAATCAACAAATGGGATTTACTTAAACTAAAAAGTTTTTTCTCAGCAAGAGAAACAATAAGAAAGGTAAATAGGGAGCCTACATCATGGGAACAAATCTTTACTCCTCACACTTCAGATAGAGCCCTAATATACAGAGTATACAAAGAACTCAAAAAATTAAACAATAAGATATCAAATAACCCAATCAACAAATGGGCCAAGAACCTGAAAAGACACTTCTCAGAGGAGAACATATAATCAATCAACAAGTACATGAAAAAATGCTCACCATCTCTAGCAGTTAGAGAAATGCAAATCAAAACCACACTAAGATACCATCTCACTCCAGTAAGATTGGCAGCCATAATGAAGTCAAACAACAAGAAGTGCTGGCGAGGATGTGGGGAAAAGGGTACACTTATACATTGCTGGTGGGACTGCAAATTGGTGCGGCCAATTTGGAAAGCAGTATGTAGATTCCTGGGAAAGCTGGGAATGGAACCACATTTGACCCAGCTATTCCCCTTCTCAGACTATTCACCAAAGACCTTAAAAGAGTGTATTATAGGGACACAGTTACATCGATGTTCATAGCAGCACAAATCACAATAGCTAGACTGTGGAACCAACCCAGATGCCCTTCAATAGATGAATGAATAAAAAACAATGTGGCATTTATACACAATGGAGTATTACTCTGCACTAAAAAATAACAAAATTATGGAATTTGAAGGGAAATGGATGGTATTACAGCAGATTATGCTAAGTGAAGCTAGCCGATCCCTAAAAAACAAATGCCAAATGTCTTCTTTGATATAATGAGAGCAACTAAGAACAGAGCAGGGAGGAAGAGCAGTAGGAAAAGTTTAACATTAAACAGAGACAAGAGGTGGGAGGGAAAGGGAGAGAAAAGGGAAATTACATGGAAATTGAAGGAGACCCTCATTGTTATACAAAATTACATATAAGAGGTTGTGAGGGGAATGGGGAAAAAAAACAAGGAGAGAAATGAATTATAGTAGATGGGGTAGAGATAGAAGATGGGAGGGGAGGGGAGGGGGGATAGTAGAGGATAGGAAAGGTAGCAGAATACAACAATTACTAATAGGGCATTATGTAAAAATGTGGATGTGTAACCGATGTGATTCTGCAATCTGTATTTGGGGTAAAAATGGGAGTTCATAACCCACTTGAATCTAATGTATGAAATATGAGATGTCAAGAGCTTTGTAATGTTTTGAACAACCAATAAGAAAAAAGGAAAAAGAAAGGAGGCTAATTCATAGTGGGGTAGGGTAAAGAAGCATGGGAGGAATAGATAAATTCTAGTTTGGGCAGAGGGGTGGGAGGGAAAGGGAGGCGGTAGGGGAATTAGGAAAGATGGTGAAATGTGATAGGCATCATTATCCAAAGTACATGTATGGAGACACGGATTGTTGTGAATATACTTTATATACAAACAGAGATATGAAAAATTATGCTGTATACATGTAATAAGAATTGTAATACATTCTGCTTTCATTTATTTTTAAAAAAATCAATAAAAAAGAAACCCCCTCAAAATTTACAGAGGACATGTTTTCCATTAAGAATGGTGGAAAATCTGCTATGAAAAACACATGGTTTCCTGGCTTGGGTGGTTTTGTATCCAGTCAAAACTACTGAAAGATAGAATCATGGCAGTTTGTACCACTGGAATTATTGGAGAATTACATTACTTCCATGGGATTGGAATAATAGAAAGTGTTATGTGCAGAACATAAAATAGGCCAATACAAAATTATATCAAAATGGAATTAGGAGTGCTACAATACGAAACAGTCACTATAAACTTAGTCATATTTTTATTAAAATATAATCCAATTTTGTACAAATAAGTTAGAAAATTTGAACAATAATGAGGTTTCCTTTAAGAAGAAACAAAATGTGTTACCCAGGATCATATATCAAAATTTCATTACTAAAAGTCATTCTTTTCTATTAAATATTTATATATAGCTTCTCTTTATAGTAAAAAAAAGAAATAAGAATGCATATGTAAAGTCAGGTAATTTGGGGCTGGAGTGTAGGTCAGTAGTAGAGTGCTTATATAGCATGCTTGGGGTTCTGGGTTCAATCCCCAAAATTACACACCTTAAAAAAAGGTTAAAAATCTGCAAATCCAGGGACTTCTAGTCTTATCTTTACTTATAAATAAACAGGGGAGATTAGGGATACTATTCAACCTGTCTGCATTGTTTCTCTTTTATGGAGTATATAATTGGACTAAACATTCTATTTTTTTATTCTAATTTGCTACATATGACAGTAGAATGCATTGCAGTGGATATTACACATGTAGAGCATAGTTTTTCACTCTCTGGTTGTATACAAAGTACATTCACACCATTCGTGTCTTCATGCCTGCACCTAGGGTAATGATGTCTACCTCATTCCACCATCTTTTGTATCCCCATGCCCCCTCCCTTCCCTGCCACTCCTTTTTCCTATCTAGAGTTCCTCTAATCCTCCCATGGAACCAAAGGGACACAGCCACATCAATGTTTATAGCAGCACAATTCACAATAGCTGAACTTGGAATCCTAGATGGCCTTCAATAGATGAATGGATAAAGAAAATGTCACACACTCACACACACACACACACACACACTGGAATATTACTGAGCAATAAAAGGGAATTAAAATCATGGCATTTGCAGGTAAATGGATGAAGTTGGAGAATATAATGCTAAGTGAAGTTACCCAATCCCCCAAAAACAAATGCTGAATGTTTTCTCTGAATAAGGAGGCTGATTCATAGTGGGGTTGGGAGGAGGAGCATGGACTAAACATTCTTAACTGTTATTTTCATTTTTTACTTTTGTTACACAATAATGCCTCCATATTTCTCAGTATGGATGGGAAAGAATAACAATGTCTTTTTTGGTGCCTATGATAGAATTAATCACTTCCTTTTCATTTAAATGTGTGCATAAATATCCTTATTGCAATCATTCATGTGTATCAGCAACTAGAATCACACCTTCTGTGGTGCTATTCTCCATATAGAACATAATTCATTCACAAAAAAATGCTTGTTGAACTGGATTTGTTCAATGGAATTATCATGAGGAAGACATCAGTATGTTTCTCTTTATTGTGTCTTATATTCCAAACATAACTACTCACAACTGACCAAAAATAACTAGTTTTGCATTCTCCTCTCTTAAGGGAGTTGGTAGGAATAGTGATAGAGTTCTTTCTCTGAAGTAACTTAGATTCAAAGAGCAGTAAACACATTATTTTAACTTTTTGTCTTCCTTCTACTTACATAATATCAAACAACAGCAATAGAAACACAAGTACTGTCTAAATAAACAATATTGTAATTAAAGTGAAAACTCCTAACCATGCCCTCAAATGTTCATTACTTTAACAAATTCTGTCACATCCTCAGAGTGTTCCAAATAGCCATACTTTTCTGTCATTCCAATATGTATATTTTAATGGATTTTTTTGGATTTATAATAGAGAGGGATTTGGACATAAATGAGAAGTTGGTGCTAACTATAGTAGGCACAGAGAATAGGATCTGACTCCTCTCAAAACACAGTCGCACACATACAATAAGCACACACAGTAGCAATATTCTCAAATACAATTGATATTTCTATTTTCATCCTATTTGTTGATTTCACTGCAGCAGTTGCCATCTGATAAAAACATTTGCCACTTGAAATAAGTGTGTATTCTGACACATATAATAACGCATGACACTTGAACTTTCTTAACATTCATTAAAATATCAAATTATTACCTAAATCTCACTAATTTTTTGACCACACATGCCAAATGATTAAAATTGTGTAAATGTTTTGTGCTGTTGTATCACATTCACTAAAAGAATATAAAGATGGTTTATTTAAATTCAGAAGATAACTTCATCAAAATTAAAATCTTTTGTGTTTCAAATGACACCCTAAAGAATGTAAAAAACAACTCACAGGCTGGAAATATTTGCAAGTCATGTATAAGATAAGTGACATATCTGGAATAAATCTTTAAGAAGAAGACAAACAATTCAACTAGAAATTTACAAAGAATTTGAATAGACATTTCTCTAAATAGGTATACAAATGCCAACAAGCACATGAAAAGAAGAACATCATTAGTCTAGAAAGAAATGCAAGTCAAAATCACAGTGATAAACTACTATACACCCACTAGAACAGCCATAACCAAAAAAGAGAAAGAATAATAAGTGTTAACAAGGATGAAAGAAAAGTTAGAATAGATTTGGAGGAAATTGGAATGTTAAAACATTGCTGTTTCGAATACACAATGATATCATCATTTTGAAGACATTTTGCTACTTCATCAAAAAATTAAGTGGGGGAGTTTCCGTATTATTCAAAAATTCTTAGATGTATACCAAGAACAATTAAATGAATGTCCACACCAAGATTTGCATACAAATGTTCGAGGTGCCATTATTTATAATAGCCAATATTCCAAACAACCCAAAGGCCCATCACTAGATAAATGGATAAAGAAAATACGATATACAATGTAGTGTTATTTGGAATCACTATCCTGGTAAAGAAGGGAATGAAATCCCACAATAGAATAGTACATTTTAAGGAACAAAGTACTGACACATACTTCACAATGGATGAACATTAAATACATCATGGTGAATTAAAGAAGCCACACAATAAAGACATATATTATATGAATCCATACCCAAGAAAGTCTAGAATAGGCATATCTAAATATAGAGAGAAAATTCCTAGTTGCACAGGGCTAAGATATATAGTACAGAGAATGCCTATAGTGGGCACAAAGTTTCATTTCAAAATGTGTTCTAAAATTAGATTTGGATGATAATTTCAAACCTCTATAAATATACTAAAAATATTTAGTTGTGCACTTTGATGTGTTACTTATACCTTAATAAAACTGTTAAAAATTTAGAAGATAGAAAAGGTCATGTTTATATTATAATATATTTTTATTCTACTTCTCCACTTACACATTTATTCATTCAATATTTTTGTGGATTATACTTGGATATTAAAAGGTGAGCATTTTAATTATTTGTTTTGAGTTTGGTTATTTGCATTTTCCTATTATTTCTGGTTTCCTTAAAGTATTACAAAACATTTCATATAGGCTTTTTCACTACATATAAAGCTGTCCATAAAGCCTCATATAGTTTTCAACAACTTACTGTCCATGTGACCTGAACAGTAGTGGGAGTCAGTACAACTGGAGTGTGAAGGCGAACAAGGATGTCTCCTAGTTCCTTCTGTACTTGTCTGTGGTCCATTCCTTGTGCTGGTGGGCTGATATATGCAGTTAGAGGAAATAAAAACTCCTGATTTTCAGAAATTCATAATAAAATTCCAATTCACCTAATACAAGTCAAATTATCCTTCTAGAACTAATTATAGGGGGAAAATTACAAACCTTTCATGACAAAGAGCATTTAAGCATGTGTGTGTGTGTGTGTGTGTGTGTGTTGTGTGTGTGTATGTGTGTGTTTTGTGTGTGTGTGTACTTCACAAGGTAGGACATAAGTTGAAGGATATTAATCTTCGTTACAATGGTTTAATGAGAGACCATTTAAAGTCCCTCATCTCCATTCAAACACAGACACAATACTGTGGAAGATCACTAGAATGATCCTTTAGAAAGAATGAAGTACATACTCGGAGACTTTTCTAGAAGGATTGGCTTTATGTAGATTTTAGAGCATTGAAGAATTTTCCCCAGTGGTCAATTAATACATGTCTCAACACGGAAGGTTAGAAATTTGTTGAATCCCTTGTTTCAGGTTGTGTTTTTCTACCCCTTGAGCTATTTAAGTCTGGGAGTATGGAAAGGAAAATTTGGGACACTGGGACAAGGAACTATGTCATTAAAGGTAACTAGAGTAGGGGAGAGAGGGGACAGAGCTCCTCAAATTCACAGTCACTGAAAAATTTTGAATACTGACAAAATATTCCAAAATAATAAATTTTGGCCAGAACTCCAATATCTGAAAAGAGGAAATGCAGCTGCTTTTGGTGATTAAGAAAGGAGGAAAAGAAAGAATGGTGACATTTTGAATAAGACATGCGTAACTGTACATTGTTGTCTCCTTATTCACCATCCACCTATTTACGGCCCTATACAATGGTATATATTCTGTGTCCATTAAGACAAAATGGTACCTTATAGACATTTAATTGATATCAAACACTGAATTTCACACTCTTCAAGTTGTCTTTAACTGGTACACTTCAAAGTTTAGTTGAATTCAAACTACTTTATTTAAGGAAGAAGGTCCAATTTAAAATGATTTATTTTCTTCATCTTTTTTTCTCCTGTTTTCTCAGGCCACCACACCACATTTTTGCAGAAATATCTTTAAAGTGCATATCTTAGCTATAATTTAAATTCAGTGCACTAATTTAAATTGCCACATGAATACTTGGAAACTATACTTGGGTGATTTTTTCCCCCTCATTTTCCTTCTTTGTTTCATCCTTAACAAAACTGCAAAGTACACGCTTATTGAAATTGGGGGAGGGGGGAGTCCCTTTATATGAACAATGTTAATCTTTGCCTACATAAATACACTCAATTGTGATGTTGATGGTGTAAGCATTTAGTAGCCTTAATGAAATAAACAATTTCTGTGTTCTGTGATATTTAAAATCTTTGTAAAATAAGAGCTCTTTGAAAGTTAGCGGTTGCAAAATGCAAAGCTACTGAAAGTGAGGTATCAAAAATGATCCTGACATTCAGACCCACAACATGAGTTTTCCTATTAAATATATGTTAAAAGAACATAAGTCTTTTGCTCTGGATAGTCTCTCAACTGAAACAGATCAGATCAAAAACAACTTTTCATTAATCTTTCTTGATCTTTTCACTGAGAGTTATTTTATGAGTCAAGATTTAGTGACTGGCATAGTTATTGAATGATCTGGACAATCTGCCAGACTCAATCACACGCAAGTCGTCCACATTCCGTTATCTCCTTACCTCACACTGCAGTTGTACACACACACACAAAAAAAAACTATTGCAATCCACACAGGTGTAAATGATCTAGGTACTAGGATTTCCTGAATTAAAATTATACATCTTTTCCATTTTGCATCCAATAATTTAATTTACTCATTAAATTCAGACACCCTATAAAGCAATTGGATCTAGGTAAGATAAAATATAACTAGTTACAGGTGTTCAGATTCTTTGTTGTGCTTTTTATTTTTCCTGAGACAGGTTTTTTACATACAGGCCCTTTATCATCAAGGAAAATTAATCACATTACTGCTTAGAGAACAATAGCAGAGTGGCATTCCCTCCTCTCTTGACTGTCATCATGTCAGCAACATTAGTCACGTGGTGACTTTATCTCACTTGATTCCTTTAAGGCACCTTCTCTGTTATAATGGCATGCTAGTTACTATCACTGAACTACATGGTAATTATAATAATATTTTATGGCTGTATAGTGCTTTTCATAGCACAAAATACTACTTTGAATTATATCTTGTTCAAAGCCTTTTACAAATAAGAAATAATTAACCCTTTCTTATAACTCTGTGGGGAGCTGTTTGCAGCAAATAATAAAGGCACTACTTCTATTGTATTAATTCCCTTTACCTACTAGTAGAAAAGGAAACTGTAATATAGCATCCTGCATTCCATCTGAGATTCCAGTGACTTTTTAGTTGGAAGAGTCAGGTTACTAAAGATGAGATGAGGACATCTCCATTTTGAAATCACATTTTGATATTCTAGGAGTTTTTATACTAGTCAAAAGAATGACAAGCCTCAGAAAGAAAACTTGATTTACTGTTTTCTGTACTAAATCACTTTTTGAAACATTGGATTGAATAAAATACATCATAACTGTGGTCATTAAACTTTAGCACCAGCATCCCCTGGAGGGTATATTAAGATACACACTGACCCCAGTGTTTTTGACTTGGAGCCTGAAAATCTGTGTTTCTAACTATCTCAGAGGATCCAGATGCTGCATTCTCAGGACAGTCACTGTACTATAAAAATAGAATTTCTGAAGTAATTTGGATACCCCTATCTGAGCATCTATCCATTAAAATATCACTTTTTTTGGCTAGTGTATAATTTCTTCCAAAGAAGGAGAAATTTATTTTTATTTATTTTATCTTTTTTTCCCTCTTGTAAATATACTAAAGTCCTAGCTTAGTGGATTTACTTTTAACATGTAAATGTATCCGATTTAATTTTTCACTGCAAAGATCCTAACAGCTCCAGAGAAAGGAAACATTTTAGCAAGTTGAATTGCTGACTTCTTTCTTCTTCACTAGCTAAAGTCCAGTAAATCATTTTACAAAGCAGTGTACATACATGTACTTTTCCTCATGCAATCTCTTTGTTCTCAAATGTCAGTCTGATGCTTCTCTCTAGAACCAGTCATGTTTACAGCTATTGAAATTACCTTGAGTGTGCACAGGGTCTGACATAGGGCTTGGGTCACTGAGACCTTGGGGGTTGATCGCTCTGACCATGAACAAGTAGATTGTATTGGGTCGCAATTCTCTCACAGTATAAAGGGTGGTCTTTACATGGTTTGCCACTGTCTGCCAGCTATTGCTCACTGATTGCCTGAAATGTGAACAGAAATTTCACTTAAAGAACAGTCATACAGTTATTGGAAATGGAGTTGGGTAGCAATGACAAAGGTTAATGGCTGAAAATTAAACACACACAGAACACTTGAAGTGTTCAGTCCAATAAATGAAACATTTGGATGAATTCAGTTTATTCAACAACAAAGCCAAGCCCACCTAACGGAAGTGCCATGCACAACAAAATTAAACTCAGCCCAGGAGATGTGACAGCCCTTTGCTAATGCACAGCAGCCCACTAAATGAATACCTGTAAATGGAACAGAGGCCAAGATCACAATATCAAGTTTATACAATAAGTATGATATATATACCTTGAAAAGAATTAACCTGCAGAAAGAATAAATAAGTGGACTATAGAGTAAATTATGCCAATAAATATATTTTCCTGTTACAAGGTGTGTTTTCTTTTGCATCAATTCCACATGCAATATTAAAATAGAGCCTTCTAAAACTACATATCTGTAAAAGAAGAAAGAAAGCATATAATGAATATTTTCCCTTGGTTACATTTTTTTAAAAAATTGTACATTACACAGAATTGTGATTTGGCATCTCAGACTGGTGAAATATCTCTGAATGTGTGTGTGTGTGTGTGTGTGTGTGTGTGTGTGTGTGTGTAGACAGACCTTTTAGAGCCAGATGGATGACATTTTAAAATTCTTTGTCTATAGTCAAATGCTACTTTTGCTTACAATGAAGAGAAAATGGTATTAGGGAGGTTTCATTTTAGATGTCTTTAAGCATCAAACTATCAAACTGTAGAAAAATAGTATTTTGAAATTTGAAAACTATGTACCTTTTATTATCTTAAATATGGATTCTAAAAGCTCAAAATGAAAGTGATCATTTGTCCCATTATTGACAAAGGACAAAGGCTATCCTTCAAAATGTATGATGTTATGATGTGAAATTAAACATGAAAATAAATTAAGTATATTTTCCCATTTGCATCAGTATGTCATTAAATTCCCATAAAGTAATTTTATAATAATATTTGCTAATTTATCATTCATAGCTGTAAGTTGATAGGATTTCAAAAAATACATGAAAACATCTTTTCCTTTCTGCACTAAAACCACATGGAATCAGTTTCTCGATTTAGATTTACATTTTCTTGCAGACATATTTAATAGATTTATTCAAATATATAGCATAAAAACATTGGAATTAAGTTCTATCCTAATTATTAGGCATAAATATTCCAAAGTCTCATGCTTCAATAAATATTGCATAACATAAAAATGTGTCTGTCCCTAATTAAAGTATTGTCTTCCCAGTTCTAATGCCCAAATTCTCATTTTAAATACATACGCTTGTCAGGAAAAATAAATGAGCTAAGTGATTGTGTCATGACTACATTTCTATAGATATAGACATAGATGATGCATATTTAATTCTACAATTAAGTTATAAATTAAAACATAAAGTCTGTTCTTGAATAAATACTGATATAAAAGATAAATTCTTCAAATGCATCCATTGAACCCATTCTTATCATAACACAGCCAGATAGCTCAGGTGAGGCTTTAGTACTTAAGAGCTAAATTAAAAACACAACTAAGAAAAAAGAAATCATGCCATACCTGAAAGCTTCAATTATATAGGCACTTGCTGGAAGAGTTCCAGGGGTACCTGGTTGCCAGGACAAGGTAACACTATTCTTAATAACATCAGTGACCTGTGGTTTTGATGGTGGTCCTGGCAGGTCATTTAAATCATAATTTTTACTGATTGTTGCTCCAGATTCTATAGAAGACAGACAGAATAAACTTTGTTTCTGATCAGTCATGTTGACATTTATGCTTACAAGAAGAAAACAGTCTACTAAAGAAGTTGGCTTAGATGGTGAACAATTCATCTTCATTAATCAGTAGCATCTATGTAAGTGAATATCTGCTTTCCATACACATTAGTAAATGCAAATTCTACTTTCACACATGATCACTAGAATTGCCTGCACTTAAGAGGATGTAAAATAACAAAGTTTTCAAGAACCAATGTACTAAATTTCACAAATGTAATGCTGAGTGTGAACTGGTAGAGGGCTTAAAAAGTGGTACTGAATGTACAGACTTAGATTTACATTCAATCAATTAAAACTTTGATCGTCCACTACCTTGTTATTTAATAAGAAACCATCATTATGAGGCTCAAGATTTCTGCTGCTAAGATGGTTCACAAAGAGCTCACCTGTCACATCCAGTACTGCACTCCAGGAAGTCTCCCCACGTGAACTTGTAGCCACACAAGTGTAAGTGCCAGTGTCAGAAATCTAGCATGCATGGAAGGAGAGAATTCAACTGTAATCAATGTGCAGAATAATTACTCAATATCAACCAGGTAATATTTGATTTTTTTAAAGATACCATTTGCCCATCTAAATAATGCATTAATTTTATATATATGAAATATTAAAATAAATTCATACAATGTTATTCATAGCATTGATTTGAAAGTTTGCAAAATTATATTTCTACAATTAAATGTATAGGATAAATTCTATTTGTCTTTTTTCTTTTTTGATAATACTAATCTCTTAATTCCATTTTATAATGGAGCCTGAGTTAAATATAGACAACTCAGGACAGAATTCATTCATAATATCATAAGGCTACACACCATCAGAAATAAAAAGCTGTCTTTTCTGGTTTTTTTTTTCTGTTTTAAATAAACTATTTACTCTGGAATAAATTAGCAATGAGATAATAGGAGGCCATACTTTCTTTCTTTTTAAAAACATGAAAAAAAAGAAGAAAAATATTTTTTAAGAAGAATTTTTTTTTCTTTTAAGGAGTTCAGTATTCACTTCTATGTAAATTGTAGCAGTGCAGAATCCAGTAAAAGAAAGTTTTGTCATACGTAAATCAGCAAATACTGACTATGGAGTTAGTGTTGAAAGGGATCACAAAAATAATCTAACAAAATTTAAACATTTTTAAAAACTGACATTTAATTGAGGACTGAAAATGTTTTCATTACTCGTTGAAGAACAGCCAAGGACACTTAAAAAGAGGTCTCTTTTACAAATCTAAGCCAAAAGATTCTCTCATTATAATTTGAAAATAGCCCCAAGGTCAATAAAAGATGTAATTCAAAAGTCCTCACTGTGGTTGAGACTTGTGGGCTTCCATGGTAAACAACACTCACTTAGGTTGGGTTTAGGAGTACAGGAGAAGTGAGACTGGGAAGAGAGGCTCATGAAAAAAGAGACTAAAGCAAGGCAGAAGACATAGATTAAAACTGTGATGAACATGAACTTAATTGTTGGTGAAATGTGGGAGTTCATAGAATATTGCATCTGTCAGGTTCAAAATGTAAGTGTATTGATGATTCTAGCTTTCAGAATGGATTCTCAGGTATATCATTAGTGCATGGATGTTACTGCCATTTCACTGTTTTAATTGATTTTAAATGTCATTATGTATTTTAACTTAAGTTTCAAATTGCTCTTGCACGTCATTCTTTGCCATATTATCTCTGTACAATTGTCTTCTATTACACAGAGGGATGATGGGAATAGCCATTGTAGAATGAGCCATTCTTTCAAATGTGGCTGTGTTCACATTATAGTCATTAGAATTCTTTGCATTTAAGAAGCATCACTCACAAACTAAATATAATAAGCCAGGGTTGGATTTTAATGGGATGTTCATTTGAATATGGACTGTGAAAGAGTAAAAAAAATTTGCATTTTATTATAGCTGTTGAACTAAAACATAGCACTTGTTATTCTGTGCAAATGCTAAAAGAAGAGTATGTAGGTGATGCTTTTTAACTGTAGCTCCTTGTCATTGTGTGGAGATACAACCTGACAATAGCTGTGGTAGCTAGGTTTTAATGAGTACTGGAATATTCTACTTCTCAAAAGATACAGATTCAGTTACCAATTAGCTGGACTATGAGAACACTGTATTCATCATGTTATTTTTTTCTCTTGCTTTACATACTGAAAAGGAAATAGTGAGACACAAAAGAACATGACCTATAGAAAACCTTTCTTGATTATGCAAGTGAAACACTGAAAAGCCCATTTGAATCCTCCTGGAAAGAGACTCATTTTACAGAAAAAGAATGATGTGCTTACTTTGGTGTTTATCAAATGCCTGAATATCATTGATACATCTCACTATTTTATCACCATAATCATCAGCACTTTACTCTCTTTTATTGTTTTAATTTTAAATAATAACTTTTCTGGACAAGAATGCTTCACTTCTCTTCCAACCTTATCCATTCATCTCACCAACTGCTTTAAGAGGTGTATATTCTAGCTCACTCCATCCTACTTTTCTCCTTGTGCAGTTGGCTACAGATAAGCCCCTAGGAGCTGGCATCTTAGAGACTATTGAGTTTGACATCATCAAGCACGCACCTTTAATTGCTTCTTTCAAACACTCCTAGGAATCTTGACTCTGAGAATACCCTTTAATTCAACAATACAGTGAAAATGCATTAACCTCCATTGCCCTAGGCTGCCTTGCTCCCAGAGAGAGAGGTTAAAGTGTTTACCCAAGGAGAGCTGGCATTAATTTTTTAATAACTTCCATTTTGTTCAAAGAAAGTTAATAACTAATTTACAATCAATGAAAAGACACATTAAAAAGAGTCTGTATTAATTTATTTTCCTTTAAGTGAACTTGGCAGTAGTTTTGTTACTTAAGAGCAATAATTAATGCCTATGTCTCAAAATCATATATGTGTGTGGTGTGTGTGTGTGTTAATATATACACACATACACACACAATTAAAAATGTAAGCATGTATTTGCTACAAAAATAGGATCATTCTTCTATTTGGCGTGTGTGTGTGTGTATGTGTGTGTGTGTGTGTGTGTGTGTGTTAGTTACAGTGATAAATAACCAGATAAACATTTAAGTGTAGATAACATTTCCCACCATACAGGAAGAATCCTTTTCATTTGAAAACATTTATAGTAGAACATTTTTTACTTTCCTCCTTAGCTTCTGAATGTGAAAATTGAGCAATATGGTTTTGCTTGTTTGTTTGTTTTTTCTTTATCTTTCATTCCCAATTTCTACCTAGATACCAGTTTCTACTAACTGTTATTCCACTGAACTGTTTTCATTCCATTTTTCCTCATGCATTATATTATACCCAGTATCTTAATTCTGGCTCTCAAACCCAGTGGTATGAATATATCCTCCAGCTTTAGTGTAATGCTTGCAACATGGGGTAAGTAGGGGTAGAGTAACTATTCTTGGTTGAATGAGTTGAATATACTGGCAGAGAACAGATATCGCTCATGGTGACATTCACCTGGATTTTACAATTTCCATATTCCACCTGAGTATATTGAAAACCATTGGTTTCAAGGTTTTAAGATACCTTGTTTGTGACTTTCGTACATAGGATTGCAATGCCTATTTTGGTAGGAGATGATCTTCCTTGTTGACATAGAGGAAGGAGACAGGCATATTGAGAAAGTCCACATAGCAATATACTAAAGGCAAGTAAACTGAGGTTGTTAATCCAGTAGACCCAAATAACTCTAGTCTACCAGCAGTCATGATGATTGGAAGCAAATCTATCCTGTCAATCTTCATATGAGCCCTCATCTCCTCTAACTGGCACCTCTGATTATGCCTCTGAAACAGGTGGCCCTATTAAGTCATGGTCATGCTTCTAACTCACATAAGCTATGAGATATTAATAATTGTTTTACTGCCAATACTGTTACATTGTAATAGATAGTTAAAAAAATATCCAGAAGCACACATATTATTTTGAGTTGCTCCTGAAGAGGTACCAAATTGTTAAATTTCCAGGAATGGTCTTTCTCTGTTGCATACATTTCAGTTAAAAGATCACCAACAATTTGTTTTCATCCTGGGGTTTAAATGAGAAAAACCACAGCAACATCCCCTAAAACCTATGGGTTTCCTCTAACTAGCCAAACCTGCCTTTCTTGCATTCAGTCTCATCCCTTTATTTTTTCTACACAATTTTTTGACCAAGCCAACTTATCTACATCTTGCTATGATATACCTTTCATCAGTGATAGTAAAATCAGAAGCATTTGTCACTTATTCAAAGAATTTTATATATTATACTACTATCCTTAAATCATTAAACTATGATTTATAGTTTCAATAATTACATACATAGCAGATGTGATACAAGAGTAAAAAGATTCTAGGTCTGTTTTGAATTTATGAGTGACATAAGGAAAAGACCCTTGCTCTAATTTCAACTAAGAATTTTTACAGTAAGAAAGAACATGCACAGAAGGCATGCTAAGATGTAAGATTTTAAGTTCACCACAAAATATTTCCCTATAACAGTTCTTATGTTAAGACAAGGACTCAAATGCAAACCAAATATTGCTTACCTGTAAATTCTTAATTTGCAGTGTTCCTTTCTCTTGTATAGATGCTCTTGAATCTCTACCCAGAAAAGTAAATCCCTCCTTTCACCAGCTAATGACTGGAAGAGGATCACCAGTGGCTTTACATTTTAGTAATGCTATACCATCGACTGCTAGTGTTTGGTTTACTGGGCCTTGTAAGATTATGGGCGGAGGTCTATCTGTCAGAACTGATGAATAAAGACATATTTAGTATATTTTAACTCCTATGCATTCAATAGTCTTAAAGTACTGATATCGGAAGTAAGGAGAAAACCCCAAAGCCAAACATGTTACTTATAACATACTTTGTGTATTTATTCAATACCCATCATATATATCATATATGAACATATAACATCCAATACATAAGATATATATTTAAAAATCCTCCCAGAAAATAAAAAAGAATAGTGGACTTAAATTATTGTTTAGCAACTGTGATGAAAAAAAAATGGTTTCTTTTCTCTAAAAAGTTAATTTATTACCAGGTAAATAATTAGAAAAGTAATTTTGCTTGAGGTTCTCAATTCCTTTGTCTATCCATGTTTGTAAACACCAATTTTCATGACTCTGTCTCCATCTGTATGCATCATATTTATACTAGTGTTCACAGATTTGGGGAAGAAATCATTAAAATTACCAGGCCTCTACGAACCACCCATGACACAACCAATCAATTTTAATTTAAATTAGAACTTAGGATAATAGGTCCCCACAAGTCAAGACACTGTAGACCCCAATGAACCTGAATTTATTATATTGATAATAAAAAAACTATAATAAACCATAGAACCATTACTTGGTCATACATCAAAATTAGAACTACTTATTTCACTGATTTTTTGATCACTTTCTTCATTTTAGAAACAAATGAAGAAGCTTAAGAGAATGTGGGAGCCCAATATTACAATAATTCTGAGACATCTGGCAATAATTTGGCAAATAGAAATTTAAGCTAATGGTTTTACATAAATCGTTTATGAGCCAAAACTAGATCAATGGATTTTTTTTAATATGGGGAGAAAAATAGGTCTTCAGAGTCTAACTTATTTATCAAATTTTAAATGTTACATCTTTGCTTCAAATTAAGTTCTTCGTAAGAATTCCAGTAATTTCTTATAACCTGCTTTTATTGTCATATCTCTGAAATCATTAGATGTAGCCAAAGGTCATCTAATGATTCCCCTCTGCCTTTTTTTTTTCTTTTTTTTAATGCCTAAATGAGTGGTTCATTGTCTTTTGAATGACTTCGATCAATAAGTGAATTGAAAATCTCCTGGCCAGAGGAATTCTCACTTTCAAGGATGTTATGGGTGAAAGATGACCACAAGGTTTCCATGACATTAAGGTCAAAGTTTAAATGAACATTTAGGGTTTCCAGTGATCTGTGAACAACTCCATGGTCTTCTCTAACTATGCATTATAAATCCTTAATAAACCATTCATGTAAGATTATGGTTTGACATTTATAGTCAGCATAAGACAGAAATGCATTTCAGCTCCTAGTCCTTTTAGATTCTATTCATTCCACCCATAGAGTTTTCTTTACAAGTTTTTTTTTTAACTTTTTGAAATAAGGGCAAAGGAAAAAAGTGAATAACTATGAGAAGATCTTTTAGAGGTCTATTTTGAAGCTTAAGTATTTGGAAACATCTTACCTCAATCCATAATCTGTACAACTGTAACTCGACATGACATATTTCATCACTATTAGCAATAGTATGTGAATACTATATGAATGTTTAAATTAAATATATGCTCAGTAATTGAGTTTAATGTCAAAGATATAACAAAAACATTGGTACAGATGGAATAATCTGAATATGATATATATTTTTCCATTTACAATTTCAATTGACTCAAAATTGCCCTAGATCTTATCAAAGAGTACACCTAAAATGAAAATGATGACTTACATATGATTAAATCACTAACTATTCTGAAAAACCTAAAGTATGACTAGAAGCTGAAGTCATCAGGCAAGGACACAATTTAATATTTAGAGATAGTTATTCATAATAACTTTGGCTTTTTGATTGCTTAAGTAAAAATCAATGTAGGAATTAATGTTCGAAACAGTTGTAATGAAATGTTCAGAGCCATCTCAGTCAACTGAAAATCTAAACTCCATCATCACCTTTTTAATTTTGACCTAGAATAGATATTCTAGCTGTGAGATATCATCAACAAGCATAAGTTTTCAATTCATTGTATCAAAAATCATTCTCAATATCTACCTGTCTCATGAACCCTATCATTTGAAACCACTACCTCTTCTAATTCACTCATTTTGTTTTCTACATATATGGTCTGCTTTTTCATAGCAAATTATTCATTTAAGCTCGGTTTCTCTCAAGTAAAATGCTTCAAGTAGCTAGATTATAGTAGATATTTTAAGCATTATGTTTGAAATATAGCAATTTAGAGTAAATCTTAGGTTTAGACCCAGATATCTTGTTTTCCAATTTAAATACCTATAAATTTTTACTGATAGAATATATGAGTACTTTTAAAATATTCATAATTATCTTTCACTCTTTTTAAATAAACAAAGAGGTAGAAACCATCAAAGAGGCTTTAAGGAAGCACTGCCTATTTAAAGAAGGATTTCTTATCACTGTTACCCTTGAAACTGACTTCTTCTTTCAGCTCCAGTCCATAAATCTCCAGAGCATTAGCAGGTGCAGACATTAATGACTCAATGTCTTCACAGCCAGTGTTTGTCTGTCTTATTTATTCCCATTACTGACATGGTGCTGAATCAGGCCATACCATGGACAGATATTAAAAAATACTGCCTTTCTATTAATTTTAAATGACCTTTTAATCTACACATAAATTCAAATTCTATGAAATCACATTGAAATTTAACCAGCAGAGAATTAGAGAAACCACAGATGAAAAGTCTTATATCTCATTAACCAGCATGCGAAGGGAAAACAAACACAAAAAGCTCACCAATATAAGACAGCAATAGAAAGTTTTAATTTAAGGCATGGAAGAATAGGGAATACATTCATGCTCAGAGGCTCAAAAATTAGCTACAACTTCCTAACTGTCAATTGTGATGAACCTTGGGGAAAGATCAGAACATTTTCAACTTTCACTCTGAATGTAAGTGTCTCAGTTAAGATTCAAAGTATATACGTGCAAGTAAAAAATAATAATTTTAGCATTCATCAGTGCTTCCAAAAGTACTTAATTAATTTAACTTAGTGAATGTATAATTAAAGGCAGAGGAATGTCATAATGTGATTAGATAACTAAAAAACTAATTCTCTGTTTCACTGATAATATTAAAGATGATATCTCTTATTCTGCAATAAAATATAAAATTATTAACATCTTTGAGAAGCAGTCATGTCAACATAAGACTAACTAAAAGTATTCAGATTATACTTGTAAACACAATAATTTTGATGTCATTTCTTTAAAATTACTTTAAATTTAAAATTAAAATTTCCTCCAAATCAATGTTTTTAAGATTAAAATGGGCTGCCTTTGGGAAAATAAATGGCATTAAAGGAAATACTGGCAGGTAAATTAAAAACTGTTAAAATGTGTTACTTTACCTAGATTTAAATTTAGAGGATAAACATTGATCTAAGCCATTTAACAAGTAGAAAAAACCCACATCTAATGTGTATCTTGAAATAAAAAATCATATTTTTTATGAGACGAATCTAAAAACAATATCGCACCATCAGTAACCTCCAGTTGAGCTTTTGCTAAAATGCTTCCTGCCACAGTCAAGGCCTGGCAGATGTAGTAACCCGCATCTGAGCGCTGAATGGTGGTAATGGTGAGGTCTCCAGTTGGTGACACTGAACATCTACTGTTGGGCTGCTGGGGTTGGTTTGGGAAAAGTAGGTTCTGTAGAAGCAAACACAATGTTATCAATATTTTTTTTTACCATTTACAAGGAAAATCGCATTAACAACAAATATTATAGTTATGAAAAATATGATTGGTAAAAAGATGTATAGATTTAAACAAAAAAGTTTCAAAATAATTATAGGTCGGGTAGTGGGAAAAATAACTGGGAAAGTTTCCAATCATGGTGTATGCTCTATGACCTCAATATACTTCAGTTAAAGGAATGATCACCTGCATTTTTAAAGAGCTGGATCTGTCTTTAATTTTTAAGTTTTGATTGGTATATAATGCTTGTACATTTTAATGGGATACAGTATAAAAATTCAGCACATATGTACAGCATGTAATGATAAAATCAGGGTAACATTAAGGTTTCTTGATCTCAGCCATTTACTCTCTCTCTAAAACAAGTTTTCCTCATATATAAAATGGGCAGATTAATGCTCATATGATTTAACTTCTACACAAGGTAAGAATCGAGAGAGTAACAATAAATGTGTAGGTCTTTTCTAAACTTACAAGAAACAAAGAATGTAAAATATAATTGCAATTGTCACTGATAATTTTGAATATTTTAGGACAACAAATTAAATTCTAACATTTTTCAAAATGTGTGTGTCTTTGACTGACAGACAAAGCTGAGTGTATTGCTATAATGCACTGCAAATCATGACAACTTCCCAAAGAGCTATTGACAAATCCTAATCTAAGCATGATAAAATCAATGGCTGAAAATTAAAGGATGTAGAATAATTATGGAAGTTAGAATGTTCAACCAAACAATTTTGAAGTATTATTTTTAAAAAACACTTTACTATATATCACAAAAAAGCCTATCATATATCTCATATAACCTAATCATAAATGTTGAAAGTTTTTATATGAGTGCAGTAACATCAATTTAGATGACCTATGTCACTTTACTGTTGTTCAATTAAGAAAAACATTTGGATATAATAAATCATATTGAGGTATGTTTCCAAGTTGGATTATAAATAAGAACATATCAATTTTTATGTTCTATTTACTTACAAAAAAGAACATTATAACCCTCGGGGATCTGTTTCTCAATATAGTAATTAATTTTCCAGGTTTGTAATTAAACATTTTCAATAAGTTGCAATCAGGAGGTAATAACATTCAATTAAAGGCACAAGACACATTTTCACCTTAAAATGTTTTTACCCTTGAAGTACTACCAATGGAAGAGGATAAAATAAGGTATTAACACTTTTCAATTACGCTAAATGACTTTAATCCTGCAAATAATGTCCTACTTTAATTAGAAGCTCTTCTCTTTATTGCAACATGATGGATGTCCACTTTATTAGATTCAAGTGTGACACTATTAGCCCACTTTACATAAACATTACCATGTTATTAAACTCCTAAAAGAAGAGATGTTTGCTAGCCTGACAGGGATATGATTTCAAAAAAACTGTTTCCCTCTCCTAAAATTTGTATTACTATCTAAGTCTAGATATTTTCATGCATATGAAACATAATTTGAGAACAAGTTAAATCTCACGTGGAATCCAAATATATTACAGAAATAAACCATCCAAAAGAGAAGGGTCTAAATTTAAAGGCACTTGAAAATGATACAATAACTCAAAATGTGCACTTTCTTATAATTAGCCATTAGAATACCAATTTACATAGCACCAATCTATCAGATGGGCTAATTCTCTCTGGGATCTTTTCCTCTAGGATGTAATATAAGTCCACCTTCTAAATGATCCATTTACATGGAAAATGGCATTTGATTGAGGTTAACCCATCATCTTTATTTCCTGCTTGTATGACATGGCCAAAAGAAAATGGATTATAAGCAAAACCAAGGCACTCTACAGAGCTCTGCTTGCCTTGAAGTGTCTGAGAATCCTATTAGTACTAATTGGCATTATCAGCACATATTGGGGAATATGGACCATTAAGTCCAAGCACTTCACTCTTTCTACTGATGGATAGTCATAGATCACCATAGAAATTGGATACTACAAACAGTAAGACCAATTTATTTTTCCTAATATCCTAATTCATGATTTGAAAATTTACAGTTTGCTCAAGCACTTCTCTTTACTCTCTCTCCCTCTGTACCTCCCTCCCTCCTCCCAATCTCTAGATCCCTGATGGGAGCAGATTGGTAAGAAGAAGGTAACTAGACCTATAATAATAAACAAGCCAAAGAAGCTAAGTAGAAATTTTGTGGCATCCTTAGCTATAGTATATATGGATTTACATGCTACATTGTCAAATAGGAAAAGGAATACTTCAATTCTTTTGATAACTATTTTCATAACCATTAAAAACAATGTTTGATACCATATGTGAATTAGACTACAGGAAAAAAACATTTTTTATCTACCTTGGAGCTATTTTGAGGGATATTATGTACACATGAAATAATCTTACAAAAATAAATCATATATCAGGAAACATTATGAGATTTCACTCAAAACATGACTTAAAGTGTGAATTTGCAATAATCAAATTGCTTCTCATCATTATGTTTGCTATCAGTGACAAAATAGCAATTTGTGTTATCTTCATAACATGTAAATTCCTTTTACATTTACACTTATTTATGAAATCTTCATAACTCATGGGAGGTAAGATGCATAACCCAAAATTTCAGATTAGTATAAAAACTAGCTTTAGTAAAGTTGAAAAACACTTACAAATACTGTGCAACAAAAAAAGGAGGAAAATGGCTTTAAGGCCTCTCCTTTAAAGGTTGTGAGTGTGTATGCATGTGTGTGTTTAACTATCATATCTTTTTTTTCATACTTACTGGAATTTTTGGGATAAATTCATGTGAAATAAACTGAAAAGAATAGTCAAGGAAATCTATGAAGAGAAATACATTTTATAGCTGTTAAATGATAAAAAAAATTGGGATTTGAAGTTTGATAATTCTGATAATGGGATAAGGCAGTGGGCATGACTCTCTTTTCTTCATTGCCTTTACATCCCTGACTCAGAGGGGAAGTAACAAGGAGTGTTGAGAAAGTAAGAATGACCAGGTGTCCATTCAGAGTTTATAACTGCTAGTTTGGGGGTGGTTCAGGAATGCAGAGGAACCCCTACAAATTAGAAAGCATGGCTGAGCAGGACTTCCTAGAGGCTCTCCAGAAGGACAGACATATATGAGTTCTAATCAATAGGTTCTCTTAATGTAGCTAAAACCATTCCCTATTGCTGGCCAAGTTTTCAGATTTCCTATGACTTATAATAATATTTTCAATTAATCCCTGAGAAATTTTTTCAGAACCTGGACTAGTATCAGAATGTGCTGGGGAAGAGTACCACAAGAACTACATTTCTTGTCTGGATGATTTTAGAGAATCTAGCACAAAATAATTCAGGATCTCTCAGGAATGCACAAATTTTTATGCAAAGATCACAATCTCTGATCTAATTTTAGCTGAAAGTTCCATTCATTGCCTCAGAAGGTATAGGCTAAACACTCTCTGAATTTGGACCAAGTGCTAAATTATAAAAGTAATGTATCCAGTTGGCTTTGGGAGAGACTTTGAGAGGCCATCATGTCCAGAAAGAGCAAAGCAAAGATAAGGTAGGTATTGGCTCTTTGTGTTATATATTATTTCTGTTTTACCCTACTGTGAAGAAATCCAGAAGGGAAAATGAAAGAAAAGATTTCTTCAACTCTTAAGTGGAAACAGGCTTAAATTAATAATTTTTAAAAGTCATTTATATTTTCTATCTAGGAGTGGAGGGATATTGGATCTATGCCAATAAATGCTAGAAATATTTTTTGATCATCTTCCATGAGCGAGGAACTATTCTCAGCTCTTTGTATGTACCAACTCACTTACACAGACTAATCCTGTGCAAGAAAGCAAAATCACCTTAACCTGCAGAGATTTAAATATCTACAGAGGTTTGGTTGGATTTTTAAAATAAGTTTGCTACACTCTGTTTCTTGCAAAATGCAGGATTTTCAAAGATTACCAATAGCAAATAAAAAGTGCTAGAACATCTGTCTTTCACTTATTTTAGAATCATTTGTCTTTCTTTTAGCAATAAAATAAGTTCAGCATCTGATAGCAATGGAGGCAAGGCAAGCTTCAGGGAGTACCAAAGTCAGCAAAGTTCAGAGACTTCAGAAAAGCAGTCAAGCCTCACACTCACCTGGCTGCCTTCTTTCTGCCAAAACACAGCTGGCTGGGGATTTTCTTTAGTTTCACAGGGAAATGTTGCAGTTCGACCTTGAGCAACAATCTGATCTCTCGGCCTAACCACAAACTGTGGAGGAGCTATAATTTAAAAGGAAAGAAAATGTGTAAATATCAACCATTGTCAAATAAAAAGATATCAAAGAGAAAATCTGGCTCTGGGTGCATTGCTCAGTGCCAGAGAGCAATTTTTTACTTACTTGTATGCATTTCTTAAAACACTGAGGGATTGGGGAAATAATGTGAGAAAACTTATTAGCAGATCTATTTTAAATATTGTCCATTATATTATATCCCTGTGTCCCACCTACTTGTATGGGAAAATTGATCCCTTATGATTCTAACATTTTTTATAAAAATGATTTGGTTATGTTTTTTAATAGAAAAACATGGAAAGGAGTCACTCCTTTACACAATTATCTCCTCCTTTAAAATCCATCTCCTAGTACACACTCATTTTATTACAATATTTATAAGATATTGAATGAGGCAATGGGATGTCAGAAGGCATAAAATATGATCCATATTATTAAAATTCTTATATTCTGGAATTCAAGATTTGAAGATTAAAGACATTGAATTATTTAAGGGATGGAAGTTACATATTTGAAATAACAAACAATATAAATAAATGTATCAAATTAGAGCACCCCAGGGTTTAATCTATCTATATCTATATCTATATCAGAAGATATCTGTCTATCTATCTATCTATCTATCTATCTATCTATCTAGATATAATACAAAAAGAAAGAAAGAAAGAGGGCAGGGATGGGGTAAAAATGCTAAGACAGAAAAATTTAGATTGGAACCTAATGATAAAGAGAGACAAAGGAGTAAAAAGCAAGAGAATGTATAGCTAGAAATGTTCCCAAGGACATCTTCTTCAGCACCAAACCCACATCAGTTGTAAACACCATGTGTATCCCATGACTTTTCTGATCATCTGTTTCTATTTTAACTAGTTGCTTATGCTAGAAAACTAAGACCAAGGAAACACTTTCAAATCTACTCTAAGTTTTAGAATCTGGTATACATCAGCTAAAAGGTGAGCTCTAAAGAACTCTGACAATCAGCAACATCCAATAAAAGAGTTCACCTGAATTTCTTTTACGTTTTTCAAGTGCATAACTGCAAATCTAAGAACAGAATAAATACATGGTGCCCCAAACCTAAAACCAATCATTCATCCTAACAAAAATGCTATCACTGTGAAAGCAGAGGTATTTTTCTCAAAAAGAATTCAGTGAGATTTGTATTGATTTATTTTTTTAGGTGTTCTATTTTCCTGGATCCTAATTCAAGATATCCAACACATACCCCAAGGACAGAAGGGATAAATCTACTAAGTGAAATTCTTTTCTATAACTAAAGATAACGGAAGACTCATTCTAACAGTACAGAGAACCCGGATTTATGGATCTATTTGGACAGAGTGTGGTTTATGTTGCCTGGCATGCTCAGAAGATTACAGGCCTCTCACAATCTACTTGTTATTTCTACACACTTCTCCTGAATCAGCAGATACATTGATTTTTGTTCCATGTTTGCTAATATAAATGATAGTTTAAATCAATGTTACAAAATTACTTTAGGAAAAACTTTTAAAGCACAGCAGTATTCATTTTTCAGCAGAAATGTGAAACCACTGGATTATTTTTGCCACAGAAGATTAAAGGTTGATCTTCATCATCTATAATATGGGATTTTTCTAGAAAAAAATGTTATGAAATATTTAAGAATCAGTGTATAGTTGTATGAAATCCTAAAAAGAAAAGTAATAATGCCAATGTGGACATTAGCTTTTTGAGAAGTATTGAGGAATTTAGCTTATATGTCATCTTCAAAAATTAAAAACCCAATTCAGTCAAAATCAGTTATTTGACACTCTTTAATAAAAGTTGCCTGTTCAGCTTATTAGTTCATTTGCACAGCTTTGGGTGAGAAAAAATTTCAATTGGCCTATATAACTAGTTAGTAAGACATGAGAACCTGGTACTTACAATATATATATATATATATATATATATATATATATATATATATATATATATATATATTTAAAAAAAGCAATAACAGATTGAAATCATCAAATAAAACATAAATGAAAACAGAGTTTTAAGCATTTTATTTTCTGTCATTTACCTGTCAGTAAAATCACTATCTGTAATTTAGAAAAAGCTATAGACTTCATTGAATTTGATACTTAAATGTTTGAAAATGTGTTTTAGATGAGTGTTTTTGTAAAACATTTTTTTTGTATTTTTTTTATTGTTGGTTGTTCAAAACATTACATAGTTCTTGATATATCATATTTCACACTTTGATTCAAGTGGGTTATGAACTCCCATTTTTACTCCGTATACAAATTGCAGAATCACATCAGTTACACTTCCATTGATTTATATATTGCCATACTAGGGTCTGTTGTATTCTGCTGCCTTTCCTATCCATTACTACCCCCCTCCCCTCCCCTCCCCTCCCCTCTTCTCTCTCTACCCACTCTACTGCAGTTCATATCTCCCCCTTGTATTATTTTTCCCTTTCCCCTCGCTACCTCTTGTATGTAATTTTGTATAACCCTGAGGGTCTCCTTCCATTTCCATGCAATTTCCCTTCTCCCTCCCTTTCCCTCCCACCTCTCGTCCCTGTTTAATGTTAATCTTCTTCTCATGCTCTTCGTCCCTACTCTGTTCTTAGTTACTCTCCTTATATCAAAGAAGACATTTGGCATTTGTATTTTAGGGATTGGCTGGCTTCACTTAGCATAATCTGCTCTAATGCCATCCATTTCCCTCCAAATTCTATGATTTTGTCATTTCTTAATGCAGAGTAATACTCCATTGTGTATAAATGCCACATTTTTTTTTTATCCATTCGTCTATTGAAGGGCATCTAGGTTGGTTCCACAGTCTTGCTATTGTGAATTGTGCTGCTATGAACATCGATGTAGCAGTGTCCCTGTAGCATGCTCTATCTAGGTCTTTAGGGAATAGACCGAGAAGGGGAATAGCTGGGTCAAATGGTGGTTCCATTCCCAACTTTCCAAGAAATCTCCATACTGCTTTCCAGATTGGCTGCACCAATTTGCAGTCCCACCAACAATGAACAAGTGTACCCTTTTCCCCACATCCTCACCAGCACTTGTTGTTGTTTGACTTCATAATGGCTGCCAATCTTACTGGAGTGAGATGGTATCTTAGGGTGGTTTTGATTTGCATTTCTCTGACTGCTAGGGATGGTGAGCATTTTTTCATGTACTTGTTGATTGATTGTATGTCCTCCTCTGAGAAGTGTCTGTTCATGTCTTTGGCCCATTTGTTGATTGGGTTATTTGTTATCTTGTTGTCTAATTTTTTTGAGTTCTTTGTATACTCTGGATATTAGGGCTCTATCTGAAGTGTGAGGAGTAAAGATTTGTTCCCAGGATGTAGGCTCCCTATTTACCTCTCTTGTTGTTTCTTTTGCTGAGAAAAAACTTTTTAGTTTGAGTAAGTCCCATTTGTTGATTCTAGTTATTAACTGTTGTGCTATGGGTGTCCTATTGAGGAATTTGGAGCCCGACCCCACAGTATGTAGATCGTAGCCGACTTTTTCTTCAATCAGATGCCGTGTCTCTGATTTGATATCAAGCTCCTTGATCCATTTTGAGTTAACTTTAGTGCATGGCGAGAGAAAGGGATTCAGTTTCATTTTGTTGCATATGGATTTCCAGTTTTCCCAGCACCATTTGTTGAAGATGTTATCCTTCCTCCATTGCATGCTTTTAGCCCCTTTATCAAATATAAGATAGTTGTAGTTTTGTGGGTTGGTTTCTGTGTCCTCTATTCTGTACCATTGGTCCACCCGCCTGTTTTGGTACCAGTACCATGCTGTTTTTGTTACTATTGCTCTGTAGTATAGTTTGAAGTCTGGTATCGCTATACCGCCTGATTCACCCTTCCTGCTTAGCATTGTTTTTGCTATTCTGGGTCTTTTATTTTTCCATATGAATTTCATGATTGCTTTCTCTATTTCTATAAGAAATGCCATTGGGATTTTGATGGGTATTGCATTAAACCTATAGAGAACTTTTGGTAATGTCGTCATTTTGATGAAGTTAGTTCTGCCTATCCATGAACAGGGTATATTTTTCCATCTTCTAAGATCTTCTTCTATTTCTCTCTTTAGGGTTCTGTAGTTTTCATTGTATAAGTCTTTCACCTCTTTTGTTAGGTTGATTCCTAAGTATTTTATTTTTTGGGGGGATATTGTGAATGGAGTGGTTGTCCTCATTTCCATTTCAGAGGATTTGTCACTGATATACAGGAATGCCTTTGATTTATACGTGTTGATTTTATATCCTGCCACTTTGCTGAATTCATTTATTAGCTCTAATAGTTTCTTTGTAGACCCTTTTGGGTCTGCTAGGTATAGAATCATGTCATCTGCAAATAGTGATAATTTAAGTCCTTCTTTTCCTATTTTTATGCCTTTAATTTCTTTCGTCTGTCTAATTGCTGTGGCCAGTGATTCGAGAACTATGTTGAACAGAAGTGGTGAGAGAGGGCATCCCTGTCTTGTTCCAGATTTTAGAGGGAATGCCTTCAATTTTTCTCCATTCAGAATGATGCTAGCCTGAGGTTTAGCATAGATTGCTTTTACAATGTTGAGGTAAGTTCCTGTTATCCCTAGTTTTTCTAGCGTTTTGAACATAAAGGGATGCTGTACTTTGTCGAATGCTTTTTCTGCATCTATCGAGATGATCATATGGTTCTTATTTTTAAGTCTATTGATGTGGTGAATAACATTAATTGATTTCCGTATATTGAACCAGCCTTGCATCCCAGGGATGAATCCTACTTGATCATGGTGCACAATTTTTTTGATATGTTTTTGAATCCGATTTGCCAAAATTTTATTGAGGATTTTTGCATCTAGGTTCATTAGAGATATTGGTCTGTAGTTTTCTTTCTTTGAAGTGTCTTTGTCTGGTTTAGGAATCAGGGTGATGTTGGCCTCGTAGAATGAATTTGGAAGTTCTCCCTCTTTTTCTATTTCCTGAAATAGCTTGAAAAGTATTGGTGTTAGTTCCTCTTTAAAGGTTTTGTAAAACTCTGCTGTATACCCATCCGGTCCTGGGCTTTTCTTAGTTGGTAGTCTTTTGATGGTTTCTTCTATTTCCTCAATTGATATTGGTCTGTTTAGGTTGTCTATATCCTCCTGCCTTAATCTGGGCAGATCATATGACTTAAGAAATTTATCGATGCCTTCACTATCTTCTATTTTATTGGAGTATAAGGATTCAAAATAGTTTCTGATTATCTTCTGTATTTCTGAAGTGTGTGTTGTGATATTGCCTTTTTCATCCTGTATGCTAGTAATTTGATTTCTCTCTCTTCTTCTCTTCGTTAGCATGGCTAAGGGTCTGTCGATTTTATTTATTTTTTCAAAGAACCTTCTTTTAGTTTTGTCAATCTTTTCAATTGTTTCTTTTGTTTTGATTTCATTAATTTCAGCTCTGATTTTAATAATTTCTTGCCTTCTACTTCTTTTGCTGTTGTTTTGCTCTTCTTTTTCTAGGATTTTGAGATGGAGTATGAGATCATTTATTTGTTGGTTTTTTCTTTTTTTAAGGAATGAACTCCAAGCAATGAATTTTCCTCTTCGAACTGCTTTTAATGTGTCCCATAGATTCCGATATGTTGTGTCTGTGCTTTCATTTATCTCTAAGAATTTTTTAATTTCCTCCTTGATGTCTTCTATAACCCATTGATCATTTAGTAACCAATTGTTCATTCTCCAAGTGATGCATGTTTTTTTCTTCCTTCTTTTATCGTTGATTTTCAGTTTCATTCCATTATGATCAGATAAGATGCATGGTATTATCTCCACTCCTTTATATTGTCTAAGAGTTGCCCTGTGACATAATATATGATCTATTTTTGAGAAGAATCCATGTGCTGCTGAGAAAAAAGTGTAACTGCTTGATGTTGGGTGGTATATTCTATATATATCAATTAAGTCTAGGTTATTAATTGTGTTATTGAGTTCTATAGTTTCCTTATTCAACTTTTGTTTGGAAGATCTGTCTAGTGGTGAGAGAGGTGTGTTGAAGTCTCCCACGATTATTGTATGTTGGTCTATTAGACTCTTAAACTTAAGAAGAGTTTGTTTGATCAACATAGCTGCACCATTGTTTGGGGCATATATATTTATGATAGTTATGTCTTGTTGGTGTATGGTTCCCTTGAGCAGTATGTAGTGTCCCTCTTTATCCCTTTTGATTAACTTTGGCTTGAAATCTATTTTATTTGATATGAGTATGGACACTCCTGCTTGTTTCCGAAGTCCATATAAGTGATATGATTTTTCCCAACCTTTCACCTTCAGTCTATGTATGTCTGTTCCTATCAAATGCGTCTCCTGTAGGCAGCATATTGTTGGGTCTTGTTTTGTGATCCATTCTACTAGCCTGTGTCTCTTGATTGGTGAGTTTAAGCCATTAAGATTTAGGGTTATTATTGAGATATGGGTTGTTCTTCCAGCCATAATTGTTTATTTATGTTACTAAACATGGTTTGTTTTCCTTTTTGATTATTTTCCCCCCTTTACTGTCCTACCTCCCACTGTTGGTTTTCATTGTTATTTTCCATTTCCTCTTCCTGTAATGTTTTGCCGAGGATGTTTTGAAGACATGGTTTTCTAGCTGCAAATTCTTTTAACTTTTGTTTATCGTGGAAGGTTTTAATTTCATCTTCCATCCTGAAGCTTAATTTCGCTGGATACATGATTCTTGGTTGGAACCCATTTTCTTTCAGTTTTTGAAATATGTTATTCCAGGATCTTCTAGCTTTCAGAGTCTGTGTTGAAAGATCAGCTGTTATCCTGATTGGTTTACCCCTAAATGTAATCTGCTTCCTTTCTCTTGTAGCTTTTAAAATTCTCTCCTTATTCTGTATGTTGGGCATCTTCATTATAATGTGTCTAGGTGTGGATCTCTTATGATTTTGCACATTCAGCATCCTGTATGCTTCTAGAATTTGGGATTCTGTCTCATTCTTCAAGTCTGGGAAGTTTTCTCGTATTATTTCATTGAATAGGTGGTTCATTCCTTTGGTTTGGACCTCTATACCTTCCTGTATCCCAATGACTCTTAAGTTTGGTCTCTTTATATTATCCCATATTTCTTGGATGTTCTGCTCATGGTTTCTTAACAGTTTTGCTAAGCTATCTATGTTCTTTTCAAGTTGAAATACTTTGTCTTCATTGTCTGATGTTCTATCTTCTAAGTGTTCTACTCTGCTGGTAGTATTCTCAATTGAGTTTTTAAGTTGGTTTATTGCTTCCTGCATTTCTAGGATTTCTGTTTGTTTGTTTTTTATTACCTCTATCTCCCTGTATAGTTGATCTTTTGCTTCTTGGATTTGTTTATGTAATACATTGTCGAAGTGGTCGAAATGATCTTTCATTGTCTGATTTTGCTGTCTAATGTCTTCCTTGAGACTCCAGATCATTTGCAGCATGTATATCCTGAATTCTTTATCTGACATTTCATCTGCTGCAGCTATAACCTCTTCTAAAGTTGAGTTGACCTGCATTGCTTGTGGTCCTTTCTTTCCTTGTCTTTTCATATTGCTCGTGTTTCTTTCTGCTTAGTGAAACTGTTGTGTTTTTGAAATTTTCCCGCTATATATTTACATTGCTCTTGTATAGTTGAAAAGTCTCCCTTGCAGGGGCGGGCGGCAGCTCTGCTCCTCCTCCAATTGGGGTGATCTGTCTACCACGCTGGCGGACCGCTGGGACTGTTCTGCTGGTCGGTCGCAGGTCTGCCTACCTTGGAGGTGCGGGCAGCGGCTCTGCTCTGCCCTTCCTCCTATTGGTGTGACGTGTCTACCACGTCACCACGTCCGTGAACCCCTGGGCCTGTTCCACCAGTTGGTCGCGGATCTGACTACCTTGCAGGCGTGGGCAGCGTCTCTGCTCTGCCCCTTCTCCAATTGGGTTGTCGTGACTACCACGCCGGCAGGTCGCTGTGCCTGTTCTGGGCGCGGGCTGCGGCTCTGCTCTGCCCCTCCCCCAAGTGGTGTGATGTGTCTACCATGCCGGTAGGCCGCTGGGCCTGTTCCACCAGTCGGGCGCAAGTCTGTCTACCTTGCAGGCTCGGGCGGCAGCTCTGTTCTGCCCCTACTCCAAATGGGGTGATGTGGCTGCCACTCCGGCGGGCCGCTGGGCCTGATGCGGGCTTGGGGAGCGGCTCTGCTCTGCTCTGCCCCTCCCCCAGGTGGTGTGACGTGTCTACCACGCCGGCAGGCCGCTGGGCCTGTTCCGCCAGTCTGTCACAGGCCTGCCTACCTTGCGGGCGTGGTGTAGGATCTGCTTTCCCCCTACTCCAATTGGGGTTTCTTGACAACCACGCCGGCAGGTCGCTGGACCTGTTCCGGGCGCAGGCGGCGGCTCTGTTCGGCCCCTGCTCTAGCCGGAGCAACGCGACACCACGCCGGCGGGTCGCTGGGCCTGTTCTGGGCTCTGGCGGCGGCTCTGTTCGGCCCCTGCTCTAGCCGGAGCGACGCGACACCACGCCGGCGGGTCGCTGGACCTGTTCCGGGCGCAGGCGGCGGCTCTGTTCGGCCCCTGCTCTAGCCGGAGCGAAGCGACACCACGCCGGCGGGTCGCTGGGCCTGTTCTGGGCTCTGGCGGCGGCTCTGTTCGGCCCCTGCTCTAGCCGGAGCGACGCGACACCACGCCGGCGGGTCGCTGGACCTGTTCCGGGCGCAGGCGGCGGCTCTGTTCGGCCCCTGCTCTAGCCGGAGAGACGCAACACCACGCCGGCGGGTCGCTGGACCTGTTCCGGGCGCAGGCGGCGGCTCTGTTCGGCCCCTGCTCTAGCCGGAGCGACGCAACACCACGCCTGCGGGTCGCTGGGCCTGTTCCGGGCTCTGGCGGTGGCTCTGCTCCGCCCCTCTGGCCTTCACAGTATTCAGCAGGACCCGGACCGAGAGACAGTTTCCGCGGGTTCTTTATCCCTGGGCCAGAGCAGTTCCGGGAGCCAGAATTCGGCCTCTCCGGACTTGGTGCATGGTCCGACAGGAGCAGGCTCCAAGAAGCAGTTTCCGCGTGTTATTTAGCACTAAGTCTGAGCAATTTGTCTGCGAGACGCAGACAATTGTCAGCCTGAAATTACCTGTTCTATAGCTGAAAGAGCTGCAATCAGTCAAAAACAAGGATGATGACGTCAGCTCTCCAAGATGGTGGCCGCTGGCTTCCTCCGTGGTCTGACCGGTGTGGAGAACCGAACTGGACCGTTTCCTTCACCGTCTCCAACCCAGAATTCAGCTCCGAGCTCAGCAAATGCCTAGCTGGCAGGAGCCCGCAGAATCAGCATCGCTGTATCTCTACGCCACCAGCCCGTCGTTTCCCAGTGCGCGCCGCAGACTCCAGCCGCAGGGCGATCTGCCGAAAAATCAGCGATCCGTACGGACAAATCGCTCGCTTTTGAGCCCCTGAAGCTGATCCTCGTGCGATGAAAATCCTTCCACTAGGTTTTGGAGCACCCCAATTTTGCTGGAAATTCCTAACAAGATAGCTTTTAGCCGTTCTAACTCATCATTTTACCTCACAGTGACGCATTACTGGGAGTTACTGCACTCCCTTCGCGGCCATCTTCCCCAAATTCTTTAACAAGACTCCAGCTGTTTTTCCTGCTTCTCTAAAGCTGCTCGATCTCTGATTATAGCCCTCTGAGTACCTCGTAACTCACGATTCAGTTCCTTTATTACATCATCCACAGTTTTCCTCTTGAAGAGGGACGCTATGGTTGGGGACTGTGCCCGGGCGGCCCGGCTCGGCCCGGTCCGGCCCGAGACTAGGAAAGACAAGAAGGGAAAGGACAGGCCTTTGGAGGGCTCGGGGTGGCGGAGCGACCGAGCAAAAGGACAAGGGCCGGGTCGACACACAGGACCCATGGAGGGCGTGTATCCGCGAGGCTACCGCAGCCGCGTCGCGGGGAGCTCAGGTGACCGGGAACTCGTAAAACATTTTTGAAATCCTCATCCTATAGTTTTATCACAGCTGCTAAAATACAGCCCGCCCCACAAGGATTCAGAATTGGCCATATCTATGCATACACTTTCCTGAGAAGCTAGAGTTCTTCCATTCATTCATTCAAAATGTACTGACTGAATACAAATTCTAAGACATTCTGCTTGTTTCAGGGCATGGGAAGCCAAATATAACATGGCACTTGAGTGGGGGTGTAGCTCACTATTAGAGCTCTTGTGTAGCATTCACAGGCTCTGGGTTCCATCTCCAGGACACCCAAAATAAAAGAAAAAGAGAGGGGAAAAAAAGAGGTGTTAGGAGGTGCTCTCGTCCTACTTGTCCTATGGCAGAGATTTCTCAGGAAACAAACACACCATTACACGATTTGTACAATAATAGAAAATGCAATAATAGAAAATGAGCTGTGTTTTGAAGCACAGGTAAGAGATCACTAGATGAAGAGAATTAAGGTCACAGAACAAAGGCACCAAACATAAGGCAAAGACCTGTGGAACTGGATTTGGTAAAGGAAGATAAAGAGTTTTGAAAGTAAAAGAAACCTGGTGTACAGAGCTGATATAGATAAGACCAGATAATTTATACAAAGGAGTTGAAAATTGTGTCCTGAAAGCTATTAAGATCTTTTCAAAGATGATTTTGCAAAATAGATATCAGATATATGGTTTTAAAAAGAATGCTCTGGAAGCAATGTAGATGGTGATTGGAGATGATGATTAGAAAGACAAAGACAAAGGCTGGAACACCTTGGCAAGTTGGGACAGAAAATCCAGTGAGAATTGCTATGAGTAGCACCTAAAGAAAACATTTCATCAGAACTCCTACACAAAAATGAAGTGCTACAGTATCACAACATAATATTTACCACTCATGATATCATTCTGAAAGACCAGGAAATCATAATTTCTTGAACTTTTTTCCAGTTTTATATTTTTTAAAGACCACTAACCAAAAGCCATCAATCCTAAAAACTCTCTTTTTCCTGTGATATCTATTTATATTATACTTTAATTCTAAGTTATTATAAATATGCTCTATTTCTAATGTAAAATAACACAATTAGGTCCTCAAGATGACAATTCAAAACACAATTTAAACCCAATGTGAATTAAGGATATCGAGTTATAAACTCCAAAAAATATGCTAGTTATAAAAATGGCAATTCTCTGATGTTTGTTAAGACAGATGACTATGAAATACATAATTATGTCCTCTCTAAAACCTGAAAACATTAGACAAATTTCATGTCAATAGCCTTGTGGGTCTCAATAGAACCAGAATTGTCAGGTATAAATTTTTTTAAAGAATACTAAAAATGTTGAATCATTTAGCAAAACAATCTAAAAAGCTTTTGAGTCTCTGAAAATGTATGTCCTTTTGTCACCCAAAGTCAGGCCAACAAATAAAATTGCAATGATCACTTTTACTTTTGTAGATTCTCTTTCTCTGCCCAAGATCTATATTGCAATCTTCTGTGAAGGCATATAAGCTCAAGGAAATTACTTTTGAGGTTTTAAAATGAAAAACAGCATCAATTATTCTTCTGATGACACTCCACAGTTTCCGCATCTCTGCCAGGTGGCAGTGAGAATGGTTTGAAAAGACAGTACTTGGCTGATGGCACCAAAGGGAGAGAGTAGACAGGGATGGCCTTTTATCAACAAGCATCATAGTGGGAAGTGGGATATACATAAAAGGGATTTTATACAATGGTTCTCATTAAATATGAAAAAAACACAATTAGGTCCTCAAGATGACAATTCAAAACACAATTTAAACCCAATGTGAATTAAGGATATCGAGTTATAAACTCCAAAAGAATATGCTAGTTATAAAAATGGCAATTCTCTGATGTTTATTAAGACAGATGACTATGAAATACATATTTATGTCCTCTCTAAAACCTGAAAACATTAGACAAATTTCCTGTAACTATGCTGCAATAACCTACTTGCCTGCTATGTCAAGTGATTATACCTTATTGCTTTAGCTATAAGAAGAAATGAGATGGAGCAGAGTGATGCAGTTCAGTATTTAATCAACACTTACACATTAAAAAACAATATCTCTATGAGAAAAGTATGTTGTGTGATTTCCAGAGAAGTAGACCTGATCTATAAAAAGGTGAATCAAGAATAGAGGTCTAGTCCAGTTCACTTGAAACTGTGTTTTGAGAATTTAAATACAATGCACAGCAAATTAGATTTGATTTCTGTGAAATTATGCTTTGATTCTGAATTCAGCCCAAGCTGGCTTCAATCAAAGTCATGCAACAGCTCTGTTATGCTAATGCTTGCTGGTGAGAGTGAGTGGGTGATATGGAAATCAGATGGCTGAACATGAGTAGGAAACATAGGCCATGCATGGGGTGGGCTTTGAGATGAGGGGAGGGAGACCTTAAAGGTTCATCGCATCATGTTCAAGATGTTTCTACAGGAAAATATGACTTTGTATGGCAGGCATTAACATGGAGATAGTCATGCCGCAGTTAGGTACATTAATATGTGATACAGGATGGTTACAGGCACACTCAGCTGCTCCCTTTCTTTGGGTGTAATTTCATGCCTGAATGAATAAACTTTTGATTCAATAGTAATAAACATTTTGAACTTCTTGACAAACTGGAGTAGAAAAGAGTTTTTGCTATTTAATATAATTTACTTATTAAATGCTAATATATTCTGCAAACATTTAAAATGCAATCTCTTTGATCATTTGCTTGAGTCAAAGACTTGCTCAGTCACAAACTGTGCAATGCAATGACAATAATTAACATTAATTGAGTGCTTATTAAGTGATATGGACTATGTTAAACAATCTACAGGCATTATTTTATTTAAAATTTGAAAACCTTATGTCTTAATGATTACCATTATGATATAAAGGCCAGTAAACTGAACTTTATAAAGGGTACACAATTTTCTTAAGGTTAAAGTCTTAGACTGGAAGATAGGTTTACTTTACTTTCATTTCAATGTCATAGTTGGACCTATTAAACACTGAACTGCTAGTTTAATTTGTTTTACTTCAAATTATAATCTGGTTAACTGAGAATTTTTCATATCTAGCATCAAATAATTGAGTCAGAAATTTAGGCTACAACTTCCCATAAGGTATAATATTTAAAAAATCATAACATGCTTTTCTTGAATAGCTGTTTTTATTATTTAAAGGAGCATAAAACCCATAATTTTTTTCTTCCTATGCTAACTCTAAGTACAGCCTTTCTTAAATACACTTTCTTTCAAATAACCCTTGATTCAAAACCCTACAGTGCTTTTCATTACATGGCAATAAAAACCTACAATGCATATCATTGCAAGGCTTGCAAATCATTCTCTCCCAAGATTTTATCATCTTGACATTCATTTGTCCCCAGACTACTTCCAGAATTTCAGTAGACCAGTCTTCTCTCCATCACTCACATATATATTGGCTTTTCTTATGCTTAACCCATCTTTATATCTATTATCTTTTGATTCACCTTGTCAACAAGGATTAACCTGAACACATCCTGACCTTGTAGTTGCCCTGGCTTGCATTTTCTCTCTCTTTTTTTCTCTATTTTCCCCCATTTACATATCTTACTCAGATCTGTAGTACATTCTTATTGGTGTGAAGTGTTGTTTACCACCTTGCACTGAAATGTTGTCTTTATTTGGCCTAGAAAATCTTCTAAGAGAGAATTTCTAAGTAAAGGGCATAGATTAGGAAATTTTTAAAAATGGATCTATAGAAAATATTCAATATTTTTTCCATCTCATTTTACTCAAAGCTTCTGATTTTTTCACCAATACTATTGGTAATAATTTGGATGGAGGGAAATGACAGAAAATGTAGGAAAAAAATAATTAACCAATTTGAACATGACTATATAACTATAAACAAGTACCTACCATCCCAGAGGAACAAAAGCATATAGACAAAAATAGGCATTTTATAGCAATCAGACCTAGAAGTCCTGGCAAAATGTTAGTAAACTTGCCTTTACCAACAAGAAACAGGCAGAAGTCATTTCATTACAATGCAGTATACTCTAGGAATAAGAGGTAAATGTTTATTCAATCTAAAAACAGTAGAGTTTGACTTCTAATTGATAAATGAATGTTTTGAACTTATTTAATTTTATTTATTTTTTTACTATTTAACATTCACTTGAGTTCATATCATTTCTTTTAATATTGGAAATGCATACATAATGTCATAAAATATTTGATTTGAAGCATATTAATACATAATTCATCTCAGAGGAAAGAATGCATTTGTAATGGAAAATATAAATTAGGAATATAGGATTTAAGATAATACCGATATCTATACCTTTTCTTTTGACAATAATATAATTTGTAAAACCATAAACAGATATATATTTTTTCTGACATCTTTTTTTTTTTATTCGAAACAGGGTCTCACTAAGTTGCTGAACGCCTCACCATTGCTAATGATGGCTTTGAACTTGCAGTCCTCCTGTCTCAGCTTCCAGAACAATGCCTGGCCCACCCCCAAACACACACTTTTCTGATATCAAAATGAAGATGGAAAAGTACTATATAGTTTACTAGTTTCATAAATTTGAAAAAGTAAAGTAAATGGTTAAAGAGAATAGAATGATCACAATGAATGAGAGTCTTAGATTCTTCATCTAATCAGACTTCACATCCTGCTCTTCACCTATCAGAGGTCACATACATAGGAGCATCCATTCCTTGTGTGAATAATGATGCTGCTGTCATTTAGCATTGCTCTGTGGATTTCTTACTTCCTCCTATGGAATTTGTTAACTTTGGGAAGACTACAATTTTGGAGGGTTCATATAATACTTGAAACCCCAAAAACACTCTCAATTATTCCAAATCTGATGATCAGAGTAGGCAATGAAGTGAGCCAGTTATTATCTAGTGTGATCAAAGTGGACTTCTTAATCGCATTGTAGAGCAACTGTAAAAGCAATTCTAAGAGAAGCTAGAGAAAGGAAAGAGGGAGAGAGGGAAATTATAGAGGGACAAAGGGAGGAAGGATAGAATTTTATTCTTTTTTATTGATTAAACAGGTAAGAGGAAGGGTGAGAGGTTGTTCTTCACAGAGAGAAAAACATATGTTTTATGTTAGAAATATAAAATTCTTTCAATGGCACCAGGGTTCCATTAACCTCACCTCCTTCTTTGTCACCACTGGCAATCTAGATCATTCCACATTTTTAGTCAGTTTGTTAAACAAAAAGGATCATATTAGCGAACCCACATATTTTTCTATATTAATTGTCTTTACTTGTTTTACAAAGCCTTCTATAATCCTATGATGGTATTAAATATTTCTACATTGCAATATTTTTTTCATCTCATTATACTCAAAGCTCCTGACACTTTTCCACCAGTGATACAGTTGGTCATAATTAGTATAAGTAGTATACCTACTTCATCATATAACTCAGGCATTTTATAGAAATTTAAGCTTTATTATATCTTGGATTACCGAAGTAGATTTAATTTCGATTGTAGGTAAGTACAGAAACTCATACTTGATTCAACATACAAGTTGCATAGAACAACTGAACTATAAAAAAAATAAAACTATACATTGAAAACTTTCTGGAAACATCTATAAACATTTTAAGAAATTTTGAACTTCTAAGTACCACTTCCCTATATTTTCTGTTTTTTATCAGAATAATTTTTTTTTACTCTTTAGGGAACTCTTGATTTGCAAATGAAATACTATTAATTTTAGAACTAATTGTTTATCAAGACAATATTCACATAATTCAGAAAAGAATGATCATATTTTTGACCAGCAAATGGAGAATATTTTAAAAGTTTGTAAAAAAAATATCAAGGTCCTATGCTGCTAAACTGGGGAAATAAGATTTCTTATATTGGGGGTAGAAGGGGTCATAACTGTGCAAGTAAGGAGGGGAAAACTATAGCCTAAAAAATGCCTCTTCAAGTAAATGGTGAGACAAGACATCCACTTTCAGTCACTTAACCTGTCAACTTGCCAGAACTGTCACATCAGCATTCCAGGAAAATCAGGAAGGCTGATCACATCCCATTATCTCATTTTTTAAAGAAAGATTGCATTAAGATGCCAATCAGAAAAAGGAAAAAGGAAAAATTTTTTGCAACCCAGGAACCAATGTACTGATGCTGAAGGATGGTTTAGTTAACGGAATTTTAACATGCAACTGAAATGTTTCTTAATAACATTAATTACACGCTTAGTAAGGCACCATCCTAACTCATTAATGCCTTCTTTTTGTTGTATTTTATCTCCTACTAGCAGAATGAGGAATATGTGATTGGCCTATTACCATTAATGTTGTTTACTATTTTTATGGCACTATTTAAAGCTGCTTGCATAAACATTTTCTATGCAAGTCTTACCTATGTATGCATATGTGTGTATCAATTAACTGTGCCAACATTTGGCATGCCCCTACCACATGTAAGTGTTATGCTAGAGCTAGAAGCAGCAGAAAGATTAATACAACAACATATTTGCAGATAAAGAACGAATCATTTTGTAGGATAGAAGAAAATAGCATCACCAATAAATCTTGGGAGCAATATTTGCCAGATAGCCTAATGTGCATTCAGATATATTTTAACTCAAATTTTAATTTAATTTGCTAGTTTATATATTTTTAATGAATATAATTATGTACCAGTCCCTTGAGTGACCTTTAATATGTTTAAGTAAGTAGTGTAGTAATTTAAATGGCATGCATGTAAGACTGAGGTGTAATACATATCACAATATATTTTATAGGATATGAAAACATACATATCATAGAGTTTCTTGCTGTCTAAAAATTACAATAATGTATAAAAATTTAAATTTCTACCTTTTTTAAAGGAATGACTCAGATGTTCATGTGTTTTATTCTGTCTACATCCAGTGAAATCTCTTAATTCTCATCTTATTGGACAGTTTCAGGCCACAGAATTTACATTATTACAATATTCAAAACTTATAGTACTTTAGGTACCAAATTAAAATATTTAGTTTCTGTTTTAATCCTATGTGGAGAGATTCTAAAATTAATGAGATTTAAACTTTTTGATGTTTGGTTTAAGATAATGTAGTCAATATATTTTGCTCTATTTTCCTCTAGTTATTATAAGAAAAGAAATAAATAATATGGAAAAGCTACTGTAAGCCAAAACAACAAACTGTATGGTATCCCTGCTAAACAGGTTCAAGTCGGGAAGAGAAAGAGGAAGCAAGGTGAACATCAATCAGCATAACCAGCCTCCATTCTCTATCACTAGTCATGTCACTATAATCTCCTGTCACATTGCAAAAGCTAGTCATTTGATCCTTTAATCATGATTTTGAAAATAAGAGACATGACTACATAGAAAACCAGCTAAAATTTAGAAGAAAGGAAGGTGAACTTAAAGAAAGAAAAAGCCAAGCGTCCTGTGGTGGGCAGAATTCTAAGGTGACCCACATGACTTCCACTTGCTGGAGTTACTCTCATGATCATGTTATGTTACAAAAGAGATTCTGAAGATATAACTGAGAGTACAAATCAGTTAACCCAAAGACAGGAAGATGAGTCAGTTGGGCCTAACTTAACCCTATGAGATTTTTAAATAAGTAGATTTTCTCTAGTACCAAAAGGGAAGAAATACAAAATTAACACATAAGAATTCAAGAAACCATTGCCAATTTTGAAGGCCCTGTAAGCCATATAGGAAGGTTGAAGAGTGACCTCTCAAAACTGTGGGTGACACTGACTTGCAGCCAAGGAATTGGGGACTTCAGTCTACAACTGCAAGGAACTTAAGTCTGCCATCAACACAAACAAAATTTGAAGTGGTTTCTTTCGGAGAGTTTCCAGAGAAGAGCTTAACTGGGTATATATTTTGATTTTCACCTGTTGAGACCCTAAGCAGAACCCTCCCTGCTTTTACCTGTCTGTTCTTTGTATCTATAGAATTTTGACTTAATTAATGGATATTGTTTTATATTTTATTTTTAAAAAGAGAGCGAGAGCAAGCAAGCGAGAGAGAATCTTTAATATTTATTTTTTAGTTTTTTCGGCGGACACAACATCTTTGTTTGTATGTGGTGCTGAGGATCGAACCCAGGCCGCACACATGCCAGGCGAGTACGCTACCACTTGAGCCACATCCCCAGCCCTGGATGTTGTTTTAAATAGCTCAGTTTGTGATGATTTTCTCTCAGTAATAGAAAACTACCATGCCTGAAAGCCATCTTCATTATGAAGAAAGGAATATAAAGGGAAGATGAGGAGGTAGTTTCATGTGGGAAAGCAGAGAGCTCAAACCTAACAAAGATTATTGTTTATCAGCAGAGTCAATAAAACACTAAAAAGAAATTGATTTTATTTTTTTCATAAAGGAACCAATCTAGATGCTCTTCAATAGATGATGGATAAAGAAACTGTGGTATATGTACACAATGGAATATTACTATAAAAGAAAACAAAATTATGGCATTTGCACATAAATGGAAGGAGTTGTAGAATATCATGCTAAGCGAAGTAAGCCAATCCCCCAAAACCAAAGGCCAAATGTTCTCTTTGATAAGTGGATGCTAATCCATAATGGGGAGTTGGGCATGTGATGCATGGAGGAACTCTGGATTGGGCAAAGACAGGGAAGAGAGAGGCGGGAGCATGAAGATTTCAAGAAATGATGGAGTGAGACCGACATCATTATACTAGGTCATGATTGCATCAATGGTGTGACCCTACTTCATGTACAACCAGAGAAACATTCTGCTGTCATATATAACTGATTAGAACGAATAAGCTTAAAAATTAAGAAAAAAAGAGATATTTAAGATTGCATTCCAAGCAAGGGCTAGCAAATGACCCTCATACTTTCCTCTTTCTCTTCTCTAAACATGCAAACTGTAGTCTTCTGCACTCAACTAGATAATTACCAGATAAGGTTTCAATAGGATCTATGCAAAACAAAATAAATATATATATATATATATATATATATATATATATATATATATATATATATATATATATATAACTGAACTAATTATTTAATTAAAGAGAAAAAGGAAAAATAATTAATCCAAGAGAAATGACCAGTACCTTCTAGGAATTATCAAAGAAACACAGACATACTTTAGAATAGTTGACCATATTTTAAAGGAAAGTACATACAATGAAGTTTTTCTTCTACAAAAGCAACAAACAAATTCATAAAATTGGATTAAGTAAATGGATTAAGTGACACATGAGATTAAGAAAGGTATGTAAGGGCTCAGCAAGGAAATGGGGGAAGAAAGAGAAAAACAATAAATTATTTTAGTAAGAAGAAATACGTGATGATTATAATTTAAAAAGGAAGGTGAAAACTGACATTAAAATTCACACATATGAAATAAAATTCTTACCTTTGAAATTATTACAGCATAGTCAGTAAACATGGAATGTAAACAAAGGAAAGCCAATATACAAAGTATGTCTGAAGGAAATAAGTGAAAGAAAAATATCAAAGATAAAACAGAAGGAAACATCCTTGAAGGATTAACTTAATTATGATCCTATAGATTCAGGAAGCTTTTGGTGTCCGTAATCCAGAAAATATATTTGGAAGAATATGCAAAGAAATATCCCAACCAAGAGGGAATTGTTGTGTAAGTACCTTTCAATTCCAAAACAAGAGAATATGTCATCCAGTTATGAGAAACAAAAAAAAAAGAAAGAAATGTGTGATTCAATAATTCTTACCTAACCTTCCCTATAGAGACAATGGACAGATGCTGTCAAGCACATAAGGCTAAAACTGGCCCAGCAGAAGTAATCTAAAATTGTTTTTCACTTTAAAAATAAGTATTAGTTTAAGCTATCTTGAACATTTCACATAGTGGAAACTCTATTAGAATATGCATTTTTACCCATAATTTTGTAAAAATATACGGTGTGATGAAAAACATGATATTTATTTAGTAATAGTTAATCAGGACTCTGTATAAAGTAGCTAATTAGTGCCAGGTACAAGAAACATCAAGAACTTGAAGGAAAAAAAAGATTAGCCCAGGTTATGAGGTTCAGTTTGTCCAACAAAGAAAGAATGCAAAGAATAAAATTCTAGGTCTCCTTCCAAAACACACTCAGAACACCTTTTACAAACAATACATCTCAGCATGCTGCATAATAACCACGTTTTTTTTTTGACTTGAAAGTAACTATAATTTTTCCACTTCTAATTTAAATTACATTTAGCACATTATAGTTTCCACATTTCAAGGTAGGGTGGGATATGAAGGTGTCAAAAATATCTGTCACCTTGTTCCTTAGTAATAACTGATTTATTATTTGTCTTGAATTATTATTTTATTCACTAATTTTTATTGTTGTTGTTGTATTTCTTGGTGGCCTCAGGAATAAAATACGTTAGAACATGTTATTCCAAAACTGCCTCAACTCATAAAATAGAACTTTCTAAAATGAGAATATGTTTACTTTTGTGCTTAAGCAGTTAAAACATTGAAAAATTATGTCCCTATAGATGTCTGTTTTGACTAGTGGCAGATTCTATAAAATCATAATCGAAAAATGTGGAATTTTGCCAAGAACATGATTTTCTCAATATTTATGAATTTTTCTGTAACCAATTATATTCTACTATCAAAAAGAACATACTTTTATATCACTGAATTGGGAAAAAAGTTTTTTCATAAAGTTGTGTACTGTCAGTTTGTTTGTGATATTTCAAACACGTTTCACCTGATATGTTCAGCTTTTTTTGGTCTCTCTACTTGAGGCAATAAGCAGATAGCATATGGTGTACAAGATATAAAATGAGGCAGGGCTCAGCATCACAAGTAAGGCAGCTGGTCGATTTGACAGTTCTTTTCCAAATTACTCATCATGTTTTGAGTTGCTGCTAGGAAAAAATGTGTTGCCCATCTCCAAAATAGATGTTCTTTTTTATTTTTAAGCTTGGGAAAGGCTTCCAATAGGAAAATAAGACAGACAGGTAAAGGAAGCAAGATATTTATGCTTATTTAGACCATTTTTTTTTCTTGTCAGTTCCTTCATTGGAAGAGTTTTCCACATAAACAAAAGAACATTTCAACATTCTTAGTTAACTATGCCCTACAATGCACTTGTGCTTTTCTTAGAAGGAATGTCTTCAAAATAGTAAAAATGGCTTTTTAATTGTCAAAGTGGCATTGGTCTAGATTTTTTGGAAACCAATAAATACAGAGGTTGAATTAAAGGGCTCTTTAGGAGATGTTGGTAACATTACAGATGAATAATGCAATCTGGAAAATATTGGTTTCCATTGGCAAGTGTATAATGGACTGATTTCAGCAATATTTTTCCACATTGGGGATCCTCTTAAACAAGTTTTATAGAATCTCCAAAGTAGAGTCTTTAACTCATAAGAGTCATCCATTTAAACAAACTCCCAGTTGGGGTTTTTAAAAGATTTCTAAGTGGGACTTTCCATAGACCATCAGGAAGTTTCATCTGGTGTAATGCCATGATGATTTTCCGAATTTGTAAGAATTCTAGAATCTGCAATGATTTCTAATTTTCTTAAGAAAGCTTTGCCCTCTCTGCATTTTCTCTAAGCTTTATGTGCTGGGTACAAATTTTTTCACCAAACATATTGGAATTAAAAACTAGCTTCTGTTCACAGTCTATGGTGTCTACAGAATATTCTTACTATCACCTGAAAGTTTAAAAACTTTCTTCTGAGTCCACTAACAATAAAAGTTCAAATACCTATAGTTCCTAAACTTAAATTGATGTAAGAATTTGATAGAAAACACAGACTAATTTCCCAATTATCAGTCTCTTTTTTAGTAATTCAATAAAAATGTATCTAAAATTCAGTTTTCAAAATTAATAGTAGTTGTCAAGTATAAAGTATAGTTCTTCATATTTCTGAACACTGTTATAAGTCATTCGAGATAGATTTATGAAATGACAGACTTTCGCGAGTAAAATGCAATGTGTCAAGAAGCTATTCTTTATTTCCAGTCCAATGGGAATTTAAGAATCATTTCAAACAAGAATAAAAAATGAAAATAACTTTTAAAAGTACTTGTAGGTGACAGATAAATCCCTATACTCTGTGTACATCACATTGTTTTCATCAATGTACTGTTTTCTTAGCTTAAATGTTTTAAATACATAAAAAATTATTAAAATATTGTTTTATGTTCTGGAAATATTTGATATAAATTAACTGGTAACAATATAGCAGACTCAGGATTTGCTGTATAAAAATCTATAATTTATATGTGATATTTTTCTATTCATTTGAGGTCATGATCTTATAATTAAAATTGATACCTAAGCCTAATCAAATTGAATTTTGAGGTACTTATTGCCAACCTTTCAATTGACAAATTTTCACATCGAATCATGTATCTTTATATATTTATTATAAAATCCATAAGTTTAATATTTTAAAATAATTTCTAATTAAAGTTGTAAATTTATGTTGCTTAGTTATCAAGAATTCCAAAAAAATTCAAATTGCTTTAATCCTTGTCAATTAATGTTATATTTACATTTACTCTCATTCATTCCTTAAATTTGTTATATATAAATAATTCTGCTTTTGCTTTTGTTTTTTGGTCTGTTTTGAGACTTGATCTCACTATTCTTGTCCAAGCTGGCCTTGGATTTATAATCCTCCCACCTCAAGTCTCCCCAAATAGCTGCTATTTTAGACATGTACCACCACACCTGACTTGTATAAATTTCTTCACTTATATTTTATTATACAACATTAATAAATAATGAAATACTTTCTTGGACACATAAATAAGTCCACCCCTGAACCAGAAAATGTTTTCACAGATGCTGAAACAAGGAAATCAGAGAGAGTGATCATGGAGCCTACTGTCAGTTTGTTCTCAGGCTTTCTCTGTTATCTCAATTTTCCCTTTCTCTTCCATATTTTAGATACTATTCCATTGACAACCAAGTTATCATTCCTAGGATTTCTTTCAAATACAAGAAAATGAAAATTAAATATTATAACAATATAGTCCACAATTTTCAAATAACATGAATGTTCCTAGGAAAAAAAAGAGCCTGGTACTTTATTTTTCAAATAACTTTAAGTCATAACCATATTTCAATATATCAAAATGCAAAATAGTGTCTCAGAAACAAGGAATACATTAGCCAGTATTGGCATATAGAACACTTTTCAAATACATAATCAATTATAAGCTCAATCCAGTCTTGCAGCAACTTTGATAAGCCAATAATATTTTGTCCATTTTACAGAAGAGATGATGAAAGTTTCAGTTATTCAAGAGCTAACGTAAGAAAGTACTGGTCAGAAATGGCATATCAGAAATTCAGATTGGGACACTAAAGTTCTATTTATGATATTTGCTATTAATGAAACAATGTACTATGTGATAATAACGTCTTTGACTATTTCAAAGAAAGATAGGGGGAGGGTTATGAATTTGGATCAATATATATCAATGTCAGCAATTTAAAGTTATTATATTAAGGAAAGTTTTTAAGCTAGCTGGAAAAATTTAAAAATTCCTAAAAACAAAAAAATTTGTTATTTCTTAGTATATTAAAGAAGCAATATGTAGAATTGATCCATTCATTCATTCAGCCATGTACACATCCATCTGTTAATTTACTTATCACACAATTACCAATATTTCGCTTATTTAAATGTATTTTTTGGGTTAAACTAAAATTCAAATCTGACACAAAAAGATTAGTAAATCAATGAATTTGAAAATATTTTATCAACCACATACTCATGAATAATTACTACCTAAATTTCTGCAAGCATAAGCTCTTACTTCAATTTTGCAAAGCCAAATGAAGAATGAGATATGTTAAAAACACAAACATTAACTTTTCATGCCAAAAACCACTGCTCTCTTTTCCCTTATACACTAAGGGTCACAATCTATTCACAATAAGTTAAAGCGTTCTACTTAATTTTGTTTATATAGGCATGCAGATAACAGGTGTGTAGCAGGTAAAAATACTCCTAAAGAACTGGGAGTCTGTGTAGGTTAAAATAAAATAAGTGATGAAAGTAATAGAATTGCTTAAATGATCTTATAAGATCTTATGATCTTTTGTCTTAACCAATACCAAGCATAAATAGTAATTGATTCTTTTATACATACAAGGAAAGGAAAGAATTCCATTTTTCCCCTTAAGAAAAGTTAGCATTTTATACCATAAATCATTCATTTATACATTTATATGACAAACTGACACCTACACAATGCTTTGTATCAAAAGTCATTAAAAAATGGTTTTTCAAAGTGACAAAAAAGTCAGAAGAATTTCTATGGTAGACAGTCCCTCCAGTAATATTTGAATATGGGTGAATAATTATATTTCTGTCAAATTCTACTATGCATGAATTATGAAGCATTGTAAAAAGCCATGCTAAATGGATAAAAGGATGGCTACTTACCAACAGGGTGAGCTGTAGACATTACAATGGTGTGGTGAGAACATAAAAAAGAAGTTTAAGAAAAAAGAAAGAAAAAAAATTATCAGAATGCATGATCATGATGTGTAATGTTACAGTTAAGTAATGAACAATAGAGTGATTTCTAGTCTCATAATTTATGAACAAGGACGTCTGAGTTTGAAAAAAAGTTATAAATGTGCTCCCAAGAAAAATATCATTTTGGCTCTCAGGACTAATGATCAGCAACTTTTATTATTTCAGGTAGTTTCATCACCATTACTTACTACAGTTATTAGGTCAAAGATCTTGAGTTCAACAGCCAAGTTCTATCCCAAAGTTAAGAACCTGCTGAATATAATCATTCAAGTCACAGACTAGCAAATGTCATGTCAATAAAAGAAGGCCTCACTGTCTGATTTAAATAGCAATTGGATTTTAAGCATGGTTAGTCAGAACCATTACAAGGACTACAGAAAAGCCCCTGACGCTGATTTTCAGTCAGTAATAAGTTAAGATCACATCACTTTTCATCCGTGGACAGGGTGGATGAAAATATAACAAATAGGTTGAAACATCCTTAGAGATTTCAACTCAGTAGCTCCCTAACTACTGTTAAGCTTTTTTCTTCTTTTGGCAGAGGCCAAGAAACAATGACTGACAAGTTGATTCTTGTTCACAGTGTGAATGGCTTTCAAACTGATGCACCAACAAATTATTATTTTTTTATTATATCATAACTTCCAATCACTAAAATCAGTAGTAATAGGCTTCCCTTGTTATTAATGCACAAAAATTGTAAGAGAGATACATGGGCTTAATAACATTTTCTTTAAACAGAATAATGTCAAATCTGTGAAGATAGTAAACCATTTTATATAAAATAGAGGTGAATATTTTAAAACAGGCTGTTCCATTATCCAGAGAAGAAGAAATATATTTATCGGCATTTGAACTTTATGAAATCTTAGAAAACTCTAGACAGACAACGAGGAAGTTATTGGCTGGTCTAACATAGAGTATTTCTAAGATCAAAGGCTACCTCTAATGGTAGTGGAGCAACATTTTAACCCTAGTTCTTTATTGTGGGATTTGGGACAGGCTACCTGATTTCTTCTTGCTAGATTTCTCATCTGTGAAATGATAGATAATACCTTATGATGTTGTAAGGGTTTAACAGGTTAATTTGTGAATTGTATTTATCATATGTAGAGCAGTAAATAAATCTTGGTTTTCAGTGTAGTAGTCACCACATACTTACAGGTGTAGTTACTCTTGGAGAAATACAATTTAAAAATGTCAATATTTGTCTTGACTTTTTAAAGAGACACAATATTCACATAACATTTATTATGTTTATTTTTATAATTATTATGTTTTATTTTCAGTTATTTCTTTTAATTTTTTACTGTGCCTAAATTAAAAATTAAACCTTATCATAGATAGGTTTATATAGAAAAAAAATTTAGTGTATGTGGTTTCAGGAATCCATTGAGTGTCTTTGAACAAAAACCCTGTGGATGGTGAGTATTGTATTTAGTAAAAGAATCAAACAAAAAATAAAAAAAGACACGATTTAGAAAATTTGGGCCAATTGTAATTTTTTTCACTATTTTATTTCTGGAAAGAAAAATCACTATGTGTAAGTAGTAAAAGATATACTCAGAATACTCCTCTCACTCCCCATATTATTCCAGAGAGAGCAATTTTCTTACTTTGTGTGGTGTGTATATACTTCACCTTGCTAAACAGAGTGGTAACTATATTTTACAGGTAGTTGCCTCTGATTTTCAACATTCATTTCTTTTAACTACTTTCAATTTCTTAGATGTGAGGTAAACACAAATGCAGGACAGAATTATTTATTTTCTGCAGGTATACCCTTCTTTTCCACTGTTTAGCATGTCTGTATGTATACAGCTGAAATTATATCATAATGATAGCAAATTGCAGAATTATGAGATATTCTTTTTTTGAAATAGAAAATTGGGAGACTTTAATAGCAGATGCTGCATTATGAACACAATTTACTGGAATTGCTCTTCTCTAATCATATAGAAACCATGTTACATCCTAGGGAGGTTATAAAAATATACAGAAATCCATTTATCCTCTGAGGAAATTGAGGTCTTAGTTAGAATAATGACAAGGACTTGAAATCGAGTTGGGAGACCTGATATCATGGATTGAGACATCATACACTATCGATTTCATTCTATGAAGCCGCAACATACTGAATACATAAATAAAATAAGAACAATGATTACCACATGTCTATAATTTTAATATTCTCTTGACATTCCTTAGACGTTTTCAAAATGGAGCTTGTATATTTGTATAATAAAAATTCTATAATCCCCATTTCCAGGTTAAACTGAGAACCAAGAAATATTTACAAGCGGTGCTTTTGTTGTAAGTTGATAAAAAGATTATATGTATATAAAATAATTTCTTTACATTTCCTGTTTACAGCTAAAAAGTCAACCTATTCAATAGAATATGCAGTTCAAACAATAGTCATTTCTTTTCTATATCATTCAGAATGCAAACTTCATATAATAGTTAAATATGCTCTTTTAGAAAGCATTGCATCAAATAGAATATACAATTTTATTTCTTGCCAGAGGAAAACTCTAATGTTGATTTCTCTGTGTATCTTCCTAAAAAGTGAAAAAATGTTCCTATAAAAGCTTGCATTTTTAATGTGGTCTTTCACATTTGCATTATTTTAAGCCTTTACAAATTAATGAGTTTCAATTACTTTAGACTCCAGTTTTGATTTTTAACATCACTGTGATTCAAACTGCAATTCTGTGACTATCTGAATGCTGGGCTTCCTCATATAATATATTTTAATTATGTATAAATTCTGGACAATTCTGGCATCTCAGAAAATATTTCAAAAGATAATGACTTCATAGAAAAATATTTTAAGCATTATTATTTAAACTTGCAAAAGCACTATTTTACGATACCCTGCATTTGATATAATGCCACCTGAGTTAAAAAAGATCAAAATATTACCTTAAGAAAATTTGCAGACATTTCTCAAGATAATAGTCATTCATTTCCTTTGCTATCAACAGCTTTGGAAGCAGTTGTTAGAAATACATTTAATCTCTTTTAAACTGCAGCTCCTTAAGTTTGATGTGATCACTAAACCAAAGATTTTCTAATCTACAGATTTAGTTAGCGGATGCAGTTAGCACTATTCTCACAACATTAACAGGCACATATATCTAATTTCTATTTCTTTCTTAAAAGATTGTAACAGAATGCTTCTGGCAAGAATAATTTTCATATTAACACAACAACAAATGAAAATGAAAAACTTTAACTTAGATGTTTTAAAACTCCTAGAAAACCAGATGGAGAAAAGTCTATGAACGAGTAGACATTAAGCAAGACACCACAAATCTCTCATTCTTTCAACAGGTTGGGAATTCCCTAATGACATAGGCAATATGAATACATTTTATTAGTATTATATGAATATTTATTTACTATGTTTTCCATTATCAAATATTAAAAACAAGTTGTTATGAAATATAACTGTCAAGAGTTTTTTTGCTATAATATTTTACCTACCATCCATGTTTTAAGGGATAGATTTTGATCAATCATAGCTGGATGTTCCTATAACTAAAGCAATGGATATTGACATCTAAAATTTTGGATAGTTTAGGGGAAAAAAGGACTTTTATTTAATCAAAGAAATGCCACAGAATTTGATTCTTAATCGGATTATTGCCTATGCAGTAAGATTCTGTCTCACACTTCCTTCTTTAGAATTCTACAATATGTTGGTTAATTCCAAAATGTTAATGAATTTGTACCTGCAAAAGAATAACTGTCTCTGTATACTGGGGTTAACACAGTTTGGGTCTCACCCATCAATGTGAAAGTGACTTGCAAACTGTCTATCTGCAAATGATTCAGTGCTGAGCACTACAAGATGACTGGCTTACTGTCTTTTGAGACCTTATCTCTTAACAAGAGAAACACCAAGATTGTATGCTCACCTTATTTATCTTCCCTAAATGCCAGTTGGGGGACCTTTTCTTTTGTTACAATCATTTCCTAGGTCTTTAATTATATCTTAATGCTGATGATGCCCAAATTATAACTTCAAGCTCAACTCCTTCCTTGTACTCGAGACCTACATATCCAAATGCCTGCATACCAACTCCATTTAGATACTCAAATGGCATCTCAAAACCACTCAAAACCATGCTCTTAATTCCCACCCTTCTGTTTCAGTATGGCTCCAGTATTCCAGTAGTTTAAGACTAAAACTTCAAAATCATCACCTAATTCTCACTCTCCAAACATTCCACACCCATCCAACAGCCTTCAATGTGTCCATGATCTAGTCAGGCTTCGTTGCCCCAAGGAACACTCTCAGCGATGGCCAGTACAGCTCTTACCAGCACTATTGCAATCACTTTCTGACTAACATGCAAGATCTACCTTAACCCAGTCAGTACACTATCTTCATTATTCAACGGGCAGAGGGATTAATTTAAAATCTCTCACTAAGTAATTTCTACTTTGTGCAAATCAGATCAAATTCTCTTCACAAGATCTGTGTCATTTGTATTGTGTCCTCACCCATCCTCAGTTCATCCTGTTCTCCTGACTTACCCTGCTCAACCACCTACACCTTCTTTCTGATACTTATATGAGCTATTTCTTAGTGCTCTTCAACTCATTTCTCCTGTTTTGGAAATTCTTCCCACAGATTTGTACATTCTTCTTTCTTTGAGCCACATTATCAGAGAGTTGTTCCAAGAGACCCAGTATCACCTGCACCCCCTGTCCATTTTTCTTAATAACCTGCATTATGTTATTCATTATTTATTACTTATCTTCAACTCCTGACCAAAATATAAGTCCCCCAGGTCTGGGCCTTGGTTTTTTACTGGGATTTCACTGGCACAGAAAAATAGCTCCTGAAATAATGCATGAACACAATAAAAATTTATTGAATTAATTCATAAAAGCCACACAAAGGGATGGTGTAGGGAATGTGGTAAATATGAGTTTTATTATAGAGGTTTCCTAGGGTGATATCCATTTATGTGGTGGCTAGAAATGAACTCTTAAGCTCAAGGAATATGCTCCTTCTACAGTCTCTAGAATTCCCAGGAATGGAGGGAAAGAATGTCTCCCCTACAGATCTTGCTTTCATCATTTTTTTTAAAAAAATTTATGACAATTATGCTTGAAGAGAAACAGTATTACTAGTGCATTCAATTACAAATCGTATCTCCCCTCAAATCCTGACTTAGACGGAGAAGCCATCATTCAAAATTTAAGATTACCTCAGAGATTTCCTGAAGGACAGTGACTGTTGATTTGGCAATGCTGGAACTCACTTTGCCTCTGTGCCTCATAATGTACATATTCCCTTGATCCTTGGACTATGGAATGTCTATGCTGATCTGCCACTGTATATTTGATGAACTAACTCTAAGAGGACCTGGATTTTACCCCAAACTTAACTGAAAAAGCTTGGATTTGGTTTTTACATTTGTTTGATTTTTGCACTTTTAGTTTTCTGCACATTGTCTTCAACTCCACAAGAGGTGACTGAATCAAAATCTTTGTCTTAATTTTCTGAGTCTTTTGTTTATTTCTTTATTATGCACCAGTGGCTTATAATTTTATTTCTTTTCTTTCAATATCTTTGTAAGTTTGTTGCCATTAGTGCTTCTTAGATTATAAAGAAATGCTGCTATAGTTTCTCAGAGCAAAACATTTTTATAGCCAGAATGTGCATTTCTTCTATTAATTTCTCTGGCTGAACCATTTTTTCCCTTAATTTCTCAATTACTATTTATATAATAATAATAATAATAAAAATAATAATAATAAATAATTACTATTTATTATAGAATAATTTCTCAATTACTATTTATTATAGAATAATCAAAAAAATTGATGTCTTAACTTTGGATTCCTGTAAGGCTTCCCAGCAAAAGTGATGGCAACTGTAATTATTAAGTATCTGTAAATAGATAGATTCCTTATTGTCTTACAATGAATTAATAAATGGGTTAAATATTATGCATAATTAGTTATAAATGCCATCTGTTTATTTATTATATTTTATATAACTTAGTTATATTAAATCCATTATGCATTCTGTATGCATTTCTATAAACATGAAAATCTTGATTAAACTTTTTGGGTCATTGTTGTAATCTTTCCATCTTAAACTGCAGTATAGACCAAAACACATCACTTTAATTCAATATAAGTGGTTAGCTCAATGGGAAGCCCATAAATTTTACTGCCAGAAAGACATTGACTAGTGAATTAAATTAAAAATTTATTTTAGAACTTAAATAAACTATAGTGGGTAACATTCAATAGGAACGTTACTCTTCAAAATAGCATTTATTTGAAAAATTGGCATAAATCAATAATTGGAATGGAATCATACTACTAGTTGTAACTTCCTTTTATGAATCATATGGTAACTCCTAAAATCAAATAAAATCAAACTGTTAAAATGAGTAAACATTTCTCATTTATCTCATTTATCCACTTTAGCGTAATAATATTTACAATACATTATTATATGCTCATTTGCTCTTCTCTTCAACTAGATAAAAAGCTCGTGAAGGGCAGACTCTTCTTTGTATTCCTGTGACAAGCACAATGTCGGACACATGACAGATGTCTAAGGGTTTGTGGAAATGGTGAACTCAATTTCCAGTTCTATCTAGGTTTCTGCTGTACAAAATACTTATTTGAAGTTATATTGCAATATAATAGCCTTGTGGTATTTGATGAAAATTGTTGTGCACAAATCAGAGTGGATGTTGACCAATTCTAGATAAAATATTAGACAAATTCTGAGAAAGAGACTGGAGTACACATCATAGCACTGGTAGGGAACTTAAGATCATGAGAACACAGGCCTGAGGTTTTCTTTAGAAATTTCTTCACAGCGATGTTTTTCTTTAAGACAGTGCACTTTTCAAAGCACCTTTACTTAAGGTTCATTTGAACTTCCAAACAACATTATGTGTTGCATAGGGCAGAAAAATATAATTTACCTCTTAAAAATAGGAAGAAAATCTTACAAAGAGAAAGGCAACAATTCAACCAGTGTCACACAATGAATCAAATTTCACTCTTAAATATAGTTGCACCATACTGTGCAAAGCAGAATACTGTAACATTTATTTTCAAATAAAGCCCAAAATTCTAGAAAAGACTGGCACAATTAATAATGATACAAGCAGGAGGTGCGGAGGTGCCCTATTTCATTACTACTCATAGAACTGGATGGTGTTGATTGACTGTGGCACTTATACTACACACTCACCCCTATATAATATAGAGGTCTTACTAAGTTGATTAGGACCTGGCTAAGTTGCCTAGGCTGGCTCTGAACTTGCAATCCTCCTGCTCAGCCTCCAAAGTTGCTAGGGATTATAGGTGTGTGCCACTCACCATGTAACTATGACCACTCTTTTAACCTACTTTTCATTAGAAACATTATGTACACGAATATATGCAATAATAATTGGACTTACATTTATTTTTTTAAAAATCAATCATTGCTACAACTAAAACGGTTGTATTGTATTTGAAAAAAGAGGCTGTGCTTCTCTTTTATGTATCCCCTATTATAATGCTTAATGATAAATTACATTTTCACAAATATTTTCATTATATATCTAGAACATTAACTTCCTTTTTAAGGTCAAGTTTTCTATGTGGAAACAAAAATTGACTAGACAAATTTACAAGTTATTTATTTATGAAGCAATAAAACAGAAAGTCCATGAAAATTCAATGATTAAAAATTAATGCAGAACACACATTCTAAATATTGCTCTTAAGTTTAAAACAAAAACTGTTGTAATAATAAACACTGTTAGAAAAGTTGAAAATAGAATCTGTGTTCAATTAGAAAATATCACAGAATTTACTGCATATGATTGTCTTTTCATATATCCTGACCTATCTAATTACAATTACATGGTTCCAAAGCAATTTTACACAGGTAGTTTAAAACTTCTCCTTTGCAGTTTTTGAACTGAAGAAAAATGTCCAAGATTTATCTTAATCAGTAATAATAAACTATAAAACCCACATAATGAATGAATTCCAGATTTTTTGAGTTTCCTATTTTTATTTTGCTTTTGTCTGTCATATTCATAATTCCCTGAGCCTTCTCACAGGAAAGTAATTCTCATGAATTTTTAAATCAGATCTCACAGTTCAAAAAACTGAGATCTATTTCTAAAAGGCCTTATTATAATGTTCTTTTGAATTCTCTGTGATTTCTATTGAGTTTTCCACATATGAAATAATCTTTTCTACCACATACATAGTATGAATTAATGGATGCTTACCTTCAGACTTTTATATGTAAATGAATCACTATATCTCAGATTAGAAAAGGAGGGGCAGGAAAGCAACTGTATTAATCAATACTGCACATGGGCATATAAAACACTGTAACTTAAGTGTGAAACCTATAATAAAGATCTAAACAGTATTAAACAGTATTCTGATTTTACACTTGAATTAAAGTTAAAATTATGTGATAGAAGAAAACATTATTGCAAATCTGGCAAGTGAATCCAGAGTTGTGAAAATTAGAGTGGAGATGGCATACAATGTCTATAATAATATCATTACTTTCTGTTGTTGTTGATGTTAATGGTAGTTGCCTTGCTTTGCCATTTCTCTATTTTTTAAAAACTTTTACTGCCAATTGCTTACTCTGCTTCATTGGTTCTAAGTGATGCAGTACACTAAATCACTTGATTTTAGACATCACTAGTGAGAGTTACTCTTCAATTATTTTATGCCAGCTATATCCTCTAATTAGATGTTACTACTAAATAATATGGGACAAGTCTCATTTTATCTCCCCCTAGAATTGAATCACATAATAGGAAAAACTGCAATTAGATACACTGAAATATACATTAGTGAGTGATTTTTTTCAGCTGTAAACTTTAAGAATTTATGGTCAAAACTTGTTAATTATTTTACAATACAGTCAAAACTGCTTTCCACAAACATGACTCTTTGCTCCGTTATTAAATATAGTAGGCAATGCTACATTCTATTTTTTCACTTTATTATGGAAGGTAAGCAATTGGCTTACTTTTCACACCCCATCCATGGGTTGTTAATAGTTTCATGCTTTAAGCATTTCATTGAAATTTTATTATATATGTAAAAATAACAGTGATATTTGCTAAATATGAGTCCCAATACAATGCAGTTAGGAAAGTTGTAAGAGACCTCAGAAATTTGGAGATGCTTGAAATCAGGAAAAATGAATCATATTAACATATTTAATCGGCAGAAGGAACTATAAACAAGTTTATTTTGAGGCTAAAATATACAAATACTCTTGTTTAATTGTCTCAGGGTTAGCATGAGATTTAACATAGCAATAGAAAACATGTGCAAGGATATCTTACATTTAAATTCTGGCAATCTCACTGAACATACAGATAGAAGTTGAAAGACCTTATTGAAGCACCTGTCTTCCACATTTCTCTTTACTCTCAACTACCTTATATGGCTGTAAGGAACAGCTGTCCTAAAAACATCATGATCATTTCACAGACTCTACTTAAAAACTTTGTATGTTTGTTCATTTTCAGATAAACATTTATATCAACTAATATTTTTGAACTTATTTTTAATCTAATCTAAAGTTTATGTTTCAAAAAAGCATGCAGGCTGCACTAATGCATGAACATTCCTTCCATTCTGCTCCATTTGGCTCAAAGTCTTCTACAAACCTAAATTTATTTTCTTTCTATCCTGACCATTTTCGTTTTTATAATTTTTAGAACTTGAGAAAACTCTCTTCCTATAAAGTTTTCTGTAGTTTCTCCCTGTGAACATCTTTGAAAAATGGTTGTTTCAATCATTAAGTTTATAATTTAAATAGTATGTTTTATGTTGTCATTTTAATTCAAGAAATATAGACTATCTTGCAATGTGGTAAGTATGGTAGCACCTTTGTACTCTAAGCATGATGAGAGGAACCAGAATCATCGTTAAAGTGCAAAACCTTAGAACTCTGTCCAGAGTTATTGAGAGTTTTTACATGTAGCTGAGTGCAATGGCACACACCTGTAATCCCTGCTGCTCAGAAGGCTGAGGCAGGAGGATCCTAAGTTCAAGACCAGCCTCAAAAAGTTAGTGAGACTGTCTCAAAAAAAAGAGGCAGGGGAGAAATAGATGGTAGGGATGTAGCTCAGTGTTATGTTATCTACTTAACATACTGGGTTTAATCCCCAGTATGTTAAGTAGATAAATAAGTAAGTTATGTTTACATATACAGAAACATTTCATGATAGTCTCCAAAATCTGTGTAATTTGCATGTTTTTATGTATCAGTTAAAATAAATTTAATGAAAATAAAACAGAATAAAATCATGGAAACCAGATTGTAGTTGGAGAGAGCTTGCTTTGTAGGATGCACACATCAGCTTATCATAATACTTGGCCCCACATAGTTCAACAACTTGTAGCACAATATTAATAATCAAACAGGTAAAAAGGATCATGAGACAAGTGTAAAGTAAGCTTCAGTGTGAGAGGGGTGCTGGGGAAGAAGATCACAACCAAGTATGATTATAACTATTAATGTCATCAAATTCCATTAATAATAATGAACATTTATTTGCTAATTCTAATAAATATACTTGTTCCAGAGCTAGTCATTTAACATGCCTGATCATCTCCACAATGACCAGGGTGGTAGTTACTATTATCCTTATTTAACATATGAGTAACTTTAAAAAGAAAAATCTAAATACGAGGGTCCAGCTCAGAGTATAAATGTCTATTTTCTCCATTATTACAACTTTTTCCAAATTCCCTTGCCTAAGTGTATCATTTTCGTTATTACATATATGTTACCTTTCCTATTCAGGATGCAGTGTTTCTTCCAAACTTGTTTGCAGTCTTTTAATCTTCGAGATGACTTTATACTCATTTGATTCTCCTACAGAATTGATTGGAGGTAGTAAATAAATTTTTCAATGATATACAAAAATTACCAATTCCCCCAGGAGAGTTTTTAAAGTTTTATTTAGTCATATAGGGCACATAGTGGTTTGTTTTAGCTATAAATGTCTAAATGTAAAGCAAAAGGGTTAAAGTCTATACATGTGAGTGTATGAACCAGTTGTGTGTGCATATGTGTGTGAATGTATGTGTAAATGTGTAAGGAAAATTATTAATTTAAAGCATGAGAGAATATGATAATGACATTAGCTCAAAGGTATCATGATTCTGCTATAGTCCCTAAATACACTGGTGATTTGGGGTATGTTTTATGTATTTTTATTTGCTTATTTACTTACCAAGAGAAATTATGTGAATTTATACTTAAAACTTTAACATGATAAATTAATTTAATTACATAATAATCCTTTTTTAAACAAGGCCTCAGGCCATATTTTTTTTTAATTTTTTAATTTTTTAGTTGTTGATGGACCTTTATTTTATTTATTTGTATGTGGTACTGAGAATCGAACCCAGTGCCTCATGCATGCTAGGCAAGCACACTACCACTGAGCCACAACTCGAGCCCTTACATAATAATCCTACAGTAAATAATCCTGGGGTAAAAACTTCAATTCACCACTTTCTTAGGAAACCTGGATTATCTATTTTGAAGAAGTATCAGGCTCCCTCTTTAAAAAGACTTCTAAGAAAGTAAATATATTAGTTTTCATGCATCTCTGAACTTTGAAGTAGATATCTTAATAATTAAATCATACTCATAGAAAAATTTAACATATGTTTAGCTCTTTTAAAATGAATTCAGGCACATCAGTTATTGTTTAAAATTCAATCTAACTTGTTAATAACAATTTTCTTAAGTAGACTGAGTTTATTTTGGAATAAGTGTTGTTTTGCTTTTTTTCTTGCATTTGTGCACAACTTATACAATAAATTGTAAGACTTTCCATCATAACTTGGTCATGTCTGAATAAATTAATGAAAAAGAAACAGTCTTTGAGAACCAAGGCCATTTTCATTCTCTAAAAAAAAAAGCATCCTTTCATTTCTTTTCTTTTTTTTCTTTGGTATAGTTGAATGACATTTTTCAAAGAAGTATCAAGGGTAGCTGGATTCTTTCAATGGATGAATAAAAGAGGAAGGAACCCCATTCATAGTACTCCTAGACTCTCTGTATTCATCAATCAATGGCAGTTGTAAATAGAGACACTGAAATTTGTTCCTTTAATCTGAAAAGGTGTGGCGAGCGTCGGAGGAAAAGACCACCAAGAGACCATCTCATGCAACAGCAAAGGGTTTATTGGGCGTCCAGCATGCTGTGGCTCAGAGCTCACTTAAGAAGAGCAGAGAACAAGGAGCCCCAAGAGCCACTTGAGCAGAGTTCATATACATTTTTTAGAGAGGGCAGGGGCTTTACATACGTCATAGCCTCCTTTAGCAAATCATCATATACTGCGGGAAAATCAAATAACAACTCTAAAACATGATTAGCACATTCATTGGCAGGAACAGGTTGGGTGGGGGTGATTGGTCAGCACTAAGATAGGCATACATTTAAACTGATTGGTTGAAGCCCTGAGAAGTGTATGTGCTGAGCTGCACAGCCTCTGGGAAGGGGTGATTTAGTAACTACGTGGTCAAGGGAAGATTTCAACACACATCTAACAGGCGGTTCCGGGAATTGTCTTAACTGCCACAGAAATTTCAGGCTCTGAGTGCAGCTTGAAAACTTTACAAAACCTGGTCCTTTACATTTTAGCTTCAATTTCTTTTATCCTTTCAAATCTAATGTTTTCTTCTTGCACTTGCAATGTTTTCTATTTCCTTCTTTTTAATGCAATCTCAGAAGGTGTTTCTGTTACCAATTTTCTAAAGTTTAAAATTATTTGAGCTTGGAAACAGCAAAATTTACTATTCAATAATATTCTATTTGAAAACTTCTGTTTAAAATGAGATATCAAAGTTGAAAAAAACTTTAATAAAAAGCCCATTTCACTGTCAATATTGTTTAATTTTGCAAACGTTTATCACAGACTTCAAAATGTGTCAACCCAAATTTGGGTGCCCCTGGGATAAATAGTATAGGCAGGTGCATCATCTCCAGAGTGTTCTGCAAAACTTGGCCATCCCACCGCATAGCCTTTCTTTTGTGCTTCTATTAATTAAAAACCACAGCTAAAGAGAAGATAGTCCATGAGTGATAAGACATCTTCTGAGTACATGAAAAATAACTTTTCTGTTTGTCTGAGTGTGGGTTTGCTCAGGACCTGCACTCTTTTGCATGTTAGGATCTTTATTTGCCTAATGTCATCCAATATTTTTGGATCAAACATTATAACGTACTGTATCAATTCCTCTTCTTCTTATTGGTGGAGAAAATTAGCCTAACTCTGAAAATCACAAGTTTTTCTAAATTCATGGACAATACATTAATTAAAAATTGCTTAGAAATTTATACTATTTTGTAATAGGAAATTTCAAGAGAAAAAATGCTTGGTAAGAAGCCTTTGTTCTTCTATGTTAAAAGCACAAATGTTTTTTTATCATGTTTCATTTTATTGGATTTAGTTTTGTTCTTTCACTTACTCAAACTATATTAACTGAAATCTTACTGGGGGCTGGTAACTTGATCAGTGAAAGATAAATGTGGTCCCTGCCCTCACTGTTTATTTTGGACTCCAAATTATATTCTGGGACTGGATATAAAGGATTATAAATGAAAATGACTGAGTCTGTCCATCCTTCTTTCTTTTAATTTGCAGTTAGAATTTTGTCCAGTTTTTATGAGAGAAGGAATGGCAGCATTTAAATGAAAAATTTAAAGTTTTAAACATTCCTGGAGAACATTTATTTTTAAAAAAAAATTCTGTGCTTATAAAATTACTCAAGAATGTCACCATTGAGGGAACAAAAAAATTTATGCTATTGGAAAAAAATTATTATTACAGAAATTAAAAGGGTAGTCATAATTGCCTGAATATGAACTTTGTGACTTAAGCAACCACTTTAGTATCTTATTTCCAAAACAAATCCTTTTCAGTGTTTTGTCCCACAACAAATACAAATGTTGCTTTTATATTTGTTTCACACATTTATAATTAGATGTTCAGTTTACAAAAGATAACAAACTAAGAATAGTCATGACAAAAGGAAAATAAAATGAAGACCTCCTGACTGCTCAGCTAATGCTCTTTAAGGAAACATATCATGTGACTATATTCTGGTTGCTTGGCTTCTGTTGCCATTGTTACGAATTCTATTTTATGCCTGTAAATTCTATCTCCTAAATTTGCATGCACAGAGCACCATTTATTACACCAATGACATGTTTCCTGGTATTCTTGATCTGGCTTGAATAGTTAATTGCTTTATTTCAACTCTTCACATAATATATATGAAGTTACAAATCTTCAAAAACATATATAATCTAAAGCTTATTAAAGATGTTTTGCCTCAAAGAACATCCATATATCCTTAGTCAACAAACCAGGAATTGCTAAAGTTAAAAGTTTAGTTATGTTTTTAATTTCTAGCACATTGACTATTTAATTCTTCATCCAATCAATATTTAAGGCAAGCATCTACATGAGATATAGATTCATGAAAAGTTCCAAACATTCCCTGGAAGACCAATCAAATAAATAATGACTTATAACTTCTGGAATTCTTCTGGCAAATCTTCCTAAAATCTCTAATGTTGAGTTCATAGAATATCAAAAATAAATACTTTGTTTATGTGCTCTTTTAACTAATGTTTCCATCCTAAATATAGTACAATGTTGCCAAATACAAATTTAGCTGCATTAAATAAAACTGTATTGGAGAGAGTTGTGTTTGTTCAGTGTAAATTAAATCACTAAAGTGGCAAACAGTAAAAATGCACCAGGTAAAAACAGTAAATGCCTGCATTTTTCCCTCAAATAATTTTATGTCTTTTCTTTGTGAAACAATACAAGTCTTAAAAAGTAAACTCAATGTTAATTAGATTAATTCTTGAAAAAGTTTAATAAACAAGACATTAACAATGAGGGAGAACAGCTACACTGCATTTCAGAGACTCAATAAGAAACTAACCTTTTTGAAGAGATATTAATTCAAGAAGAAATAGAAGAAAATTAGATTAATGGTCCTTGGAATGGAGAATTTCAAAGGTGTCTCCATCATCTGCAGGGATTTTAGTTTTTTTTTGTGAACAGTCTTTACTATATATCATTCGAACAAAAAACATTTTATATATAGTTGTGGAATTATGTTTTGTAAGAAAAACCACGTGACATATTTGATTCACGTTCTGATTCTAGTTTCAAGTTAAGAAAGTGGATAAATTGGCTTAAAGCATCTTATTTACAAAAATCTGGAATATTTATTCATTATAATTTTACTCTAAGGCATCATGCTCTGATACAAAGTTTGACTTAGAACTATTTCTGACATCATCTAGAAGAGTGCAACTTCATTTTCCTGCTTTGTGTATAACATGCTCCCAGGGTCATAGTCTAAGAAACTCTGGAATATAGGTCATCTATGTGGAACACTTAAAATTTGATGCATCTTGCCTTCTGAACATGACCTTTTGTGTTATCGGTGAATCTAGCATACAATTATTGTGATCGCTTGATAATGTGATCACTTGGTTGATTTAATCTGTTTTTTAAATGAGTGTGATCTCTGTGGTCAGTTGTATTGCAAATGTAGCTGTTGTGTTTAGATGTTGGGAAATAAAGCAAACAGGTGAAACTAAGAACAGCAAGTGTAATGAAAATGATAAGGCATAGAAATCTGCAGGATGCTCTGTGTGAGCCATCTTGATCAAGCAAGATATATTTGAACCTAACATACATATATAGGCACATAAGCATACTATGCACATACACTTTAAGGCAAGTTGCACAAAATGTTTACCTTTATTTATCCCACTAAATGCAAAGCATAGACTCTATTCTTCTATTATTCCACTCCACTGCACTCTACTCCACTCCATTCCATTGGTTCATATTAGTTAAAAATATAATGGGCTTGGCACTGTGGCACAGACCTATAATCCCAGCAGCTCCAGAGGCTGAGACAGGAGAATCTTGAGTTTAAACACAACCTCAGCAACAGCGAGGTGCTAAGCAACTCAGTGAGACCCTGTCTTTAAAGAAAATACAAAAATGGGCTGAGGATGTGGCTCATGAACTTAGGGTAATGATGTCTAAATCATTCCTCAGTCTTTCCTACCCCCATATGCGCTCCCGTTCCCTCCTTCCCTTTTGCCCTATTTAAAGTTCCTCCATTCCTCCCATGCTACCCACCCATCACCATTATGAGTCAGTATCCTATATCAAAGAAAATACTTGGCCTTTGGTTTTTAGGGATTGGCTTACTTCACTTAACATTATATTCTCGAACTCCATTCATTTACCAGCAAATGCCATGATTTTATTCCTTTTTAATGCTGAGTAATATTCCAATGTGCATATATAACAAAATTTCCCTACGCATTCATCTACTGAAGGGCATCTGGGTTGGTTCCACAATTTAGCTATTGTGAATTATGCTTAGATAGTTTGAAGAGCTTGCTAAAGCTATGGAATGATGAGGGGATGATGAGGGGATTCCATTAGATTCTTTAATAGATTCATGACATCCCTTTGAAGTAATGAAAGCTACATGGTATAAAGCTATTTACAGTTAGAACTCTATATAATACCTACTTATTATATTATCAACTTTATTTGTATTATCTCATTTAATCTTTACAACAGTGTTTTTAGATTGGTCAAATTATACCCCAGCATTATAGTTAAGGGAATTAATGTTCAATGGGAGGAAATAATTTTTTTATTCACCAACATCATAAAAATAAATAAAATATTAATACAGAAAGTTTGACTCCAAAACTATTTTTAAGCTTGCAAAATCCAGTAAGATAATTTATTTCTTTTCTTTGTTCCAACAGAAAGATTTCTTCATGACCTTCTCTGTGCCATGCTCCATGAACATAAAAGCAACTGACTGCTCTGATAGCATTTGTTGTAAAGGATAAACAGAAATCAAGGTTGAAGTTCATTCCTAAACTAACAGAAGAGGCAGAAAAACATAATCAGTTACACATTGACTATGAAAATAAGGTAATTCCTTTCTTCAGAATTTTTCTTAAAGAAGAAATCTGTAAGTTTATCAACAGAAGAAAAAAAACCATGTTGGATTTGATGTCTTCCAACTTTGTACTCTAGGAATCTGCCACATTTTTCCTACTGTGAAATTTTTGGTTTGGAGTGGTACACTATCATCGGGTCACCTGGTAGGTCTCTGGCCTCACATACATTCTCTTGAAAGTCAACATTTTAACTCTAGAGTTACTGTTTGTAGTAAGGAGATTAATGATTGCTCTTGGTTGCAGCCTATATGGAAATCTACACAGTCAGCAGCAGTGTTCTGGTTATGGGAAGAGGACTCAGGTGATGCAGGGCTGTGATTCATTGCTACTAAACAATTTCAGTAAAGTTCAAGGTCTTTAGGTCTAAGTGTAACTCATGAAACTTACCCCTTACCTGTCAGCTTCTCTGACAATATTAATAAAAATTTAGAATGACAGCAAATACAGAACTCTGCACAGAATCACCTGAGGCTGAATTACTTATTATAATAGGCAACAGAACTCAACCTACAAGGTAAAATCTTACTTTCCTTCTGTAATTTCACACAAATTTTGATAGAAACACCTTTGAAGCAGAATGGTGCCTAACACATTTATTATTATTATTATTATTATTATTATTATTATTATTATTATTTGAATACAATGAATGTAGGTAAAGAAACTAAGAGTAACTGATTCAAGTTAGTGTTATCTGCTAAAATGTTTGATATGATATGAAAGTACTTAGATTTTAAGATAATGTCAAACTAATTATAAAAACAAAGTTAATATGGGAAGTTACAACTGATTTCAACTATTCTAAATGTTATTCTTGAGTTTTTTTTACAGTCAGTTAAAAGCCATATGGGAAATTATGTCTACTTGATTTCTAGTCCTTTCATAACCTTTGTCTAATTTTGAGCCCAAATTTATATACCATACTTTGCTTTTTGGAAATTTAGTTACTGCTGAAAATTAATTAATCTTTAGAGAACAAGACTTGTCACCATTCAAAAATTTCCAATAAACTCTGAAAGCAATTCCAAAAGAAGAGCCTTGCAACATGACTACAAAGTATCAGGTGCCTGAGGCAGATTCCAGGAGCCGCCCTATTCCCCCCACCCAACAGGGTCCATATACAACTCAATCAATCTAGCACCACAGCAATTATATACAGCTTAACTCAAATCATCATCTCAACGGTTCACTGGTGTCACCTTTCAACCATTCCCTCTGGCAATATGCCAGGCATCATTCTGACTGTGGCTGTGGCTCTCAACAGGTTCCAAAAAATTTGTGCTGTTTTAAGTCACTACCTTTGTGCTAATTTGTTACATGGGTATTGAAAAGTGACAGTTACTGGCATTCTTCTTTAAACATGGGGAAAATTGAATCCAATGGGGGAATTCCTCTATGTTAGGTCCCCAGGCCTGGGAAAATCCTATCTGGATTATCTCTGCCCTCTGGGAGCTTCACTGTGTCTTCTTGCTTCTGCATGGAAGGGAACTTTTGTAAGTAGCTGTGTGGCTTGCCCAGTCCCATCCTGCCAGAGATCTTGATAGTTCTGAGCATCTTCCCCTGTCCTGTGGTCTGTACCTGTCAGTTCCCACAGGCAGCTCTCCTGCTGATGAGACAGCCCAGTTCCTTGTGGGCCCCTTGGATGCCTCATGAGACAGAACATGTGCTCACATCTTGCTGAGGTCGTTCCTTTTCCATTTTCAGCTTCTTCTGGGGTGGCTGAAGGATAATTCCAAGAAGCTCCCTGGTGGCTCTCTAAAAGGACTGAGAAGACCCACTGGCATAACTTGAACCCCTGGTGTTGAATGCTGGGACCTTTCCATCTTCCTGAGATTGCAGCAAAGGGCTGTACTGCTGTACCCCTTCAGCTCTTTGTGCTAACCTCCAGAGCAGCAATCTATTATTTTTAGCACCTTTTGCCATCTGTAGAGGATGAGGATTTCCCATATCGACAGCTCTTTCCTCAGTTTCTCCCTCTCTCTCCCCACCCCCAAATTTTACTATAAACATAAAGAAGAACCAGCTTTCACTTCAACACTTTGCTTAGACATCTCCTCAACCCAACTTGTAAACTCACCATTGACAGGTCCTACCTCCTAAAGGGAGGGAACCATTTTCCTAAGCTTCTGGCCACTGTGGAACAAGGGTCTCCCTTCCTGCAGTTTCAATAACATGAGGTTTTTTTCTTCTGAGAACTCCCTTGCAGTCCTTTTGGGGTCCATAATTATAGCAGTTTTTCAAAGCAATCTAGGCATTTACAATTATTATCATTCTTCTCAAAATTCCAGCAGCTTAGTTTACCAGCAGATTCCAAAACACTTTGCACATATTTGAGGTTTTGTTATGGTAGCATGGCTGGTACCAGAATTTATATCAGTGTTCTGTTGCTTCCATACCTATGATCACAAACTTAGAAACTTAAAAAAGGACCCACTCGCTACCTCCCAGTTTCTGTGCACCAGACGTCTAGCAGGACTTAATCAAGTTCCCAGCTTAAGGAGTCAAAGCAGGACCAACTGAGGTCCTGCTGGCCTGTTTCCCTCAGGAACATCAGGTCCTCTTCCAGGCCCATTCTTGTGACTGGGGGAATACAGCTCCTTGAAGTTGCAGACTAAGGTTCCCGTGTCCTCCTAGGTATTTGGGCAGCAGTCACTCTTGGCTCCTTGCAGTCATTCTCCAATCCCTACTTATGGTCCTCTCCATCTTCAAAGACCAGCAACAGTGTTGCAAAATACAATTGAACAAAGATTCTCCCAGACAGTCACCCCCAAGGTGGGGTTTAGTTCTATAATCTTGCTTGAACTGGGACTTTCCTTCATTTACTTTAGTGTGTGATAAGTGAGCTCCTGATATAACCCCCTACAATGGACTTTACCATGACTTTCCCTGCTCCCATCTGAGCATATTTTGATTATGATATTTCTCTCTACAGGTTCCTGTGTGGCATCCAATGGCAGCACCTTGGTTCTTCTGAAGTTCAGGAACTGTGCCAGGGTTTCTTTTATGTAACTTGTGTACATATCCAAAAGTCCTGCTTTTTTCTTATCCATCACAAATTATAGACTGAAGTGCTAGACACTTGTGTAATTGGTATTTCTAAATTCTTCTGGAAGCAAATAATGAATGCACATAAAAAATAAAAGTAATAAAATATTCTTCATTTATTTCACTTTAAAGTTAGCCCAATTAAACTAACAGGGATTATAAAATCAATTCACTACAAAAATTCTATCAAATAAGAAATGAATCTTGAGAAGATTTAACTGATGCCAATTATTAAGTTATAGTAATTATTAAATTATTTTTGCAAAATGCTCATATGCTTTAACATATTTTTAAAGCACATTAATTAAGCAAAAATATATCTGCTTTCTTCTTTGAGGGAAGCTCCTTCTACCCATGATTGCAGAAGATTATAAACTATTTGCTTTTAGCCTCCTCAGATTAAAAGAATGTAATCAGAGACAGAATGACAAATTAATTAAAATAAAAAAGCTTTTTATAAAACTTGAAAAGTACTATCATCTTGTTATGTATTCATTCATATGAGTAATGTTCCATTTGAGGTCAAACAAAATATTTTCCAAAAGTTATAAGTTTCTGTTGAACTACTATATTTTAAGTTTCTCAGCCTTAACTTCTGTAAAAATCATGTTATATTGAATAAAAATGCAATTTTTAATAAATACAGAATCTAACACTGAAAAAGGTACAGATGGACATATGTTTTTATCTTGTGGTTTTCCTGTTTATTCATGTTAAACAGTACATAGAATTAAATCCATAAAAATGGAAGCTGTTTGAATCAGACCATCCTGATTCTAAGGTAACACAGAAGATCAGCTTTCTTTAAAATGGACAGAGAACTGGTATATGTGTGCTTTTTGTTTTTCTCTGGTGGGGAATTAATATGAAATATCAAGTTTTCAAAGGTTTCCATTTGTGGTCTTTAAAAAACATAGCTGTAATTTTGTGAACCTTATGCCAATGATTTGCCCCCACCTCTGATGCTGAGCTGTCCTGGTCAAATGCCTTGACTTTTATAAGATGTGACAGGAAGCTATGTGGGGCAATTTCAGAATATAGACCTCACCAGCTTTCACAGCTTTTCACAACCTCCTCCCCCATTGCCCCCAGCCCTTGAGGAACTCTGGACCCCCAGGAAGAGAAGAAGACCCAGTACCGAATTTTAGGGTCTCTCAGGTACTAGACTACACATGCAGTGACCTCCCCCCACCCCAGGGCAGCTGCATGAGGGGGCCCAATAGGCATCAGAGCAACCAGTTGAACACAGCATGGTGGAGAAGTATAGGTAAGGGTTGTTTTCAGCCACTAAGCTTCAGGTTAAGGGATTCAATGCAGCCACAGAGTCCAAAAATCTAATCCTCCACCAAAAGCTGGTACAAAAAATGAGTCCTCTTTCAAAAACTCCACTTTACCACAGACTTCTTTACAAACTGCTATATACAAAGAGATTCTGTACCAACATTTTAATGATCTTTTTCTATTCAATGAGTCAAAAGGAGGTAATATTGCATTCATCATTTTCAGAAAAATGCATTAGAGAATAATATTAATAGAAAAGAGTATTTTTATACTTTGAAAATTTGTAATTAATTTCTCCTATTCAAAAATTATACTTAGTGTATTTTTATCTTTAAATAAATTAAAATTTACAGTATCGATTTATCAGTGTAAGAGCTCTCAGGCTTCAAACCATCTTCAATTTCTCAGGGACAGGCAGCCAATTCTGCAGGTAATATTTCCTCCAATGTATTGTTATCTGGTTTCTCCTTTTTCTTGAGAATTTTTTTTCTCCTTGGCTTAGAGGAGTGAGAAAATCTATTGGGGTAAAATTCACCTAGACCAATGTGAGAAATGGAGCCCATGAGTGGAAATCTAGCCTCTGGCTTTTTTTTTTTTTTAATTAATTGAAGGATCCATTCGGTGCATCTTTCTTTTCTTTTCTTTTTTATTTTTTTTAATATTTATTTATTCATTTTTAGTTATTGGTGGACACAACATCTTTGTTTGTATGTGGTGCTGAGGATTGAACCCGGGCCCGCACGCCTGCCAGGTGAGTGTGCTACCGCTTGAGCCACATCTCCAGCCCTTGGCTCTGGCTTGAGACACAAAAGCCTCCTGCCTCAGCGGAGCCAAACCAGAGCGGGGCTGCTGCAGGGGCCCCGAAGCTCTTCTGCTGCCAACTCTGTGGGCTTGATTCTTCTTTATTCCAGAAGGTTCCGTCTTCCATGGAATGCCTTGGCCTTCCTTAGTCAAGTATACAGAATCTTCAGGTTGGAGCTTTAAAAGCTCTCATGATGAAGGGTTCCCCCTCTGAGAAATGTGTCATGTTATGTTCACCAGGTCTGAACTCAAGCAATTATAAATCCGTATCCCCTACTCTAGACGATGATCACCCACAGTGATGATGAAAGAAATAATTACTATTTAATTTAATAGTTAGTATTAAATAAAATAAGGTCCACACAAGAAAAATCAAATTTATGTTACTGGTTCCTAGAGCATTGTCTTATCTTCCACCACTGCAGCTGTGATGCTGGTCTGTAAGTCTGTTACAGTCATTTTTATTTTCTTATTTGTAATATCTGAATAAGGACTGACTTGTTTTACTGATTCCTTAAAGTATATTTACATAAATAGCAGTAGTTCTGGATTTCACTTATTTAATCCCTTCAAATATTAGTAGGGGGAAATTGAAATATGCAATAAATACTACTTCCCCTAGAGAGATTGTTATGGCTCTTGCTATCCCCAGTCTGATAAGGGCATATATTCCTAAATGTTCCCCAATTTAAGTAGGAGGTGGTGCTTCCAATTCAGCTGTCACTTCCAACAACTGTCAGTATTCATTTGAGACAAATGGTTTCCATTTTCAATCAGCGAGCTATCCTAATTGTCATGTGACACTAAAATATTTAGCTTAAATTTACACACACACATTTTCATTACAATACATTTTTTTAAAAAATTCTTCAGTCATCAAATCACCATCTATTTTTCTACAAAATTTTGCTTTTATTGTTAAGATGTCTTTATTGATTTATTGTTAATTTCTCCTTTTTCTTGAGAATTGTTTTTTTCTCCTTGGCTTAGAGGAGTGAGAAAATTTATTGGGGTAAAATTAACCTAGACCAATGTGATAAATGAAGCCCACGTGTGGAAATCTAGGCTCTAGCTTGAGAAACAAAATCATTGTGACAGAAGTAGTTTCATTTTAGCACAAAAATTTTATCCTTAAAGTTTAGATTTTTTTCACTTTATTTTATTTGTGTATATATATATATATATATATGTGTGTGTGTGTATATATATATATACACACACACACATACATACATACACATTTATATATATTTTAATGAGGTGCAGAGGATCACATGTGCTAGGCAAGTGCTGTACCACTGAGCTGCATCCCCAACCCCTAAAGTTTAGAATTTTTCAATGAGCAAAACAGAATTACTTAACGAATCTCAAATTAAAGGCAAACATTCTTGTCATAGGCCAAAAAGAAGTAATATTCATTTACCTCTTTGAGATCATTGATTTTCTCAGGTAGAATATTCCCCCAGTATCTGAAAGTCCAAAAGGAACCTTGCTACCTGTCCTACCGCCTGTCTCACTAGCAGAGCCCTGCCTGGCTGTCTGGCACTCCTTCCCCAGGATGCACTTCAGGATGGACAATTTGGGGAATCATATGCATGCACCACAATCCGGTTCCTCGGCCTCCCACTGTCCTTCCCTGGGCAGTCCCCAGCCTGGCTTCCTCTGGCTCTCCGCTTCCCTATTTCTGTTCCACCATGCTGAGCTACATAGAATGGCAGAAGAGAGACATCAGGGTGGTTTTTGATGGCTTTGTACACCATATAAACTAGGCCTCCCTAACTTCTTGTTGCCCAAGAGAAACACGCCCTCATGATCAAACCATTGTTTGGGGCTTTGTTACCCATACTCAACATAACCTCTAACTATGTTCCCAACCTGATGCCCTCTAGTCCTTGAGAAGTGCATCACAATCCATTTGAATAATGTCACCTAAAGTTGTGCAGTACTCAGCCTGTGCAGTTATCTGTGGTGACTCTACACTGTCCTCAAACCATGAAGCTCCTAACATTCAAATATGACTTCACCTTAAAGTAAATTCAAAGACATACTCCCTCCTGAAGGATGTACAACATAGCTCCTTTTTTATTACTATTATTTCATGTGTTCTCTTAGACAAAATGATTGCTTCATTCTTTCTTTCTTTCTTTCTTTCTTTCTTTCTTTCTTTCTTTCTTTCTTTCTTTCTTTCTTTCATGGTACTGGGGATCTCACTGAGTTTCTTAGAGCCTCACTAAGTTGTTGAGGCTGGCTTTGAACTTACAATCCTCCTGCCTCAAGCCTCCTGAGCCACTGGGATTACAGGAGTGTGCCCTGTCCCTGGCTTCCTTCTTTATTTTAGATTGTAGGTCTCTAAGGATAAACTTGATTCCCTCCCTTTCCATTTACTCTAGGCTTTTAATGTACCTAATTTGGTTGGAAATAAATGTTTTATTATTTTTTGAGATTGCAACAATAAATGCAGTGGGACTCTTGTGTGACCATTTCGTGAGGCTGGGCATGGAAGTTTACAGTTGTAGTGTCATGGGAACATTAAAAAATTTCAGATGTGGAACATTTTGGATTTCAGATTTCTGGATTCAGGATGCTCAGCCTATGTATGGACCGTGAAGCTGTTTATTGTTTCCATCTGACAGTGTTTAAATTACTTACTACTATTTCCACAAGCCCTGCCCCAGAACCTCAAAACACCACTGGCCTTGTCAGCCCCTATATTTCTGGGGTTCCCGGGGCTCAGCTGGACAATTTTTCCTCTGATCTCTCTTGGGGTTCTTCATAAAGTTGCTGCTCATGGTGGTGGAGGCTGGAATCATCCCAGGACCCACTGCCCCCTGGGATGTGGGATGGCTGGGCCTCTCCCTGTCCCTGGGATGACCATTTGGGGCCACTCTGCACTGCTTCTGAAAGGGGGTGGGGTAGACCTTTGGTTGATGGTAAAGCGTTGTAATCAGCTACTTGATAATCATAGCTAGCAAGTCTTCATCTTGCTTAGCTGGTAATTCTGCAAAATGAATCATATTTGGGGGTTCTTTTAATTTTTGAAGGAGAGGTTTTTTTCTTTCACATTTTATAAGTAAAGACTATTTTAAGACATGCTTTCAAGAATAGCACTGAATAAAGCTGGCACCTATTTTTTTTAAAATGTGAAATTTAAATAAGGTTTGTTTTAAAAGAGTATTTAAGAGAGCAACACAGCTGGCTTTCCCTATCAATACACTTATCATGCCAATCAAATCTTTTGCATGGTCTAGGTCTCCCTCAAGACCAATCAACATAACTAACATAATGCTGTTGGGTGCAGAGCAGGCTGAACTGTGTTGTCTGCAGGGCAGGCTGAACAGATGTTGGCTGCAAGATAGCCCAGTCACTCAAACCCCCCTCTATCTGGTCCTTTATCACCTGTTTGTGTCAAGTCCCGCTCAAGGCTGAGCACTCAACCCCCCTTGGGCCAACAAGGCAGCTTGCAGACCCAGAGGCCCCATTAGATTTGGGCTATAAAAACTCCCTCCTGCCAGGCACCTCTCTCTCTTGCTCTCTCTCTTCTTCTTGCACGTGCTGTCTCTCTCTCTCTCTCGCTCTTGCTCTCTCCCTGTTCATCTCTTCCCTTCTTTCTCTCTCTTTCCTTCTTTCCTTTCTCTTTGTTGCACTGCTGCAATAAAGATCTTTTGGTTGCTCCGAGTGTTGTGGTCAATTTTCTTTCAAATGTACGTGTTTGTGTAGATAAGGCCTTATTAATATTAGCATTAAAATTATTTGGGATGAGTTTGATAGACCTTCATTGTCTTAGTTCCAGCGTCTGCCATGTTTAATAGTGTGTGAGAGGACAGAATTTAAATTTGTGGGGAAATATGAAAGATGGCCGGTGATAACTTTTTTCCTGAACCTTTCAAGATTCAAAGTGACTAGAATACTGTACAGGGTGCTATCTGAAAAGAAGTAAATATGACTTAAATATGACTTGATATGAGAGGTGGTACATATGCACCTCCAAGCAGTCCTGGGCCTGGTCATAATCAGAGAAGCTTGGAAGGCCTCTGACGCTGCTGTGACTCTGTGTGTCAGCCTTGCGCCTAGAATGCTGTGGCCTGCTGCTGCCACTTTCCACACACAAGAGCCCCACAGGGCTGCTACTTCTCAGACCCACTGGTACATGTGGAAAATCTCATTAGGTTTGTCTGGAACATGTGAAATAGAGATGGTTTTGCCTACAGCGGAGGAGGAAGCAAGTATGCTGAATGCTTTTGTACACTGTGGCCCAGTTGGAAAGCCTGCTGGGAAAGCTCCTTAAAGCACTCTGTTGTGAATAAACCTATGGACCTACTAGTTAAACTGGAGGACTGACACAAAGCCTCTACATTTTCATGCATTTCATTCAAAATTATTGGCACTCTAAAATCAGATTATTCACCTTCAGCAGCTTTAAAGTCTTATAATGACCAAAAAGAAAATCAATGTACTCTATGAAAAGAGCATAAACTTTATTAAAAAAACTAATTTTGAAATGTATAATTGTGGTTTGGGATACTTGAACTTGTGGGGAGAATCTTTTGATGGAACTTCTAATTGGATAAAACTATATTTGGGGCTGGGGATGTGGCTTAGTGGTAGGATGAGTGCTAGTACACAGGAGGCCACAACTTCCATCCCTAGTACCACAACAACAACAACAAACTATATTTTGTACACAAATGTGCTAAAATTGAGATGTCAATCTGTGCAGTCTACAAATTTGCTTAAGATCATCAAAGCAACAAACTTAAAATATATGTTGAGCTTCCTCTTGTAAAAATATATGTTGACGTGTGTAGCTCTAAGTGGATTTTAAAAAGACAATTTCTAGGGAAAGATTTAAGCTGAACATTTGAAGAAACCAAAATTGAGAATACATTAAGCAGAGTTTGCTTGAACGTAGTAGATACCGTCCTACAAACAGAGAAAATTTTTTTATTTAAGATTCTATAGAGAAGCAGTAATTGAAGGTGTCAGTAACTTCACATTTATGCAGTTGTGAAGATAATTTTAGGAAATCTTATAAAGAAAAATAAGGAAAGCCATATGAAAAAAAAGGCATTTTTCAGAAAATGCCAGTACCTACTTTTGGAGAAAATGATGGCTAAGAAACTGATTAAACAATGTGAATAGTAGCAGGACTAAGAACTCTGCTCATGCTATTTTTAGCATGCAGGTAATTAACAAAAAGAAGTATTATAAAATTGTTATTATCAAAACTTTTCTATTGAGGAAAGCAAAAAGCAATAAAAAATGAAATAAACTTTATTTGTATATGAAATAAATTTTATTTATTTTTTTAAAAAAAATATTTATTTTTTAGGTGTAGATGAACACAACACAATGCCTTTATTTTTATGTGGTGCTGAGGATGGAACCCAGGGCTTCACACATTCGAGGTGAGTGCTCTACTATTGAGCCACAACCCCAGCCCTGAAATAAAATTTATTTAAAGTAAAAAAAATAAAATTCTAGATGGGCTGAAGATTATTAACTGCTTAGATGTAGCTGATGTTACTATAAATTGTATTCCATGCAGGGTGATAGTTATCATTAGAAAGGCCCACCAAACCAAGTTTCGGGAATTTCCCTGTTAGGTAGAAACTATTTTAATTATCACACTAGCAAGTGGCTTAATGGAAATGAAATGTGATATACATATTTCTCATTTAAAATTTTCAGTAAACATAAAATGACAACTGTGAAACTAGAGTCAATCAGTGTTGCATGGTAAACTAAGTCATGATCAAAACTGCTCCATTTACCTATGAGATGCCAAAATGAATCCTGCTATCAGGTATAACTAATTAGAACAAATAATATATTTTTAAAAACTGCTTAAGCAAGCAAAACTACATTGAAATTTCACTTTACTCCAGTTAGAACATCAGCCATTAAGAATAAAAACAATAATAAATGGTGGACAAGATGTGGAGAAAAAGGAACACTTTTATACTGTTGATGGGCTTGTAAATTAGTACAACCAGTATGGAAAATTAGTATGGAGGTTCCTCAAAAGACTTGGCATGGAACCACCATATGACCCAGCTAAACCACTGCATAGTATTTATCCTTAAGAATTAGTCATACTACAGCTACAGATAAATACCCATTTTATAACTGCTAAATTCACAATTGCCAAACTATGGAACCAGCCAAGGCGTCCATCAGTGAATGAATGGATAAAGAAAATGTGGTATGTATACACAAAGAAGTTTTATTAAGCCAGGAAGAAAAATGAAATTGTGGTATGTATAAGACAATGAATAGAACTTAAGAACTTAGGTTAAGTGAAATAAGCCAAACTCAGAAGGTCAAAGGTGGTATGTTTTCTCAGATATGTGAAAGCTAGAGAGGAAAAAGAAAAATAAAGGTGTGTTGGGGGGAATCTCATGTAAATCTATAAATCGAGATAAGATATCAGTTGAGGAGAGGGATCAGGGGGAGAGAGCAAGCGACAAAAACTGGTTAATGCTACTGGCCAAATTGTTACATTGTGTTCATGTATGAATATGTTACAACAAATCCCCCATTATGTACAACTAAAATGTGCCAGTAAAACTATTAAAACAAATAAGCTGTTTAACTCATAATTCATAGTTTCATAAAATCAAATTTCATCTAATTATGGAAAAACTGAACTTTACTGTCATTTTGGTTGTGTTCTGGAAAAAGAACAACCAAATTAAGGGTACATAAGTCAAAGCTAAACATTAAGCCTCATGCCATGAATAAGCAATATGGGAGAGTAAGCACAAGCAGGTCTATTTGGTTGAGTTTCTACTTACGTATGCTTGTTGTACTTTGAAATTCCTAAAACCAGGGAGATTGGCTTGGTATTTTGGGAAACATACCAGAAAAGAGGAGAAATTTGCATTTTAGCCAAAACAACAAAAATAATAAATGCACTAGGTTTCCCACTCCATCGGTTGACATACACCTATTTTCCCAGGAGAAACCCGGGATCTAGACCTCGGGAGGGCGCAGGGCGAGCCAACAGCGGGCGCGTCCTGCACACAGCGAGGTGGGCGGCGCTACAGCGGAGCGTCCTGAATGGGCGGGCAGCGGCAGCCCAGCAACGTCCCCCACTCTGCCCATCCCTCCTGGAGTTCTGGTCTGGGAAAGCATCCCCGCAATTCAGTGGACAGAACTGCGACCAGGCCCGCGCGGGGCTGCCAGCCCAGTGGCCTCGGAGGTGCCCAGCGAGGAAGGGAGGCGGCCCACAGGACAAAGGCAGGCCCACGGCCGAGGGAGGCAGCGACTACCGAGAGCTCAGGTGGCGAGAACGCACCACCGCCCTGTCCTCCGGCCCCCGCCCCCCGTAGAAAGGCGGAGACCCGACGCCCGCCTGAAAGGCGCCCCCCAAAGAGCGGCAGCGAGTCCCAAGCTGCCACGCACGCCCAGAAGCGGGGAAAGGCCTTAGGGGCGGGGCCTGCGCAGCCCAAGGGACCTGCCAGGGCAAGCAAAGCTAGCAGGGCCACGGGGGCGGGGCGCTCGCCAGCGAGTGAAGAAGGGCCGACGCCCGGGGCGTGGCCTGGTCGGGTGGGTGAGGCAGGTTAGATGGCGAAGGCGGGGCCTGTGCAGCCCAACCAGACCTGCCCGGTAGAGCGAAGCTAGGAGGGCCACGGGGGCGGGGCGCTCGCCAGCGAGTGAAGAAGGGCCAAAGCCAGGGGCATGGCCTGGTCGGGCGGGTGAGGCAGGTCGGACGGCGGAGGCGGGGCCTCGAGGGCGGGGGGGGGGGGGGGGGGGGGGCTGGGCCGGCGAAGAAGGTCGGGGCGGGGCCTGGGGCGGAGCTTCAGCGGCGGGGCGGAGCCCGCAGGTCCAGGCTGCCCCAGACAGTCAATGCCCTGATGGCGGCGGTGGCGGCCGCTGGCCTGTAGGGGTGGGGAGCTGCATGGCCCGGGCTGCTGGGGCAGCTGGAGCTGGCCGTAGCCAGGAGCCAAGAGGCGGATCTGCAGCTGGGAGCGCACCCCAGGCCGGCAGAGGAGGCGGCTGCAGCCGGATCCGGAAGCGCTGCTGGCAGCGGAATCTCCCGCAGCCAGTGCCTGAGGCGGCGGCGGCGGCGGGGCCCGAGGTACCAAGGGGCGGCGGTGGCAGGGCCGCGGTGCCCAGGGGCGGCGGCGGGAGCGAGGCCTTCCCTCGGTGGGCAGCGCGCGGTTGCAACGGGGCTGGCGGAGACCCGCTTCCCCTCCGCGCCATCCCTGCTCAGGTGCGCCCCGCTCCGCGGGCCTGGAGGGTTGGGGGCGCCGTGCTGGACATTGGCTGCGGCCCTCGTGGGGGCTCCGAGGACCCTGCACTCTCCCGCGGACACACCCTAGGGGCGGGGCGGGGCCGGCGGCGGCAGGCGTGCGGGGCGGGGGACCACGGTGCGGGGCGCGGCCTCTGCTGGACGGCCAGCCTTGGCGACCCGGGCGCAGGACTCGGACCCTTTTGTCTCCAGGCCGAGCTGGACTCGGGCTGCCCTGCGGACGCCTCTGCCCTGCGCCCGTGCTCCGGAGGAGTTCGCCGCTGCCAACCGACCCCATCCTGCGTGTCGCCCTTGGAATCACACTGTAGTGTGTTTGATTTATCATTTGTGGAAGGGATCGTCGCCTTCCCTTTTCTGTTAACCAGTTCCCATCCAGCCGCAACCCTGGGGTTCTTCTCCTAGATTTTGCAAACTACCAACAAAGAAGTGTGGTGAGTTCAGTAGACAGCCTCTGACTGCTGTGCCCGGCGGGCTGAGAGCGCTTCCTTGGAGTGCTGTTCCACCTCAGAGCCTTTGGGCCAAAATGAAGAGTGTCACTCCATGTTTATCAGGTCTCTTTTTCTCCCTTTCTAGGGTGAAAAGGTTTCAAAAATCGATATTAAATTATTAATATCTGGCTGCTTGGGAATTACAACCATAGAAGAAAATAATGCAAAAGGGAAATGGAACGAATATCTTTGAGGGTTAAGTGTCCTAACTTCTTGAAAGTGCCAGAGATGAGGTGTATGGATTTTTGAGATTAATGGGTGAACTGTAGATAATCTTTTAATATATGGTATTTTGCACTAAGATATTTTTATTTATTTCGTTTTAGTTACTTATGGAAATTGTGGATTACCTGGACATCTTAAGACCCAGGAACCCGTTTAGTAAGAATCTGCTGTCTTGAGAAATGCATTTTATGAATGCTTTGAATTAAGAAATTGTAAACAGTGGTTTGTTATTTCTGCCACATAAGGGATAATCTGAATCTGTTCCCTTGCAGTTGCCCAGATGCCTAAACCTGGCAAGAACTCGTACTTGGAGTGGTCATCCTTCAACAAGAAACACAGAGCTACCTATGTACTATATAAATGCTATCTCTTTGATGACATTTAAGATAATGGACAACTTTTCTACATCTAATTTTCATACACACAATTAACACTGGAGTTTGGAGAAGCATTTGTTATCTATTGAAAGACTGAATTTTCTCTTTTTGAGTTTTCCTGATTTATTATTTCATCTGTATGCTTCAAATCTCCACAGTCACATAAACTCCAGACATAAGGATGGAGCTATATGACCCATCAAGATATACAAAAACTATTGGCAAGCTTTGGAACCAGTTGTTTTTGCATCTGTTCAACAATGAATATATTCTCTGCTAATCAAGAATATGGAAGCAAATACAGTCATGCACATTGTATTGATAAAATGTAACTGTTGAATTTTTCTGTAACTGGTTACTTTTGTCATTCAAATGCAAGTTATTTCCAAATGGATATAAAGACTATATTGGTGTACCTAGCTCCTAGCCAGTGTTGAAGATAGAAAACCTATTATGACTAATCCTTGGGAAGAAAAGGTCTGCAAAATGCCTAGACGAGTTTACTGCAAGGGAAGCAGTTTTACTGTAGGGAGTGGGTTTTCCACAAGGTTCAGCATTGCCTCCAGGAGAAAAGTAGCTGCTACAGTAGTGCTGTCAACACACCGTCCCTTGTGATGAATTCTGGGAATAATGCTGGTGCTGTCTCAGGAAAGGCAGCTGCCTGGGGTGTGTTGTTGGTAGGAGGGCCTGGTAGTGGCAAGACAGCCCTGTGTACTAAACTCTTATGGCCAAGTTCACCTACAAGCTTGCAGAGAGATTTACCTTGCCAGGCTTTGGCCTCTCATTTCTGCAAAGCCCAGGACTCTGATACTTTGTATGTTGGAGGGTTCATTAGAGGTCTGGTCGCCCAGATATGCCGCAGTGGACTACTCCAAGGATATGAGTACAAGCTGCGAGATCCAGCCGTTCAAAGCCTCTTACAGCCTGGGGAATGTGAGAGGAACCCAGCAGAAGCATTCAAAAGGTAACAGCAAAGAATGTCATAGTGTTTAGTTTTCTGTGCAACAATTAGAGACTTTTAGCTAGGGTTTTGTTTTTTTTTTTTTTTTTTTTTTGAGGTACTTTTACTAGTGCTGTGCAGTTGGGCTTAATCAGTGGTTTTGAGTACAACTGTTTATTTTAGTATGGGAAGAAACAGAACGTTGTATTGCACAATTTATAGATTAAAAATAAGTCTTAACTGTTCTTGTTTAACAACAGAATGTTCCATTTCTAACGGTAACTGTCAGTGGTCAGGGGAGTCTTTTCTTATGATAAAGAAGAACAGTTAGCTGCCTGGAAAACAGGCCTCATTTTCAGGGAGGATGAACTATCTATACTATGAGCTGAAGTAGGAGAACTCTCAGTGTAGAAGCCAGTAACTTTTTGTTTATAGCATATTATTTTTTACATGAAAATTTCTCCTTAAAAGGCGTCATAGGCATTGAGAATCTGAAGAAAATTTGCTAATGTGTTTTTGGGATTATTCCCATATTAACTTATTGAAAAGTTGAATTATAAGTTTATGTGATATTTATAACATAGTGAAAATTTGGGATTATTTTAGTGCTTTTAGTGAGTGGTGCAGAGAACATTCCCCCCCACCCCCCGCAATTTTAGTTAAGCATTTGTTCATGGTGAGTGGACTGATCTAAGCAAGTTGCTTTTTGAAGTGGCTGCAGATTCAAAATTTGCTCAAGAAAACATAATTTCTTGAAAATATAATTTTTGCCTGTCACTTCCTTGGTCATTGTGAAAGTAGCAATTGGTCATTGTGTGCTGGCTCTTGCCTCCCTTCTACTTGAATGACTCATTTTGCCACACACCTTTTTCTCCCCATATTAACTAGGCTTTATCAGGTAAAAGTTTGTGCCCCAAGGATTATGGAGCACTGTGCACTGGAGGTTTGTATGAGTGTGTCTCCAGGAGGACTTGGAAGAGTTTTGAGTAGCTCTGAAAAGGGTGATGCTTGTTTTTATGGCCTCCTCAAATCTAGTGTTATGAAATTTATAAAGTTTGAAAGTATATTGATAATATTTAGTAATTATAGCAAACAGTATGTTAGACATCTTTCTAACAGTTTTATAAATATTAAACTATTTCATTTTCATAATGTTCTGTGAGGTAATTCCCATTTACATATGAGGAAACTGAGGGGTGGAAAGTGAAGCAAACTGTCCAATCTAGTTAAGTGGCATTTGAAGTATATCTCTCCATATTTGTAATAACAGGTTTCTTTTAAGGACTTGATGAAAAGAGGAGTGATGTAGATGTTGGTGTGCAGTGAAGTTGGAGAGTGAGGGCTGGCACACAGTGTGGCTAAGAATCAGGAATGATAGTGTAGAACTTAAACTTGGGAGGGGTTATCCAACTCACAGAGTCTTGCTTTTGAGAAGTATAGGACTCTTGGGGTCTTTTAATATGTCAGTGCTGTCAGTGGAAGTCAGGGTGCATCTTTTGGTCATCAAAATCAGGCTTAAAACTGTTACATCACTCACCAGTCTATGAGGATGTCTGAGTTAATGCTTGTGGCATAGACGGGAGATGGCAGGTGTGATGGAGCAGGTCCATTGTGCAGTCACTATCATTGAGCCAGTGAGGGAGTCTTGAAAATGAAACTTTCCCTTTTAGGACACAATGGTCTGTACCCCAAAACATCTTTTATTACTTTTTTCTCAAGATAACCATCAATAGTGAAAACCTGAGTTTTAATCTCTTTGTCATCAGTAAGTTCATAAACTATTTGGATGACACCTAAAACAATTTCTTTCAAAGAATTCAAGAAGACCCTAATTAATTAAAATTATATAATTTTGTAATTTAGTGGAATGCATATATAAATTTCTAATACCTAAATGTTTAAAATCCTGATAACTATATATTTTTGATGTTCTAATACTTAAGCATACCTCTCACTATAGTATCATTGATTTTTCTAAAAGAAATTTTTCTCTTACTCAGTTGTCCCTCATATTTTCTTTTTCTTGTGTAATTTACAGTTATTATCTAATTGAAGGGAAGAAAGAAGCATTTAGAGCTGTGTGTGAAAACCACACCAGCACTGCTTTTCTGATTGACAGTAGGTGCTATTCTTGATAGTGGGTGGTAATCGCTTTGTCTTTCCATCCTATATTTTCTATGTCTACACTTGCTTGCCCTTTTACCACATTAACCAGTAAGAAATCCTTCACTGGATGCTGCCCCTCCATCCGGGATTTCTCACCCTCCAGAATGGAGAACTGAATAAACCTCTTCTGTTTATAAATTCCCCATTCTCTGGTATTCTGTTGCAGAAGCAGAAAATTGACTAAGTCAACTGACTTGTTAAATAGGTCCTTCAAGGGGATTTTAATAGGAACATATTCTATCAGGGCATGTATAGTTGTAATTTAACAGCCAGACCATGGGACAGAGGACCATTGTTTTCAAGGAGTTGTGGTATTTTGACGGAGATAGAAGTAGCTATGTGATGAGATGAAATATAAATATAAGCAAAGATACACAAAATCTTTTTTTCACTTTAAACAAAAACAAAATCCAAAACCAGCTTTTATATTGTTATTTTCTTAACATTTAAAATTTGATAATGTTGATAGTTCCACATAATCATGTGAAACAATTTATTAGTAGTAAGAAATTGATAAAGAAAAAACCCTTATTCTCAGATCCACTAAGCTGGGGAACTTTCAGAGAAGTGATTTAGTAATAGATGCTTTTTTAGCCACTTACTTTTTCTTCAGTTTTTCTTTCTATTTTTCCCTATATTTCACTCTTACTACTAGGTGAAACACATAATATCGTATGCTGACTTCTTACATACAATGATAAGACTGTGTATTCACATTAAGTGCCAACTTACAGAGATTCCATTTTCCTAAATAACAAAGAGAGGTAAGAGGAATTTCACATTAATCTAGTTCCATACTGTCATGTTCCCTTCTGACTTGGCACAGCATGTCATTTCTTAGATTTAGTTGTCATGAAATTTTTTTAATATCAATTATTATTTTTTAAAATATTTTTAGTTGTAGATGGACGCAGTACTTTTATTTTATTTAGTTACCTTTTTGTGGTGCTGTGGATCAAGCCCAGTCCCTCATATGTGCTAGGTGAGTGCTCTACCACTGAGCCCCAGCCCAAATATTCTTTTAGTTGTTCATGGACCTTTATTTATTTATATGCAATGCTGGGAATTGAACCCAGGGCCTCATGCATGGTAGGCACGTGCTCTACCAGTGAGCCACAACTCTAGCCCTAACATCATTAATTCTTAACCGCAAATATTGAGAGCAAAAGCTGTGTGTTTTTAAGAACAGTTCATAAAAAAATGTCCTCTTCATGTCAGAGCCTGTGTTCATTTCAGGCCAACATCTGCAGGACCAGGAGTGAGTCTTCTGTGTGTGGCATGGCTTCCTGTGTCACCCTGTGGAGTAGGAAGAAAGAGTGTCTTCAGGGCACCCCAGATGTAACATAGACAGAATGAAACTGATGAAAATTTAAGATCAGTTGTCTAGGTTTTGAGAGTTCAGCAGGAAACTTGAGTCCATGGTGGAAGGCAGCGTGGCTTGGTAGGACAAGATGGCGAACTGGGAGACCACCCTGACACTTGTTGTTGTGTCAAATAAGAGTCCCTTAATGATGGACTGTTCTTTCCCAGCTTTTTATCTGTTTTTGTAGCATTGATGGTTCTTCACTTCACTCTCTCTCTCAACTTCTACCTTGAGTTGTCCTCACACCTCTTCTGTTAGGCATCTGTTGTATCTCATACCCCTTCTGTTAGGCTTCTTTATGACATCATTTCTGATGAAATATTTATATGGACCCTAGTACTTTGTGTGGCACTTTACATATCATAATGCCAGCTGTCCTCTGAGGGAGAGCAGCACACATTGCTGCTGCCCATCTAGACTGTCACAGCCTAGCTGAAAGAATGCCCAAGCTCTTCATAAGAGAAAACAGAGGTAGTTGATGATTTAGATCAGTTTTAATTGCAGACCAGGCTGGTATGGTGATTAATTGATTGACATGCTGTCTGCTGTAGAGCGTGCATGAATATGGCATCAGTCCAGGGAGTTTTAAGTGGCCAGATAGTTGTCTCATGTCTCAACTGGCTCCAAGTTTTTCTGGCATAGTCAACAAAGGGGCTCAAGAGCAGGAGGGCTGCTGCCTTCTTGCCCTCGCTTGTGGAGTGTTTTCTCCACAGAATATTCTCCTTCCGTAATCCATCTCGTACACCTGGTACTATTTCAGATAGCCATCGCTGTCAATGCTAAAATATTGTCAGATGAATAGATCACTGAAGAGTTTTGGGACTGTCCAAATTTAAAATAAAACAAATCAGTGTATTTTCAAAAACAGTTTTCCCAGTCTGAGTCCATTTTCCACTATGGTCCTCTGGCTTTTGACTTGGAGCTGTGTGGGGTGGACTCCAGGGTGGACTTCCATTCATTCTGAGCTCCCACCCCCTCCTCCAGCCCTTTCTCTCCATGCTGGGTGGGTTCCTGGGCCTCACAGAGAAGCACCTTCTGCTTTGTTGTGGTGCTCTTGGCCACTTGCTGAGCCTGTTGTCCTGGGCCTCGGCCACCTGTGCTTTGGTGGCTCAACATGTCGGCCCTGTTTGCATGTTGGTCTGCTCAAAGCCCGCCACACTCTCAGTTCTGCTCTGCAGTCCTGTGCTTTTATTCACTTTGGATAAGTCATGTTTTTTGCTTGTTTGTGTAGGCCAGAGAGAATCCAGTGGTACACTATAAATTCAATATATTCTCTGCCCAATTCAGGAAGTTTCACACACATATTCCAATTTTGTGTGTTCCTGGGACAAAAAATAAAAATGTCCATTTTGACAGTATTGGATTCCTACTCCCCCAAAGTGTTTGTGTGGGGGAGGAGGCAGGTGCTACATGCTCTGATCTGAGCCAAGCCCTGTCCCTGCTTTATAAGACACCGTTTCATTTATTTCATTTATTTTTGTATGACAACCTGGCTCTTGGAGGCATTTTCAAACACACCAGGCTGCTTCTTCCTTCAGATGGGCAGCAGGTAGCCTTGGGTGTGAACAGGGAGTGCCATCCCCTCCCTTCCTCCCTGTCTGCTGCTCCTTCTGAACCTCCTAGAATCTCCCATTTCCAGAAGGAGGCCTAGCCTGTTGCTGTGCTCAGTGCTCCATCCGCTTGGCCCAGAGGCTGTGTTTTCAAACTTTTTTTTTTCATTATTTGACTGTTCTTCCTTTGAGAACCTCCTGCTGACTATGTTCCTTGCTGTCCCCTCCCCTAGGTTCTCTCAAGACTACCCCCGAGAGCTTCATTTGATGTTCTTTCTTTGTGTGTACCCTATGTATTAATATGGACATGGCTCCAATGTCCATATTAATACAGCCATCAGATCTGCATCCAGAGCCTCTATCTGTTCTCAGTAGTGTCTCTTTGCACGCAGCTGCCCTTTCTAACCCTGGTGTGTTCAGACCTGCTTCTTTACCAGTATTTCTGTTCATTCATTTTTTAAATCCTCGGTGCAGGCCATGTGCCAGATGCATGCTAAGTTAAGCATCAGGGCTCAAGTGGTGCGTCAAGTAAGGCACCGAGTTAAGTGGGAGGAGGTACACTGAACAGAACATCAGAACTGGACAAACAAGTTGTGTTTGGTGTGCGCCATGAAGGAGGCCATGGCATGGTGGGAGAGCATGTGATGAGCTGTTCCTGCAGTGTCTGGAGTGCTGGGAAAGCTGATTCAGAAGAAGTTCTCCATAATGGCTCCATTCTCTGGGTCCTTTCTACTCAGTCCTTTCTAAATAGCAGTGCTGGCCCCACCTTGGAGGTTGAGGAAGAGGGAGAGTCTCTGGTTCCTGATTCAGAATCTGCCTTGTAACTGGACCCTAGTGTCCTTGAGATTGAGAAGCACTGCCCTGGGCTGGATTCTAGCATTTTCTTTGACTCTCTCCTATTATATTACTCTTGTCTAAGGTATTTTATCTCTTTCTTGGATTAGTCCTTGTATTCTTTTACTAATTTAGAATCTGTATTCACCTGTTCCTGGTTGGTCTGTTGGATTCCTTTTGCACAGTTGCCCAATGCCTTCTGCAGGTCCTTCCTCTTGCCTGTGGTAAGCTGCATAACCAATGCATATTTCTCTGCTTAGCATTGAAAACTCTTCATGACTCAGTTCTGCCTCCTCTCAGGTGCACAGCATGTTTCTGTGACCTCATCAGAGCATATTTAGCACATTCATTCTTTTAAGAAATATTTTCTAAGCACAGCAAACAGTGGTAAAGCTTTTAGCAATATGGACTAGTAAGTGTATTCTTATTTTTCTTTTTTTTTATTTTTCTTAATGTTTAGTAAGAGTATTATATACTTGGTGAAACTATGACACTTTTTTAAAGTTTATTTAGCCTCTTACTTTGTTGAGTGATTTTGCTATTTTTTTAATTTTATGAAATAAAATTGCTTAATTTTATGAATTAAAATAAGTGAATACTTATTGTCTATTCTTAAAAATCTCTTTGAACTGTGTTCTGGTTGGTTGTGATCTTTAGTCTCTATTGATCTCATTGTTGTCTTCAGACTTTATCATTTTCTTTTAAATTTCAAACCAATTTCTCTATCCCGTGATCCTAATCTCATAAAGATCCTAAATGTCATTGCCTTTCTAGTGCACTGTGTCTTGATTTGACCACACTGACCCTGTGTTGGGCTGAGTTACTACCTGTGTTCTTTGTCCCTCTGAGTAGCCATTGTCTTCATCATATGGAGAAGTGGGTGTCTCCTGCCATGTGATGATGGCTTAGTCCTGAGGTTTACTCTGGTCAGTGGGACATTAGCAAAAGTGACCTGTCAAACAGAGGCTTAAAGTGGGATTTGTCCTCCTGTGTTTCTACCATCAATTGCACAAGAACCTACCCAGGACTTGGAGATGGTCCAGGGTGAGGACAGAGGTGAGGAGGGACAGAGCCATCTGCACCTTTTGTCCAAGAGAGAGCAGATCAAAACACACAGAACAAAGGAGAAATCCTTGTTATTTTGAGTTTTGGTATTTTGCTGTACTGTTGTAAGAAAATAGGTAAAACACAGACTGAGAACATAATATTCCAAAGGGGAAGTCATTCTTTTTGTTAAAATCTGGGAATCGCTGTTGATTGCTAAGCTGTACTCAGCCCTTTCCTGAGCCCAGGGCTCCTTCTGTCCTCCTCCTCCTGCCTCCCCTCCATGGTTGTTCCTCGGCCACTGTTTCTTGGCAGAAGGACCACAGTAGTGGCCTCCTCACCTGCCTTCCTGATGCTGGCTCCCTCTATCTTCAGACAATCCAAGCATCAGATCATGTTGCTGCCCTGCTGGAATCCCCCAAGTTCCTCTTGGTTGTCTCCCTGCCCGCCCTTCAGCTTGCCATCTCCCTCTTGTGCCCCTGCTCCGTGCTCCTCCCTAACAGCCCTGTTACCTTCTGAAGGAGGGGAGTCCAGCCAGCAGGTGTCTGGCTGGCTGCCAGCCTGTCATGGCTGAAGTGCCCTCTTCAGGGCTGCCTCTGCACTCTCCCTCTCCACTGAGACCTGTGGAGTCTCCCTGTCCAGTGAAAACCACATCACCCTACTTTGTTTTCTTTCTGAATTTTTAGTATCTATCATGATCTGGAGTATTTCTATGTGCATTCTCTTTTCCTTGACGTCCTGCCTGCCTATTGGAATGAACAGAGTGAATGCCTGTTTTATCCTCCTGTGTTCTTAGGCCTTAGGGACTCATTAACTATTGCTTCATTAATGGATAGGTACTTATTTTAATTTAAAACATTGTCATTTGGTCAGTTGGTTAGTTGTATTGCTTTAACCATGTCAGCCTTTTTCATCTGTGTTTTTTTTTTTTTTGTGTGTGTGTGTAGTGAAATTTAAATATACATGAGAGATGAAAAGGATCCTTTTTAAACCAGTACTTTTGATTTTTTTTATTTCTATCTTTTCAAATAATGTTGGCATTCCCTTTTATTGAATCTTTCTTTTTTAAGGACATTGCATCAGATTATGTCATGTGATGGAGTCTCTGAGGTCCCTTTTACCTCTCCATAAATCTATAATTTCATCTGTGGGGTTCCTATTTCTGAAAGATTATCAGTAAAAAAATCATATTCATTTGGAAAAGGGGGAAAATCTTTTTAGGTCTACTCTTAGTGTGTGTGTGTGTGTGTGTGTGTGTGTGTGTGTGTGTGTGTGAAGTTGCTGAGAGAAATAGACATCACCCAGTGGACCTAGTGGGATTCACAGAGAAAATTAATGGCACCAAAGGAAATATACACTTGGAGAAAAGGAATTTATGGGGCAAGTGATAGATTCCCTACCCGCAAGTGTTTCAGTTATATAGTGAAATAAGTAGAAAAGCAAATACACATACCCACCCACTTTTTGCCATATTTGCTTCAAGTCTGTATTTGATTTTGTTTTAAAGAAAATAATCTACACTTTTAGGAACCCTGTGTGTCCCTCCTAAATCCGGCCAGTCATGGGTGAGCACCCTGTGAATCTGCTCTTCAGCCATGTGGCTTGAGCACAGAGGAGCTGTGCAGATCGGCTTGTCAGGGTTTGTTCTGTAGCCATGCTTTTCGAGTACCTTCATTCTAGGTACCCTTTAAACTCAAAATGTATTGAGGATCCAAAGAGCTGGTTTTTATTCAGGTTATAGCTATCAGCATTAGCTGTATTTGAAACTTAAATTGATAATTTTATATAATGTTTTTATGTAATGATAATAATAAAAATATACATGCAAACATAAATAAAATTTTGATGAAAGAGTACTTATATTATCCAAGCCAGAAATAAGTGGGAATGAAAAACCAAAGCCAGCACTTAAAACAGTGGCTTTTTCATTGTTTGCAAATGGTTTTAAATATTGGACTTAAAGGACAGCTGCATTTCCTGCTCTGCTTTTACATGTGGACTTCTGGAAAACCCCACCTCGACCTTGGGAGAGAGTGACTTTTCTGAAATGATCTGAGGCCTAGGGTCCCCCAGGCCTATCCAGCTTACACTTAGCAAACTGCCCTTGTGTGTGGATGGTGCCGCACCCCTGGTGTCATCCTGCAGCACCTTCTGTGTAACACTGCCCTTTAGGTGTGTCCTGTTGCATGGGGCTAATGATTCACTAGTGCATGGGCAGAATTCTATTCTGTGAGCCATCATTCAAGTTCTCTGTTGTCTTGTTGTGACTCATTTGGAAATGTGTGCAGCTGTCTTACTTCATGAAGCAGTGTTGTGCTGCTGAGAACATTCTCAAGCATCCTCCTGTACTAGGAGTAAAGTAGGGAGAGGTGCTGCAGCCCGCTTGCTGGGGCCAGGTTGCTGGGCCGTGGGGTGTGCGTTTTCATCTTCCACTCTGCAACATGCCTCCAACTGCCCTTGGAACTTGTGTCCATTTATGGTCTTGTGGTAGTGTGTATTTGAATTTTCATTTTCCCACCAGGCCACAAGCTTTTGCTTTGTGGTCAGGTTCTGTGTGTTGTGAATTTCTGTTCTGTCTGTGTTGTAATCAGGATAGTAGTGAATGCATCCAGAATCCCTCATATCTAATAATTATGTTTTTTAGTTCTCTTATGGAATTTTCATTGCTGATTTTTATAGCTTCCATTTGTTGGAATTCTCCATCTTTCACCCATTTATATACATCTATTTTCTCCAATATTTTAATTACAGTTATTTTAACCTCTGGGTAATTTCTCAGCCTATATTAATTATCTTTTTCTCTAGATTACTAATTTCCTATTCTTTGCATTTGCCTATCTAACAATTTTTTAATTGTATGTCAGATGGTGATAGATGATCATGGTGGCAGAGAAGGCTTTCCCCCTCCCTGCTTGGCCAGCCTGGTGAGGAACTGGTGCAGGTGAGAGCAAGCTGGGCTGGTGTCCTTGCTGACCTTGGGAAGGCCTCTGCTTCCTGTATGTGCTTGGCGTGGTTTGGCTGGTCAGCTCTGCTCAGTTCTGACAACTTGCTAATTCACTTCCCTGGGAGATGTTAATGTGTGGTGCTTTTGGCGTGGATTCCTTACACATCCTGGAGATTTGTGTTTAAAGCAAGCATTCTGGCTTAGCAGAATTCTTCTCTCACATGCCACCATTGGAGCCCTCAAGGTGGCTTTAGACACACCTGGCCTGTTCTCTCAGGCTTCTAAGCACAGCCCACAGTTTAGCAAAGACCCTGAGGGAAAACGAACCTTGTGTTCAGGACCCATCACACATGCACTCTGCTCCTTAATAGGGACAGACTGACTCATACAAACCTTGCTGGCTTTGCTCCCTTGGTACAGTCCCTTACGGCATCCCAGTCCCAATTCTTAGTCTGCACCTGTAGAATTAGCCTGTGTCCCCAAATCAACAAATGACCCCTGAGAAGAAATCAGCAGTCACTTTGTTCCTCACTTTGAGAAAGCTCCTGCTCTGCAGTTTCAATCCATCACATTTTTTTTTTTTTGCTTTAGCAGCCCCCTCGTGTCTGTAAAAATACAGTTGTCATTTTTCTCTCTCAGTTGCCAGTTGCTACAGGGGAGGTTGGTGCTGGGGCCTACTGTGCTTCATCCTGCAGAAGGACCTTGACTTTTCTTGTTTTACTGGATTTATGCCTTTGCTCATTAAGTTATTTCCCTTTTAAAAAGTCAATTTTGCCCCTGCCGTTATTTCTCTGAACAATGCAAATGCATGTTTTAAGCCCTTAGCAATTTGGTGAGTTACTGTAGCTTAGACGCGAGTACACACTCCGCTTCTGGGTTTGCTGCCTTCTTGTGAGCACTGAGTTTTATTCCCCTCCTTTGGAACTCTGTTATTCTTATTCCAGAGGTTATTGATCACCTTACCATTCTGTCCCCAGTGTGACCAACTGTGAGGGCTGCAAATGGAAAGGTAAAGTTCCTCCTGCAAGCTGCTGACTTTTAGATTCAATATTGATTTGAAGTGGTCAGTTGCTATCTCCACTGCGGCTAGCTCTGTGTACTCCAGTAAGCATACTCCCCACGTTTTTAATTTCATCTTTCTTTTGTTGTTGTATTGGCCAGCCCCTGTCCTAGCTCTGGTTTCAGATAGTGAGTCCTGGTGCGGGAGGTGGGGGACTCCTAGTCCCTTCTCTCCCACTAGCAAGTACCCAGGCTGTCACCGCATGCTCTGGGGCAAGCAAGGCTCAAACAGTGTGGCTTCTCTGTTTCTGACTCTTTAAAATGCTTCTTCACTTTGCTTATATTTTTCTTTTTGTTTTCATGTTCCATATCTCTGGGCTATGTTTTAGCAAGGGCTAGACAGTTGATAAAAATGTGAAAGTATTATAGTCACTAGGCAAAAATTCAGGGACACATATTATCCCATATTTTGGGCAAACTTTTTCCTGATTTTAATTTTCAAGTAATTTACTAGGTTCTTTTGGTTTTTCTTTTAAAATAATAGGTAATATTCCATCCCAAACTGGTTGAAAGTAATAATGATACTTCTTCTTCTTTTTCCACATGCTTTAGATAATGATTGGGATAATTTTGTTTCTAAGAAAACAAGATAGAATCTAAGTTTGTTTTCCAAGAGAATACATAATATATTGATTAAAAATGACTAGTACTTTAATTTTTCTGCTTTACTCTCATCTTCTGTAGGAACTTAATTTTTAAAGTCTGGGTTTTTAGAGAATTTAACAATTTGTCAATGAAGAGATGGTTAGCATGCACTCTCAATGATTTCAGAAAGTGCTCAGTGCTCAGAACTGCTCTTTTTAGAGCAAGCGGACCTCAGGGCTCTGGACAAGTACTCTGCCACTGAGCCCCCTGCACAGCCCCTAGATTTATACTGTTTTGATGCTGAATTTCACCAGATGGTAAGGACATTTCAGGCTCCAATATTCAAAATAGATAATCTGGTATTGCTACTTGGTGTCAGTCAACTGTCACTATAACAAATGTCTGAGCTAATCAACTTTGAAAAGATTTACTTTAGCTCACAGTTTTAGAGGCTCCAGTTCCTGATGAGGTGAACCCATTGCCTTCAGGCCTCTGGTGGGACTGGTGGCAAAGTAGAAGTACTCTCCTCATGGCCTGGTGGTGAAAGAGGACGAGGAAGGGGCAAGGGTCCCACTGTCTCCTTCAAAGGCCCCCTTCGTGACCTGAAGACCTCCAAGTAGGTCCCACCTTTTAAGGTTCCCAGTAACAACAAGTTGGGGACCTGACCTTTATCACATGGGCCTTTATGGGACATTTATCCAAAACATAGCCTAAGTGTAATCTGATTTTTAAAACTTCTTAAAATCAAGGTAATTGATGATGAATGTAGAAAAAAGTATAGATACTTTAAACAGTGTCTTATCTGAGGGTACTTTGGGTGGGTGCACCTTGGTGACTTTGCAGTAGCCAGCATGTATCATGCAGCAACAAGATGGAACCTGCAACAACAGTCTTTGTGTATTGAAGGCACATTCTGATAAGTCACAGATCATTGCTGACACCTTCTTGCTCTGTCCTCGCCAAGTAGCAAAAGGATGAGCCAGCTTCTGAGATCTCCTTTACAAGGGCACTAATACCCCATTCCTGAGGGCTCTGCCCCTCTACCCACTCACTGCCTAGAGGCCACCCCTGACACATTGGAGGCTAGGATTTAATCTGTGAATCTTGGGAGGAACACAGACATTTGGACCATAGCTAGATGGTTGTTTATGTTCAAGTTTTAGGTGTGTTTGAAGGAGAAAATGAATTAGCATGAACACCACATATATTTGATTTATGAGACAAATACCTTACATCCCTGCAACCATCACATCCAAGGAGAAAGTCACTGATTAAAAACAGCTACCAGTTATATCACTCCTTAGACATACTTTTCAGGGTTCACATATGATTCCTTATGTTTATTACTTGAGAATTTTGGTTCTTTATCCACTTTTGGAAGTAGAGCAGCTTGAATTAATACACTGTTTTCAAGTAGATTTGTAATTTTGGTTTGCTATTATTGTATTCAAAATTTTCTCTTCTGCCTCCATTTTATTTCACCAGATGCACACAGTTTTTCAGAGAAAAACTATTTTTCCTTCTTACTGCACTATTCAGGAGACTTAGGAAGGGGTAAACAATTGCATGACAAATCAAAGTCTTTGTATATTTAGAGCAGAATGAGAAATCGCTCCTAAAAACTGTGTTTCAGTAACATTCCATGATTATTGCAGCAATATTGCATTGCTCATAGGCCAGGGAAATAACTGGAATTTTAGCATTCAGGGAGTTAAAGATTTAAGTATTCTTCTCACTTTTAGAATCACTGGAAAGCACAGTGCGTGTGTGCGTGTATGCGTGCAGGAAACTTGAGGAGTTCTGAGTCCCAAGTGCAGTGCAGTGGGAGAGTTGCCTTCCTGTTCACAGTGTGAGTCCCAGAACATTTCTTTGCTCCTTTCCACCTGGCTTGTCCTCCTGTCTGAGTCCTGTCTGGTTGCTCCTCCTCGCATTCCTACACTGTGTTCTCCCAAGTCCATAACAAAGACATGACTTGTGTTGAGTCAGTGCATGTTGGTGCTGTTTAATAACAAACATAATTGAACAGTTTATCTGAGAAAAAAGGCTGGAGACACACATTTGCTTAGGGTGTGTGGTCTTCAGTGAATTCTTTCTATCCTTATTTCTTTATTGCTTTCACATTCTCTTTCAAAGATCAATGAATTTAATGAAATATAACTTTGCCTCCAATAGAAAATGAATTCTCTGGTACTATTATTTGGACAAAAATAGTGGACCTAATAGCATTCGAGGATTGGGGACTCCAAAGGAGCGGGCACCTGAGGCAGCAGGATATGCCCTAATCCCAGCAGGATCTGCCCTAATCCTGGAGCCGCCCTATTCCCAGCAAGATCCACCCTAAATCTGGAGCCACCCTAATCCCTGAGCAGGGTCACCTTTCAACCAAAAATACCATTCATCTTTACTACTTGGCTATGGCTCTCAGCAGTACCCTTTTCCTAATGATGACACATTTTTTGTTTTGTTTGTTTTTGTGTAGGTTTAACAGGTCTCTGGAGAGCAGTTTAGTTTATTTCTTCCTAGAACCCAAACCAAAAAGTCACACAGTGGGCCATATTCAGTATTTGGACACAGTGAAGTGGGGCAACACTGCAAAGATGGTAGGAAGCAAAATGGATGCGTTGTGGGTACAAGATGCAGAGTGTGCATAAAAAAGTCCAAGTATGTCAGGAATTTAAGAAATTAACTAATGTAGGGGAACAATTTTATAGGAAGTCCTATATTAGAGTTCTCCTGAGAAACCACTAACAAATAGATTTATTATAAGGAATTAGCTGACAGTTATGGAGGGTCAGAAGTTCCAGCTTGTGTAATTAGCAGGCTACAGACCTGTAAAAACAATTCAGAGGCCTGAAAATCAACAGAGCTGGTAGGTGAGGTATTAGTCTGAAAGTCGGCATTCTCTAAACCCAAGAAGGACTGAGTTTTTTGAGTCTGAAAACAGGAAAGGCTGGTATCCCATCTCAGGCAGTCAGGTGGCCATATCAGCTCTCTCTTGTAGTCAGGCCTTCAACTGCTTGGGTAAATGACCCCCCACAGGAGGGGAGCAGTCTGCTCACTGGTCCACCGATTCAGAACCACCCTCACTGACATGCCCAGAGCAATGTTTGACCAGTGCCTGAGCACCCCCTGGCCCAGCCAGATTAACACATGAAATTAAACTAAAACAGCTCCCTTGGAGCTGAGTGTGAGCCAGCAATGAACTGTTGGGTTTACTTTTAAAGATGTGACACTGGAATGAATGAGCATTGTTCTGGATATCAGCACTAAAATACAGCTACTTGTTCATTCATTCAGTCAGTAAGTATTTATAGATCATCACTTTTTGTAGGGTCCTTTGCTAACTGCTAAAGATCTAATGGTGAGTGATGTGAAGGTGGTTCCTTCTTCCCCAGTTCCTTGGTTCCTTAGTTAATTACAGTAGTGGTGGACTTTGATGGATGTTCTACCAGTATAGATGTTGAGATTCTTACCTGGTAGCTTTAGAGCAGTGTGTCGCAAAGACCTGCCTGCATAAGTGAAACCTGGGCTGAACTCCAGGGAGTGCAGAAGAGGGGTGAACACTCTAGCAGGAGAGCAGACAGCTGTGCAGGTCCAACATGTGAAGGGCTCTGTGCCCAGAGCCAGGAGCTCTCCAAGGAGGTGAGTGCGCTCACCAAGAGCCGATGGCTGGTCCTGTCCTAGAAGACAGCAATGCAGGGTTTTGACTCAGTGGTACTAGGAGCAGATGGCACCTTCCATGGAAATGAGCTGGTCTAAGAGCACTGGAACCTCCAGGTACCAACTGGGAAGAAGACATCTGAGTAACAAGTTTCTTTCCTAAATGAATTGCTCAGTGTTATGCAAATTAAGGAAAGCATCAGCCCTTGATTTCTGACTAGGCTGACTTCTTGCTGCTCCACAGTGAGCTGCAGGTTTTGTTTTTTCAGAGACAGATTAACAGTAGTGATTTATTAGTTTTATTTGCATTCAGTGAAATTGACTCTTTGTGGAATACACTTCTATAAGTTTGACAGATACACAGTCATGAATCCTCCCCAGTGATGATCAGAGCAGCTGTCACACCCACATTCCCATTTGCTTGTCTTTTATAGAACCCTGCCCTCATGCCAACCTTTGTAACCACTGACCTGTCTTATAATTTTGTTGGTCTAAGTATCATATACATGCAGTCTTACATGCAGTCTTCTGAATCTGGGTCCTTTCATTTACAGATTGCATTTAAGACTCATCCACGTTGTATGAGGTATTGAGTTTTTTCCTTTAATGACAGAGTGGCCTTCTCTTGTATGGATACTTAATTAAGAAAATCTGGGTTGTTCCCAGTTTGGAGGATTATAAATTAAGCTACTATTAACATTTATGTACATATTGTGTGTGTGTGTGTGTGTGTGTGTGTGTGTCTGTGAGTTTCAGTTAGTAATACCAGAAAGGGGGATTGCTGAGCCCTGATAGGTGCATGTTAGGAAGATCCAACCTCACAAGTGATTGTGCAGGTGGAGGTGGCTGTGTGCATGCTCTGTAGTGGCCCAGACATTTGCTGTTTTCAGGATTCATTCAGTTCAGAGAGTCTATGGTATCTCCTGGTTCTAGTTTTGATTTGAATTTCCCTAATTATAAATTTCTGTGATTAATTAATAATTTTGAACATTTTTATGTTAAAGATATAACACTGGAATGAATGAGCACTGTTCTGGATATCAAGTATAAAATAAAACCTAATCTGCCTCTGAAAAACCAAACCTTCAGCTTACTGTGTAGCAAGGAGTCAGCCTCGTCAGAACTCAGGGGAGTGACACTGTCCTTAATTTGTATAACACTGAGCGCTTTATGACACCCCTGTATCTTTTCTGAAGTGTCTGTTTCAGTCTTATTCCTATTTATAAAAAATAGATTTTTTATTATTGTTTGAGGGTTCTTCATGTATTCTGAAGGTAAGTCTTCAGTCTGAAATATATTCTGTCAGTCTTTTGTTTGACTTTTTATTCTTGTATCAGTGTCTGAAAGTTAATTTTGATACAGATAAAAGTTTTCAATTTATTTTTCTTTTGTGGATCCTACTTTTGGGGTGGGGTCTGAAAACTGTTTACCTAACTCAAAATCACAAAAAGATTTTCCTAGGTGCTTTATAGTTCAACACTGAAGCCTGTGATCCATTCTGAGCTTATTTTTGTATGAAGGGTGAGATATGGGTCCAGATTCCTCTTTTTTTGCATCTGGACATCCAGTTGTTATCATTTGTTCAGCATCATTTGTGGAAAACTTCTCCTTATTCAATTGGCTACCTTTGCAGCTTCGTAAAACATTAGCTTCCTGTGTTAATGCTGACCTATTTTTATAGTCTCTGTGTGTGTCTACAGCAAATACCAGGCTGTCTTGATCACACTAGCTTTATTGTGAACCTCAAAAATGGGTAGTATACATTCATCAACTTTGGTCCCCTTTTGCAATAATTTTTATCATTTTAGATTTTTATGATTGCTTGTTGAATGCAGAATAAGTTATGGAAACAATTGAGGTAGAAGTAAGTCATTCTTGAACCTGCAGGTGAGCCCCTCATATTTTCCTGTGGGGCCTTCAGCATGGGGATGAAGGGGGAGGTAGGCAATTTGAGGGTTGGTATGGTTGCCGGCTGCCCCCTCTGGTGATACCTTGTGCTTGGCGTGGGGTTGATTTCCAAGTGGTTTTACTCCTTCTCTGTCTCCTAGCTGCTCTCAAACACTTCTTTCCTCATACCTCCCCTCAGTGGGGTGGTGGAGAGGGTGGGGGCTTCTTTCCCAGTAAGCCAACATTGTACCCTTTGCTCTTGGCGGTGGGTGGTCTTGGCAGTCCTGTCCCTCCATTGCTGTGGGCTGCCCCCTATTTGATGGTTCCCTGGGGAAGTAGTGTTTTCTTCCCCCTTCCCCCTAAGGCTTTTCTATGGAGTGTGGGTGGGGAAGAGTCTGAGGAGGAATCTCCTTCCCAGTGCTTCCCAGCCAGGACTGTTGTTTAACCAATGAAGACATAGATGAAGCCCATGGGGTCAGTGGAGAAGGTCAGATGGAGGATGTGAACCCTCCCCCTCCTTTTATCTGAGCCCCCCGGGGGGCTCCACTCTGCTCTTCCTCCTCTAGTCTGTATTTCCCCCAAGATCCCTGTGGGTTCTGCCCCAAGGACAAGTGCTGGCTTCTCTGCAGTTGTGTTTTTCTCCCTGGATTTTGGACTTCATGGTGGCCCTGTGACCAAAGCTTTCTGATAGATTCAAAAAAGTCTTGAACTTATGACTTGTCTAGCTTGCTTTGCTGTGAAGCCAAGAGGAATGCCTTTCTAGTTCCCCATACCTGAGGAGGTGACCCAGAGTGTGTGTGGAAACCTGCAGTTCCACAGTAACAGTTTGAACTCCGAGAAGATTATTGTCCTGTAAATCTGAATATGTATCATCTATTAGTATATTCCTTATAATTTATTTCCAGCAGCTTTAAAAAGCTAATTAGTCTCTTTTAAAAAGGTAGTACGTAAATTCATCATATCAAGAAAAAAAGAGCAATGAATGTATTTCCTTTCAGAATCTCCCTCTGTGCTTTCGGCTGCCTCAGTCTGGAGTCAGAAGGCACCTATGGGCTGGTCAGCACTCCGACTCAAGGCAGGAACATCTAACTCAAGCACTTGAAATTGAATGAAAGAAAATATTAAGAATATAAGGCATTTGGCTGAATATTAATGAAACTAAGAAATGAAAGATACTTAATAAGATATATTGAAAGTAATGAGCTTCTTAATGAGATATTTAATAAGATATATACAAGTTCATAAGCTCCATTAAAAGACATTTAATAATATATACATTAAGTCAGACCCATTAACATATTGCTGCTGTTAAATATGTTGATTGATATTTTTGTCTGAGTTTGATAACCTACACTGTTGCATTATTTCAAATGGAATATTATATGTATACACACAAACACATATAAACATGTAAAAATCTGCCCTAGACTGTCTAAATTATTCATTATTCATGAATGTGTACTTTGGAGGAGTTTTCTTTTTATAGATTATAAAATATAATTGAATAGATATGTGGATCTCGTGTTACTTGGTCTAAGTTTTCCCAAATAGATGACTTTGAAATAATGAGAGGGACCTGAACATGGGAATTCTGAGTTTACTAAAGTTCTTATCAAATGCTTTTTTTTAGGTACCTGGGATTGAACTCAGGGGCACTGGACCAGCGAGCCACACCCCTGACCTATGTTGTATTTTTTTAGAGAGAGGTCTCACCAAGTTAAGAAGTGCTTGGCTGTTGCTGAGGCTGGCTCTGAACTCACTATCCTCCTGCCTCAACCTTCTGAGCCACTGGGATAATAGGTATGCGCCACCGTGCCTGGCACTTACCTAATGCTTTAAAATATTAAAGTAGCATCTTCTCTACTCAGTGCCTTTCATTCATGACACAGATCTACGGTGTCAGTGATTTGTGAAGATAGTTTTGAGTGCTGGGAACCTGCCAGTGTACAGCATTGGCTCTCTAGAACCCTCAGGGTCATGTCCACTCTTCATTGAAAAGCTTACAAAGCCAAGCATTTACTCTTTTCCACAATTCTTTCTTCCCCACTGTGCTCAACGCTCTTTCTACAAGCCCATGCAGGTGCTGTTGCCTTAACTGGGTTTTCTTCTTCCTTCCTGTGGTCCCCAACCTTGACACTTGCCCTTCCTCCTCACCCCCCTCCTGGCTTTGACCTCACCTGCCTCAACCTCCACACCCAGTTCCCCTGACCTCTTCCCACACCTATCAGGTTTGTAATTGGAAACTTACCTAATGTCATTTTTTTTCTTTAAAGTATAAGCATCAAAAGAGCACATCTGTAACTCCAGCTACCTGGGGAGCCAAGGTAGGAAGGTCATGAGATCAAGGTTAGAGCTCAGTGGAGAGCACTTTCCAAGCATGCGCAAAGCCCTGGGTTCCATCCCCAGCACCACAAAAAATTTACAAGAGCGGGACAGGACTGAGGCAGTTTTGAAAGGGACAAAGCCAACTTTTCAACCCACCAGTGTCATGCAGCACTCATGCCTTCTTTTAGAAATCTATAGTGAGCAAGAAGCAACCCTTTTTATAAAGTCCTTTCCAACAGCAGCCAAGTGAAGGTGAAAATGGGATAGAAAATAATGAGCACGATACACCTTGGATTTTAGACTATTTTTTCTTCTTTCAACAAATTAGAATAAGTGGTGCATCTGTAATAGAGGGGAATGTTAGGAAAATCTGTTTTACTCACAGCCCCTACTAACCCAGACCATCAGAGATACCAGCTTACAACTGAATTCTGGCCTGGAACTTTTTTTATTTAGAAGTAGCAGATGAGATAATTGAGCAACCTGACCAACACTAAAATTTATTGTGACCGCCTGTGTTATCACCTCGGGGTCTGTGAGTCTTACAGAGGAAGTGATGGCTACAGTCTTCTCCCAATATTTTGTTTATATAGATATAAACAATATTTTATTGTTTCATATGTTTCATCTTAGTTGTACAGGGTTTCTTAGTGGAAAGAATGTATACATATGGTCACATACAGTCATTTTTGGATGTGTGTGGAAAATGTGTGTGTATGTGTACAATATAGTTATACCTACCAGTGGGGTTCATTTTGATGTATTCATAAATGCATATAATTTGTATAATTTCAACCACCCAGTATTTCCCTTTTTTTACCCACACCTTCCCTCTTCTTCTTCCTCGACTCTATTGGTTTTCTTCTATTTATTTATTATTTTTAATTGGTGCAGTATAATAGTATATAAAAGTGGAATTCATTGTAATATAGAGATGCATGACATAGCAAGTTGCAGAATTCCAGATGTTTGGTGAAAAGCCAATGCTCCTGTTTACCAAGTAATGAAGCACCAGTGGATTACATAGAGCCATGAGGCTGACAGTATTCTACCCCAGATTACTGAAAATAGTCTTTGCAAAAACTCAGAAAGGGAGATGCTATTACAAGGAGCCATGGACTTCAATACAAGTAAATTAAATGAAATAAGATTTAGCTTCTTAATCTATAAACATGAATTGAAAAAGCCCTCTGACCTATTTTTTAAGACTTTTTTTTTAATGCCATAAGGTCTACCCTGTCAGAGGGTCCATACCTTGCAGTGGTTTTTAATCGATTTACTGAGCTGCTCATGTTGACCCTTGTTTTCTCTCTGTGTGTTCAGGAGCACCTATCTCAGTGAATTGTGCATTGGTGGTAATCTATCAATATTTGGTTAATAATCTAGTTAATGAATGTAAATATGTAGCAGGAGGAGCCAGATAATCCTAGCTGAAACAAGATGGAATAGTTTGTAGAAACAAGGGGATAATTAAGTATTCAGATACAGATTCCAGAAGGAGGCAAATCAAAGATAAAAGAAAATAGTTGTTGGTAAAGTGAGCTGACATATAAATTCCCACAAAAGCAGCGTGGGCTTGTTAGCATCAGGTGAATTGTCAGTGATGGCATTTATCCCTAATATGCATTGAATGACTTTCTGTGTGGCTTACATTCACAGGTACCTCTCAGAATCTTTAGAGGACAGTGAATTAACATTTAGGATTTTTTAAAAAAATATATCATCATGTAAGAAATGGCAACATTATACTACTTAATGATAAAGTACAAAATTTCCCCTGAGGCATTAGTGATTTAGCAACTCTTAAAGCCAAAGGATGGAAGGTTTAATTGTTATGTTGGAATCCCTCTTGGTGATGCTCAATTGTAAGCATAACAAGACATTTCCACAGGTAATTTTCTTTGTCTTAAAATTGAGTGGCATTTGGTGAGGCAGCTCCAGTACTTCTGACATGTTGCTTGCTGAGGCACCTACTGGTACCCAAAGGAAGGCCACCAGGAAGCCTCTCTTATCCTGTTTCACCTGGGCCTCTGAGGAGCTCAGCTAGCAGTGCTGGGGTCTTCCTGACACCCATGGCCATCCCTACACACTTGCCCAAGCCCTGGCAACCTACAGGGGCCCCTGGTAAGTGAGGTTCTCTGGGGCTTTGGTCTGGGAATGTGTATGTTGCAAACTCTGCCCAGTGAGTCTGAAGAGTAAGCCTAGTTAGAAACCACCACGTCATCAAGCTATGCCCTGGGTTTGCTAGTTTTCATAGGAATGCACAGGGAGGAATTGTTGGTCACACGATAGTTACACTTACCTTGTGGAAGAGCAGCCAACTGCTTCCCAGAACAACAGACCATGGTGTGTTTTCACCAGCCACAGATGAGGCTTTCAGGTTTCTCAAATTCTCTCCAACATTGCTATTATCTGTCTTTTGGATTATACTATTCATTCATTGATTTTGATGTTCAGATCCTTATTAACTAATGGTTTGAACATCTTTCATGTGTTCTTTATCCATTCATATGTCCTCTTTGGAGGAAAGTCTGTTCACAGTCTTTCCATCTTTCTAAATTGGATTATTTACTTTTTATTCTTGAATTGTGAGAATTCTTTATGGAGCCTGCATATAAGTCCCTGTTCAACACATGATTTACAAATTTTCCCATTCTGTAGGGGTTTTTTTTTCATTTATTTAATGTTTTTCTTTGATGCAAAAAAGTTTTATATTTTGATTAAGTCCAAAGGGTTAGTATTTTATTGTGTGTGTGTGTGTGTGTGTGTGTGTGTGTGTGTTTTCCTAATGAATCTAGATAGATTTCTACCACTGCAACCTGTGCTAGAATTTTGGTTTAAGTGATGGGTACTACAAGATAGTAAATCTGAACACTTAGAATTGGCTTTGATTGAGTTTTATATTCTAAGCAGCAAGCAAAGGCCTGAGATATAGTGAAAAATCAATGAATTCTTGTTGAATAGATTAATTCATTCCTTAATACTTTTCTTCAGTAAGAACATTTAAAACTACCCAGAACAAAATCCTGAATAATTCAAGAAATAACAGTTTTTGTTCTTTGAATAATTAATTCTGGAAACTTCTTGTTTAGCAAAAATGCTGATATATACTCCTTAAATTGAAATTATAATTCTGCAAGCATGCATAAAAGTACCTTTCAACCATAACATCAGGAAAAGTGAGTTTCTGATTTTGCCTTGGAAACGCCAGGATAAGTGATAAAGAGATGCTTCATTTTTTAGATTAAATAATTATTTTTGTAGTTGTAGTTGAACACAACAACTTTATGTTATTTATTTATTTATTTTTACATTGTGTTTCTTTTTATTGGTTGTTCAAAACATTACAAAGCTCTTGACATATCATATTTCATACCTTAGATTCAAGTGGGTTATGAGCTCCCCATTTTTACCCCAAATACAGATTGCAGAATCACATCAGTTACACATCCACATTTTTACATAATACCCCTGTGTGCATTACCTGAAGGGCTACTTGTAGGGCATTGTTTAACTCAGTAGACCTTTTTGTATTTCTTTTTCCCCAATTCTTTTCTTCATTTCCCTTTATTTAATTCACTGAACTTCTGCCCGCCGCCAACACTACCTTATTGTGTGTTAGCATCCACATATCAAAGAGAACCTTCAGCCTTTATTTTGGGGGGATTGGCTTATTTCACTTAGCATGATATCTCCATATCCATCCATTTAACAGCAAATGCCATAATTCCATTCTTTTTATCACTGAATGATATTCCATTGTGTATTTAGACCACATTTTATTTATCCATTTATTGGTTGTAGGGCACATAGGTTGGTTCTGTAACTGAGCTATTGTTAATTGAGCTGCTATAAACATTGATGTGACTGTGTCAATATAGTATGCTGATTTTAAGTCCTTTGAGTATATACTGACAGTGGGATAAGTGGGTGATAGGGTGGTTCCATTCCAAGTTTTCTGAGGAATCTCAATACTGCTTTTCAGAATAGTTGCACCAATTTGCATTCCCACCAGAAATGTATGAATGTATCTTTTTTCCCACATGCTCACCAATATTTATTGTTAGTTATATTCTTGATAATTGCCATTCTGACTGGAGTGAGATGCAATCTCAATGTAGTTTTAATTTGCATTTCTGTAATTAGTAGAGATGTTGAAATTTTTTTCACATATTTGTTGGCCATTTATTTTTCTTCTTCTGTGATGTGCCTGTTCGATTCTTTTGCCCATTTACTGATTGGGTTATTTGGGTTGTTTGCTATTAAGTTTTTGAGTTTTTTATATATACTGGAGATTAATGCTATACAGAAGTACAGGTGTCTTTGAGATTTTCTCCCATTCTGTAGGCTCCCTCTTCAGGTTTTTTTTATTGCCTCTTTTACTAAAGAAGCTTTTTAGTTTGATATTTTCCTATTTATTGATTCTTGATTTTGCTTATTATGCTTCTGGAATCTTGTTGAGGAATTTGGTCCCTTAGCCCACACCATGAAGAGTTGGGCTTACAGTTTCTTGTAGTAGGCACAGGGTCTCTGGTCTGGTGCCAATGCTGTGCCATTTTTGTTACTGTGGCTCTGTAAAGTAGTGTAAGGTCTGGTATTGTGATGCCTCCCACTTCACTCTTCTTGCTAAGGATTGCTTTGGCTATTATGAGTCTCTTATTTTACCAAGTGAATTTCGTGATTGCTTTTTCTGTTTCTATGTAGAATGTCATTGGGAACTTAATAGGAATTGTATTAAATCTGTATAGTACTTTTGGTAGTATGGCTGTTTTGACAATATTAATTCTACCTGTACAAGATCATGGGAAAGTTCTGCATCTTCTAACATTTTCTTTAATTTCTTTCTTCAGTGTTCTGTAGTTTTTATTTTATATTATTTTATGTTTTTGAGAGAGAGAATTTTAATATTTATTTTTTAGGTTTCGGCAGACACAACATCTTTGTTTGTATGTGGTGCTGAGGATCAAACCCAGGCCACACGCATGCCAGGTGAGCATGCTACCACTTGAGCCACACCCCCAGCCCTGTAGTTTTTATTATAGAGGTCTTTCACCTGTTTTGATAGATTGATTCCCAAGGTGGTTTTTTTATTAACCTGTTGTGAATTAGGACAGTTTTTGTAATTTCTCTTTCAGCTGATTCATCATTGGTTTATAGAAATGCAGTTAACTTATGCATGTTAATTTTATATCTTGCTACTTCACTGAATTTGTTTATGAGTTCTAAATGTTTTCTGGTGCAGTTTTTGGGCCTTCTACATATAGGATTATTCCTTTTGCAAATAGAGATAGTTTGAGCTCTTCTTTTCCTATTCATATCTATTTAATTTCTTTCTTTTTCCTAATACCTCTGGCTATAGTTTTCAGCACTATGTTGAATAGATGTGATAAAAGAGGGCAGCCTGTCTTATTTCAGTTTTTAGAAGGAATGTTTTCATTTTTTCACCATTTAGGATGATGTTGACTATAAGTTTAATGTATATAGCTTTTACAGTGTTGAAGTATGTTCCTTCTATGCCTAATTCCTCTTGTGTTTTGAACATTAATAGATGCTTTCTTTTGTCAAAAGCTTTTTCTGCATCTATTGAGATAATCATGTGATTCTCGTCTTTTAAGTCTATTGATGTGGCGAATTACATTTATTGATCTCCGTGTGTTGAAACAACCTTGCATCCAGGGATTAACACCACTTGGTCTTGATGCAATATCTTTAAAATATATTTTTTGTATCTGATTTGTTATTATTATATTGAAATTTTTACATCTATATTTATCAGGAATATTGGTCTGAACTTTTGTTTTCTTGATGTGTCCTTGTCTGGTTTTGGTATCAGGATGATCCTGGTTTCATAGAATGAGTTTAGAAGAGTTTTCTGCTTCATGGAATAATTTGAGGAGTTTTGGTTTGAGTTGTTCTTTGTGTGTTTGGTACCAATTGGGTGAGCATCCATTTCGTTTTGGACCTTCTTTTGTTGGGAGGCTTTTGATGGCATCTTCTAATTCATTGCTTGATATTGAGCTGTTTAAATTTTCTGTCTCATTCTGAATCAATTTGGATAAGTCATATGTCTCTAGAAATTTGGTTATGTCTTTAAGATTTTCTATTTTATTGGAGCATAAATTTCAAAATAATTTCTGATCATCCTATATGATAAAATACTTACATAAGTAATTTTCATGATAATATTTTCTTTTTCATCACTGATTTTAGTATTTATGTTTTTTAACCTCTTTCTCAGTTGGCTTTGCTAAGGTTTTATGAAATTTATTTTTTTAAAGAACCAACTTGTCAGAGAGTATAATATGTTGTATTTCTATTCTCATTTACCTCTAAGCATTTTTTAACTTTCAACCTTGAATTTTTATCTATCCATTAGTCATTTATTAACATGGTATTTAGTCTCCAGGTGTTAGTGCAGCTTCTATTTTTATTTTATCATTCATTTCTAATTTTATTCCATTATGATCTGATAAAATATATTTATTATGTCTGTTTCTTTTTATTTGCTAAGAGTTGCTTTGTGGCCTAAGATATGCTCTGTTTAGAAAATGATTCATGTGCTATTGAGAAGAAACTATAGTAAGTCATTGACGGATGAATTATTCTATATATGTTTCATAAGTTTAAATTATTAATTGTGTTTTTCAGTTCTGTAGCTTCTTTGTTTTGTTTTTGTATGGTAGACATATCTAGAGATGAGAGAGTTGTGTTAAAGTCACCCATTACTATTTTGTTGTCAATTTGATTCCTGAAATTGAGAAGGGTTTGTTTGATGTATTTAGGTGCTCCATTGTTTGGAGCATAAATATTTATGATTGTTATGTCTTGTAGATGTATAATTCCCTTAAGTTGTCTGACATGTACTACTTTGTCCCTTCTGATTAACGTTGACTTGAAGTCCACTTTATCTGATATGAGGATAGAAACCCCTGCTTATTTACAAGATCCATGTGAATGCTAAGATTTTAATTAATTAATTAATTAATTTGTTCTAATTTTTTCTACATGACAACAGAATTCATTTCATAGTACACATATGGATCACCATTTTTCATTTCTCTGGTTGTACACTAAGTAGAGTCACCCCATTTGTGTCTTCACACATATACCTAGGCCCCATTCCTTCTCCTCCCATCCTTATTTCGAGTTGCTCCTTTACTTGCTTGCTCCCTTCACTACCCCCATTATGGATCAATATCCACTTATCAGAGACAAATTCAACCTTTGTTTTGTTTGGGATTGACTTACTTCATTTAGCATGATCTTCTTCAACTCATCCATTTACTTGCAAATGCCATGATTTTATATTTTAATGCTGAGTAATATTCCATTGTGTATATGTACCACAGTTGCTTTATCCAGTGAATGGTAAGTTTTTTTCTCATCCTTTTACCTTAAATCTGTGGATGTCCTGCTTACGAGGTCTCTTCAAGACAGCATATTGTTGGATCTTGTTTACTAATCCAATCTGCCAGTCTGTATCTTATTTTTTAGTTGTTGATGGAACTTTTTTATTTATTTATATGTGATACTGAGAATGAAGTAGTGCTTAAAATTTCCCACTGTTACAGTGAAATATTCTGGTTGGCAACCTCACACATGCCAGGCAAGCACTCTTAACACTGAGCCACCACCCCAGACCAACATTCTTGTCTTATGATTGATGAGTTTAGGCCATTTACATTCAGTTTTATTATTGAGAAGTGATTTTTATTTTCTGTCATTTTGATTTATTTCTGGTTTCTAATTTGAATTTGTTTCCCCTATGACTATTCTTCTAGGGTAGTCCCTTCATTTGCTGGTTTTCACTTTTATCTTTTATTTCTCCTTGATGAAATATTTTGTTTAGTATGTTTTGTAGAGCATATATTCTAGTTGTGAATTCTTTTAACTTGGGTTTATCATGATATGTTTTTATTTCATTGTCAATTCTGAAGCTTAATTTTGCCGGGTATTGTGTTTTTGGTGGCATCCATTTTCTTTCAGAGTTTGGCCTTAATTATTACAAAACTTTCTATCTTTGAGAGCCTGCATTGTGATCCAGAATGATTTTTCCTTAAATTTGACTTGTTATTTTTCTCAGATAGCCTTTAAAGGTTTATCCTAATTATGTAAGGCAATTTCTTTTTTTTTGATATTTTAATTGTATTCTTTAATATTTCTTGCTGATTCAAAATGACTATTTTATAAGGGTAGAGGAAGTTCTATTCTACTGTGTTATTGCACAAATAAAAATCTATAATTTTTTAATTTTTTAATTTATTTTTATTTGTTTTAATTAGTTACACATGACAGTACAATGACCTTGACATATCCTACATTTGAATCACATGGAATATAATGTCTCATTTTTGTGAGTATACAGGTTGCAGAATCACATTGGTCATGCATTCACTATATACACACAGTAATAATAGGAATTTTCATGATAATATGGTTTGTTGTGAGTCTGTCTTAATTTTGTATATTTGGGATCCTGTCAGACTCCTATATTTTATTTTCCATTTGTTTCCTGAGGTTTGGAAAGTTTTCTGATTTTATTTCATTGAAAATATTGTGCATTCCTTTGGCTTTATCTCTGAGCCTTCATCTATCCTAGTATATCTTAAGTTTGGTCTTTTTGTGTTATCCCATGTTTCTTAGAATTTCTATTTGTGGTCTTTTAACATCTTTTGTCTGTATTCAGCAGTATTTTCAAGGTTATATATTTTCTCTTCATTGTCTAAAATTCTATTTTCCAAGTGTTCTAGTCTGTTGGTGATACTTTCCATTGAGTTTTTAATTTGTTTTATTGATTCTTTTATTTCTAGAATTTCTGCTTGACTGCTTGATTTCTTTTTTCAGAATCTCCTCTATCACTTTATTGAAGTGATCTCTCACTTCCTGTATTTTCACTCTGACATCTTTTCTTCTGTCTTTCTGTACTGCACAGATCAGTTTAATTGTGAGCATTTCTTCCACTGTGCTGTATATGGGTTCTGTTATTGCATCATGTTGATTTGTTAGTTCAGTTTGTTCCCTTGCTTTTTCATGTTGTTTGTGTGCCTATCTACTTAAAGATAGCAATCTGAGGCTGTAGAGTTTCTACCCTGTGGACCTATACTTTCCCTGCAGCTTTCCAGTATTTCATAGTTTTGGGGGAGACAAATAATAACAGCAACACATTCAAATAATATACAGCTTTAAACCAAATAGTTCCTGCTACATCTTCTTCTGTGTTCATTGGCACAATGAACAGAAATGATGTGATCAGTTATTGCCCATAAGAAAAAAAGTACGTTTGCAAAAGGTTTCACAATTTCAAAAGTGGGGAGAATTTTAAAAACGGAGAGAACAGAAGAGATATAGGATGTGAAGATTATGAGGGAGCAAGAGAGAAAATATACATTAAAAAATTATGCCAGGTATAGTGATGCACGCCTGTAATCCCAGTGGTTTGGGAGGCTGTGGCAGAAGGATTGTGAGTTCAAAGTCTGCCTCAGCACTTTAGCCAGGTGCTAAGTAACTCAATGAATCCCTGTTTCTAAATAAAATACAGAAAAGGATTGGGGACGTGGCTCAGTGGTTAAGTGCCCCTTAGTTCAATTTCTAGTATATAAAAGAAAAAATAAAATAAAAAAATAAATAATAGAATATAAAATAAAACTGAAATATAGTGATCAAATATCGTAGCCCACAAAAGACTGAGCTATTGATGATAACTGCCTTCCAAAAATTATAGAAGTGATAAAAAGAGACAAATATGTATAAGTGTCCATTAGTCATTTATTCACCATTAATCAGAGAAATGAAGAAGAAGAAACAAAAGGTTCTCAATGGAAATATAAAGAATTGTTTCAGTTGGAGTTGAGAATTTCTTGGCTTCCTTTCTCAGCAGTGTTAGGTGGCATGGGCTGGTGTGTGATGTCTACTCCCCCCTCGTGGTGAAGTTGCTGGAGTGAGAGAGGAGATCTTGTTGGTAAAGCTCCTGGAGGTCGGATTTAGGCATGGGTAGTTTCTGTGTTCTTCACTGAGTCTGAGGATTTTAAATCAGCTCTCCTCCAGGACCCAGCAATTGCATGCCCATGCTGGGAAACCCTGGGTTCCACTCTTACAGGGTGGAACAAATCATTTATCCCTTTTGTCACCTACAAACTCAGATTTAGGCTCCAAAGTCAAATCACTCCTCCCCCCACCAGGCTGAGCTTGTCCCTTTCAGCTGGTCCTGAAATAGGCAGGACTGGAGGGAGTTGGGGCTGGGGTTGTCAGTGGTGTTTCAATGACCTGTACTCTCCCATGAAATCCTCTTTTTGCATCTGACCTTCTGGTAATTTAGGCACTTTCTATGTCATGTGGTGAGGGTTATCCAAGCCTGTACTTTGAACCCAGCTTAAATTTGCCAGAAGTCAGTCCCCAAAGCTGCTCCTCTCCACCCATGGGCCCATGGTGCAGCTACAAAATGGCTCCTTTCTCTGTCTGTGGACAGCCGATATAGTCATGCTTCCTGTCCTGCACAAGGATAGGATCCAGCATGGCATTGTCTTTGATCTCTGATCTCTGCATACCCAAATGTGCCACAGGCCTCCTGAGAATGTGGGTTCTTTATCCCTCCACTTTGCTTACAGGAGGACTACTGTGGAGGTGCTAGCAGTGTTGCTGGGGATTTCCTCCTTATTTTCTTATATCCAACTTCCTGAGTCTCTGATCTGCTTTGAAAGTCCAGTATTAACTCCCTGTAAACCCCCCCGCCCCTTGCTGAAAAGTTGCCTATCTGATGTCTTGATTTCATGCTAGGGAGCAGCCAGGAAAACACCCTCCTCTATTTTGCCATTTTGTGCAGGGGCATGTTTTCTTTTTTAACTGTGTGTCAAGAAAGCTTAAAGCTTTTAAGTTTTATACTCAATCACAGATACTGTATTAGCTTATTCTTTCTCCTTAAAAAAAAAAAAACAAACAGTTTTCTAGCCCCCGTTTTGACTGTAAGTTTCTGTTAATCCATTTAAAAACAAATAAAAAATCATTGTTTTTTTTTTCATCTCTTTTTCAGTATTCTAACTTTGTTAGATTGTAGAAAATGGAAGAGAATGTAGAAAAATACAGGAAAATGTATGCTTTCACTTGATCATACACTGTCATCACATTGTAAGTAGTGTAGTCCTTGGGCTTGAAACACAGGTAGTGGCAGTTGGCATAGGTCCCTTCTATTGTGGGGTGTCCAGCATCTTACCAGGGAATTCTTGCCTGCTCCAAGGGCTAAGCCTCCTGTGAAATTAAAGTCTGGAATAATTAACGAAGAACAAGAAAGAGTCAGAAGGATAGTTTTAAAGATGGAGTCCTGATAGGTTCAGTCCATAGAGGAGCTGCAGCTAGACAAAAAGAAAATGGCTCCCATAGTTTATTTAATGGTGTACATCAAAGGCTGAGATAAGGTTTCAAGGGTAGAGTCTTGCTTTCTGACCTCTTGCAAACAGCAGGTTGACGGGCATCTTGTCAAATCATACCCATTTCAGAAGGGCTGTGTTACTATAGCAGGTCACCCTACTCTCGTGCTGTGTGGGACATGGCAGAGCTGAATAGAAATTCACAATGTCTCTGGGCAGTCAACCAGAGGAAATGTCCACTGTGAGTTCCCAGACACAGTTTTATATTTTGGATGCCGATATGTGTAATTATCCTGTTCACTAGGCATAATGTGCAACACAGCCCACAGAGGCTCTCAACACCTTCAACTATAGATAACTTTTACATTCCATGATATTGTATGAAATATATTGGAGCACATTTCGCTTGTTTTTCCTCCTAAAAGTATAAATCTCTAAAATTCTGGTTAGCATTTTTTTTTAACTAGACACATACCTTAGAACATTTATTGGATTAGTCAAAACTTCCATCAGGAAGCTTTCTTTAGGTTATTCTAAATTGTAATTTGATGGTATATATGTCCTGCCTTTGTTCTTTTTTTATGTTCAATAAAATTATTCAAATAACAAATATAATGGATCAGTAAGGAACCACAAAAACATCTATTTCCTTAAGTTGCCTTCAATTTCATTAGCTTTTATCCTGCCATAATTTGTAAAGTTTGAGACTCCTCCCATTTTCTGTTTCTCTTTCCCAAAGGTAGACCCAAATTTTTGACTGATTGTTCTTGGGATAAATATATTGTTTTTGAATAAAGTCATTTAAGAGGAGTTTTCTGGGTTCTTTTCCACTTTCACAGAGTACGTAAACTCAAGGAAATCTGTTCTCTATAAACTATATCCTGATTGTACAGATTAAAAGTCACCAAAGGACATGTTGCTACAAGTTCATTACCCCTCAGTGGCAACCTTTCTTTTTGAATGTCCACAGGAAGCTTTGCAAGTTGGGAAATGCCTGCTCTATGGAACTTCAATGGAATAAAGTCCTGGGGTATTATATCCCAGCAGTTAGAATTGTGAAGGCAAGTCTTTGTGGGTTGTACACACAGAAATGTAAACAATTTTGTAGTTTTCTTAGTTATATCTAATTAATTCAGTTTTAGGGTAAACAGATGTTTTAGTCAGCTTTGCTTCACTGTGATCAAAAGACCTAAAAAGAACAATTTAGAGGAGGAAATTTTATTTTGGCTTATGAGTTCAAAGGTTTAATTCGTAGTCTGCTAACTCCATAACTCTAGGCATACATCGAGGTACAAAATCATGGTTCGCAGGATATGGCAACCTGGAAACAGAAAGCGAGCCATACTCACCAGGGAAGAAACCAAAAAGGTACCTCCCCAGTGACCTCTCTCCTTTTGCCATACCCTCCGTACTTAAACTTGTCATTCAGTTAAATCCATATCAGTGGATTAATGAACTGATAGGTACACCTCTCATAATCTATTTCACCTCTGAACTTTTTTGCATTTACATGAACTTTTGGGGGATGGTTCATACCTAAAGCATAACACTGAGCATTATGTTCTTTACTCCCATATACTAATGAGGCTAGACTTCACTATGCATTATCTGGCATTGTGGCTAAGTGTTTTTAAGCAACAAAAAGAACAACAAAGTATTGTATTCCAGATGCAAACCCACATAATCTAGAAAGTACCAAATGTTAAACTTTAAGGGAGTTTTCTCTCTCCTTACCACAGCATTCCATGCTCTGCTTCTTCAAAATTTTCAGATTTTCATATTGAATTACATTTTATTTAATGTTACATATAAAATTTTACCTAAAAGTAATGTCATAGTTTTTTTTAATATCCAAATTTCATATCAAATGCAGTTCTTTATACTTTAGTTTTTAAAAACCTGTGCTTTGCAAAAACTAACACAACAGTTTTATTGAGACCATTTAAATTAATTAACCAAATTAACAAACTATAAAATCAAGTATGTTTATAAAGACCCAAAACCTTGTAATGACTTCTACTGAAGCCTCTAGACAGAAAAATCTTAAAAAGAAAAATAGGTTACTTTAATGAACAAGACATCATGGATTATTTAATAAAAATAAATTGCTACTTTAAGTTGTAACTAATATTTCTCTTGGCTACAGAAGAAAATAATTTGCAAAGTGATAAGTTGACAAGTCAGACTGAAATAATTAATGATGCTTTAGGGTCATATTTTACTTTCCCTTATGTTCAATGTATCTTTATTGCAAAAGAATTTACATAATGTAGCATTTGCATTATGGAGAATAAAAATCTTGTCATATTATATTACCCTAGCTTATCTGGTAAATGAATTTGAGGCTCTACTTGTTATATAAAATACCTTTAAAAAAATCTTTATAGTGGTGGTGTTATTTTTCTTTTAAACTTCTTTGACTTTGGGGAGGATAAATATGTAGTTTCACATAATACTTCAGTGATCTCTGTAGTTGTTAATAATTCAGTTTCTTGATCCCACCCCTCTTCTTACTCAGATGGTCTTAGAAGAGGGCTTACAAATCTGTTTAAATGAGCACCAGCAGTGAATCGATGAAGGAGTTCCTGGGTCTCAGTGTAAAAAAAGGAAGAGAAAAATACTTCTTCAAGTTAACATCAAAGATACCAAAGATAAATATTCCAAAAACTACTTTAGCCCCTGTTACATACGCTGCTTCTATAGCCAGGCCAGGCTGTATATTCTAGTTTTTTTATTTCCTCCCCAAAATTGGAGTCTTGGAATATTGTATAACTGTTACTCAGTCCAAGGCTTGGAACATAGTGGGTACTGCATAAATACCTTAGGATGAGTGAATAAAGGAGACCCACCAGCTTAATGTTTAGAATTTCTGCATTATCCTCATTCCATCCTTCCTTTGGTTCCACTGTCTAAATCATGTGTAGTTTTATTTTCTTTCTTATACAGATTTTCATGGAAGATCCCATGTCTTTTCTAGACATTTTCATATTTCTCCTTTTAGTAATATTTTACACATACATGGTTAGTAAATATTTATCAAGTAAAAATATTTTGTGTTTCTTTATACCATACTAGATTCTCACCTCAGTGAAGGTGGGGAGTTTATCTCATTTTTTTTAGCTTTCTTACAGCTTGAAAGTGACTATATGCTTAGAAACATTTGAATGAATAAATATGTAAACAAAATAAGAAGTAACTTTATTTTAAGTTTGATTAAATATAAAGTTGAGGGTTACTGAGGTTTTATAGATAATAAATTTTATTTTTATGTGGAAGAAAAAAATCTACCTTATCAAAATTGCAGTTGAAATGTTCCTACCTTTTACAAGAGATAAAATGGTAGATTGTGACAGATTTGGAATTGGTGAAGCTTCATCTGGGCATTATGGTTAACAGACTTTTCCTTTTTACTTAGTCTTAAAGAGATTATGTCAGTAATTATGAGAATATAATAATTTGATCCGAAATGTAGTCTCTTAACATTCTGTGAGGTAAAGATATTTCCTCTGTGCAAGCTAGAGAGCCCACCAAAATCAGAGTTTTTTTTAGTCAAAAGTAAGAAAACAGAAGATATTTTCAAGTAGAAGCAATACTTTCTGAAATAAGTTCTATTAGTGTAGTCTTTAAAAATGTTCATATGGACCTTTTGAAGTAGTTCAGTGGTAGAGCATACGCCTTTTATGTTCTGAGCCCTGGGTACAGTCTGTATCACCATAAAAAGAAAAAAAAATTGTGCTTGGGATGTAGCTTAGGGACAGAACACTCACTGAGCACCTGCATGGCCCTGGGTTCAATCCCCAGTGCTGCAAAAACAAAACACACACAAACATACATATACCTATATACACACATTTACATATATGTATGTGTACTTCTACACATATGCATGTGTGTATGTATTATGTTTGTTTTGAAAATACTATCAGCAACTGAGAGCCCTGATAAAGTGTGAAATCTCAAGCTTTTATACCTTTATTTTTAACTTTTGTTAAATTTTTCCAGTTGACTTAAATGCTTTTATCTCCTTTTTTTTTCTAAATGCTTTGGTGATTTTTTTCTTTGAAGAAATTCTGATTTTTTTCCAGATTATATGTGTATCTTTATGTTGAATAGATGCTAAAATAATATTAGTTATTTAAACATTCCAGTTTTGTGAATGATTGTTAAGAGATTTTACTCCAATGTGAGTTTTTGCATCACATATGTGAGAACATTTTCTTTGATAATTTATAGATTGTATTAGCTTTCCATTGCTGTAATAAAATACTTAAGATAATCAACTTAAAAACATGAAAGGCTAATTTTGGCTCATGATTTTATAAATTTCTTTCCATGTTCAGAAACTCCCATTACTTTTGGTCTGTGGTGAGGCAGAACATTAAGTTGGAGACATGGTAGAATAAGCTGCTGACTTCATGGTGGCTGGAAAGAGAGAGGGTTAAAAGACCAGCTTTGACACATTTGAAATAATGCCCCCTGTGACCTAAAATCCCCATTTATCGTCACCTCTTAAAGTTTCCACCACCTCTTAATATTATCAAGCTGGACTCTCAGCCTTTAACACATGGGCATTTGGGGACATATAAGAACTAAATCGGTCCATCTCATCATGCAAAATGCATTCAGTCCATCTCCAAGAGTCCCCCAAATTTTAACCATTCTAGCATTGCTCAAAAGTCCAATTACAAAGTCCTCAAGAGTCTCAAGGCAAACTAAAACCTTGAGTCCTTAATAAAAATAAAAATAGAAAAAGGTTACATATTTCTAAAATACAGTGGTGCAGGGTAAACATTCTCCTTCAAAGAGGGCGGAATAGGAAAATAATAAGGAGCCATCAGACCAAAGAATACTGAAATGCAACATGGCAAACATTAAATCCTAGGTCCCCATGTCTGGCATCTGGTGCACACTGTGGCAAGATGTGGTCTCCCAGGAACTCAGGCAACCCGACCTCTTCAGCTTTGCTAGTTACAGCTCATGTGGCAACTCTTTTGAGCTGAACTTGCAGGCTGCCTGCAGTTTCCCTAGCAGGGACACTTAGGCAGAGTGCGAATTCACCTGAAGAGAATAAACTAAGAAAACCATTAGTAGTCTATATTGGCTGCCTGTGGCTATGTACCTCCTCCTGTGTTTCTTTTATGATCTCCACCTTCCCCACAATTACTTCATTACTATGATAAAAATAATTCTGCTTTTTCATTTGGTCACATTATTTTTTCAAATTTATAGTATGAATAAAAGCATTATGAATGATGACTTTGGAAGAGGAATGCACAAAATTAAACACATTTTATAGAAACCATCCATTAGATATAAACCAACTTATAGGCCAATAATAAAGCCATGTTATGGATTTTTATTTAACTTGCGTTTATTCTGTATATACTTTATTCAAAAACATGGCACTGTGGGAGAATGCATACATTAGAATTTGTTCTGAAAGATTTATCATTGATTATATAAGATGATTTTGTATTGAGATATAATTTAATAAACTGGAATATTAAATAATCTATTTTCCTTTATTGTCATTGATGGTATTTATACATGCTCAAAATGCCACTGTAAGAACAGCTATGTCTCTTATAGAAAGAGCAAAAAAATTGTGGCCAGATATCCTGCTTTTTACCTATCCAAGGACCTGAATATGGACATGCAGAAAAACAAGTAGGATACAAATTACAGCAAGCAATAAGGAACTAAAGCAAATAATGTGCCACAAATACCTGGTATTTTACATATGAAATATCCATCATCTACAAATTCTAAGACATTAATTTCATAGATTTTTTGACTTTTTTCTTGACTAAATGATCTTTTGAAAGGTTCCACTACTTGATGTATTCACTTATCACTTCTTTTAATATGACTTTAATGGAATACTTATTCCTGATTTTTAAATTGTAGTTAAAATGTGAAATGCAGTTAAATTTAAAAAAATATATGTTATCTACTGGATTTTTGTTCTTTTAAATAATTACTATTTTAAATTAATTTCTCAGTTTTAACTTCTGAGGTTAATATTGACAGATGTAACCTAAAAAAACAAAAGGTCTTTAAAAAATGTACAGGAACTATGAGGCCAAAAAGCTTGAAAACATTACCTTACTAATTGTTGTATGCTCAAATAACTAAAAAGCCATGGGATCACCTGCATTCTAGTTAGAAAATCAGATCCTCAGAATCTCAGGCTTACCAAATAAGAATCTACATTTCAACCTGCTTCCCAAGTGATTTCATGCACATTACATTTAAGAACTATTCTAGGTAATTTGTGTATTGGTACTCTCTTAAGATATATAGAAGATTTTATTTAATAATATTGATTTAATAATTTACATCAAGTTTGGACAAACTATGACAAAAGGCCTTGGGTGACCATCTAAAATGGTTTCATTTTAACTTTCTCATATGATCTGCACTATTATTCTGTCCTTTAAAGATTTTTATACCCATTATATAGATAAAGTAAAAGGGAGAGTATATAATTTCCCCAGACACTTCTATCTAAATCATGATTTGAACCAATATAACTCTGAAGTCCACCCTTTTCACTGTACTGTGTTCTATTTATTCAAAAGCAAAAAGATTGGATCCAATATGGGACTTCCTAACATCTTTAGGGTATTGAGTTGTGTTTTCTTTTCCTTTTTAATGAAATAGAAGAAAATTTCTTCAACCTAACTCTATCCCTTACTTCTCCTAAAGAGACTTTAAAAAGTGAAACTTTCACAGTGCATATTATAACAAAAGATAAAATAATCTTGCCAAATGTAGTGGTGCATATTTGTAATTCTAGCTACTTGGAAGGCTGAGGCAGGATGATGCCAAATTCCAAGGTCAGCCTGGGAAACTTAGGAAAACCCTGTCCAAAAAGGGCTTTAGATTTAGCTCAGTGATAGAGCATTGCCTAGCATGTGCATAATCCTCAGTTCATTCTTCCATATTGCAAAAGTGTGTGTGTGTGTGTGTGTGTGTGTGTGTGTGTGTGTGTGTGTGTTGAGAGAGAGAGAGAGAGAGAGAGAGTATTTTTTGAGTGTTTTCTCAGAGTCCCAGAATTTAATTTTTTTTATTGGTAGTCATATTAACTTTCTAACAATTCCAAAGAAGCTATTATTGAAGTGATAAGAGATATTTTTTCCTACATTTTGGAAAGTGGGAAATTAAGCATTCAAAACATTAAACTGAAATTACAAGGTACATCTGCAAGTATAGTACATAGAAATTTAGCCTCATGACTCCTGTTAATGGAAATACAGTTTAATCTCTACTGGGCCATACTTACTCTACTTCAGATTGTTTAACATACCATCTCAAATTCCTCTCTTAACAAGAAAGACCTTTAAAAGCACTTCTTTATAGTTTTATCTAATATGTTATAACCTTGTTTGTTTAAATAATAAAACTCCACTAAGAGGCCTTTCATTTTCCCTTTTCACTGTGTCTCTCTCAAGATTTCCCTAATCATTCCCTTCACTAATATGAAAGTTACCCTCATAAGAAAATTCACCTCTATTTCTAAATCATCTACTGAACTAAGTAGACAGAGAAAAGTGAAAAGTGAAGGGCCCCAAAAGTAGCTTTCAAGATAGAGATTGAACTCAAGGTTTCCTCTGGAAAGGGAGTATCTCATGAATTCCAAATGAGGCTTAAAACAAGAAGTTGATAAAAATCTGGTGTGATTTCAACTCTAGAGGCTATAAGACCTCAGGCATCTAAACATTTCTGAAACTTACTTTTTCTTCTATCAAATGGAATGATGATGGAGTATTTAATACCTATTTTAGTGGAGTTTTATGAGAAACAAGTGGGATTGCTTTGACATCATTTTGGAAACTGGCTGAAACTGATAAGACTTTAAATGTCATATTGTAAAACTGTTTTTTAAAAAACATACATTGATAATGAAATTTTAAGGTGGTGAAAGGATAATGAGCAGTATGGATTCAATTTTCCTATTTTACCCTGCATAGTCATATTTTTTGTTTGTGCGTTTGTTTGTTTTTGTGTTTGTACTATGGATTGAAATTGGGGCACTTGACCACTGAGCCACATACCCAGCCCTATTTTGTATTTTATTTAGAGACAGGGTCTCACTGAGTTGCTTAGTACCTCACTTTTCCCAAGGCTGTCTTTAAACTCTCAATCCTCCTGTCTCAGTCTTCCAAGTTACTGGGATTATAGGCGTGTGCCATGGCACCCAGCATAGTCTTACTTTTTTTTACCATCCCTCTAAGATACTGTCTCAAGCAACCTCTAGTAAAACACAATATACCTCATGGAATAGTAGCAGCTTATATTTGTAAATGTGTCAATAGGATGTAGATATTTTTATTATTGAGCCATTGTTTTCAGTTATGATTTTCATTTTAAGTTAAATGGGTATTTCAGTTAGAATCTTCATATTGTGTTTCATTCAAGATATCAGTCAAATCCATATTGTTTCCCTCTTCAGGGACAAAATTGTACATAAGTCTTTAAGAATTCTGATATTGTATCTAGCATTCCCACCCATCTCTGTACTGAATTCTTTTCACTCATGGTCCCTGAGTCATATCATGGGCACTTTGATTCATGGGTACTGAATATATATATATTAGTGATATTGAGAGTTTTAGTTAAATATGGTCTGTCATGCAATAAGCCTAATGAATGTTGTTACTGGGAGTATCTATTGAAAAAGTTAAAACCATCAAGTTACTTTGAAATATAATTTTATGACTTTTTATTGTCTAAATCTACAATAATCTTCTTAATTTCATAGATTCAGCATAGTTTTTACCTAAGTTGATGGCAACGAAATTGGTGGAACTTTGCTTAATACTAATAGCTTTTTTTTTCTACTTCAACAACTTAAGAGTATCACTAAGACTAAATATAATTAGAAGTTTCTCTTTGTGGAGTAGATGATTTCTGTTCACTAAAGATAGTAGCAAGGGTGTGTGATAGTTCACTATATTTTATTTTTTAACTTTACATCCAAAATGTTATCTTCTCAGAGTTTATTTTTTCCTTAGCCATGTATCCTACCAATTTCATCTACCTATCCTACCTTATTTCATCTTGGAAGCTAATATAGTAATTCTGCTGTTTTAGCCACATAGAAAGGATATCAAAAGTTTGTTAATATTTTTTTAAATAAAGTCAAAAAATTAGTAATAAATATCACTGACTGCTTAATTGGATTTTTGGAAATATGATTTCTGTTTTCAGTGGAATAAAACCTTAGCTCTAAGGAAACCTGAGTTTCAATTTTGACTTAAAAACTCTAATGTAGCTTTTTAACTCACTTAATCCACAGTTTCTTCACTAAAAAGTGAGTAGATACCTATATAATGAGATTTTTATTAAAAATAGGGTAAAATGTATACCTCACCTGAAAAACAACACATTCTATAATGGTATCTATAACCTTTGAAGAGGTCAGAATATAAAAAGATAACAGCTTTAAAGACTGTTGCTGTCACCACATTTAAATTTAAAGCTTTTAGGGGTTGGGGTTGTGGCTCAGTGGTAGAGTGCTCACCTAGCAAGTGTGAGGCCCTAGGTTTGATCCTCGGTACCAAATAAAAAATAAATAAATACATAAATTTAAAGCTTTGGAGCAACAAAAGTAATTATGAGTTGTAAAAGGCAGCAAACAGGTTGGTAGAAATACTGGTTACAACTACAATAGGTTAGTTAATATTAAATCTTAATATGTGCATTTATTAAATTTAATAACTAAGAAATACAGCTGCCAATAAATGAAAAGTAAGCTAATAAATAAAAAAGAAGAAATAAAATGAGTAAACAAAGTTTGGATGAAAATATCATTAGATGAAATACGTTAAAAAGATTATATATTCTTAACTCAAATTAATTGTCAAAAACTAAACATTTTAATGTTCAATTCTGAAAATGCCTTGAGGATTTAGCACACTCAGATTTTCTGTGGTATTTGAGCAGTTCAATCCTGTTACAAAACATTTTGGTAATATATTTGAATAGCTAATCTTTTTCTAGCACCTTTAATCTTGGTGTCGTAAAATTGGGAATTTTTTTAAATGACAAAAAATTTAATGAAAAATTAAATCTACACCAAGATTTTTATTTCAATACACTATTTATAATTAAAAACATAGACATCAAACATATATAACAGTAGGGGATTTTAAAGTATGGTCAGAAATTCAATTAAATATTGTAAATTAAGACATTATTTTAGACTGTATAACAAGACATTCAGTTTTAAATTAACTTGTCAATACTAGTTTAATTGATCATGTCTTGAGTGACACTCTAAATGATAAGTGATTAAACAAGGCAAGGCCTCTACCTCTGAGATACAGGCAACTCAACAGGATTTAGAAATGAATATGTACACACATATGTACTATGTAAATCAAGAATTGTTATTGCTTAAGAAAAGGAAAATCAGTTCTGTGGGAACACCAAAGGGAAGCAGGTAAGTTTAAGCTAGTTGTCTCAGATTTCAATAGACATTCCAAGGAGAAAAGAAAAAGACCATTAAACGAAAATACTAGATATATTCAGAGAATAATATCTAGTCATTGGACTTTAAGATGCACAGAGGGCTAGGCATGTAGGTTCCGTTCAGAGTACATAGGACTTAACTTGTATGCTTAGTTATGATGCTATTGAAGACTATTGAAGAACCAAGTTTTGTGATGTGAATTCAAATGATAAAAAATGGAATTCATTTTCTCTTTTAGAGAGGAGAAATTCACCAAACCCAGGTGTTCATTTCACATGGCTTACTTTGATTAAATGACACACTTTTAAAGAAGGGAGTAACAGTGCGATTTTATCCTTATTTCTTCTATTACTTTTAAGTAAATTTTTGTTACAGCAACTTTTGTTCCTGTACTTTAAAATGAATTTTAGAAACATAGAATAGATTTGTTTTGAAAAATTTATACATCTTGTGAAGGAACCATGCTAGTTTTTGTGGGGGGGAGCATGTTCATTGCAATATTTGAAAATACCTGAGTAGGGGAAGCACTATAAACACATACAAATTAAATAAATAATGTTATAAATCCCTGGAGATACAGAAATTTGTAATGAGAAAATTTTAAGTTTAAAATCACATTTTAAAAATTATTATTTTTATATTTATTTAAGATAACCAGATGAATAAAGAGGATGAAGATTGTAGATGAGGTTTTTTTTTTTTTCTAACCAGGATTCTCTCTGAAATGCTAACTTGTTACTATATTATTGTACTGTAGTAATAATCAGGACAGACCATGTGGGAACCAAGACCATCTTTCAAGGGATATATCATAGAACAGAACCTATAGTACTTTCTTTCTCCTAAATTAAAGTGAATAATTAGCATAGCAAGATTCATATACGGTAATTGGTTATGGGGATTAGGCTATCTGTGTCATTATGAATGACTTTATACACATAAACCTCAAAATTCTTGACATAATTAATATTTAATTATTTTTTAATAATGTTGAGTTTTATTTTTTAATCTTTATTTATTTTATTTATTTTATATGTAGTGCTGAGGGTTAAGCCCAGTGCCTCAAATGTGCTTAGACAAGTGCTCTCCTTCAACCCCAGTCCCTTATTTTGTTATTTTTATTCTGGTACACTTACATTTAAACATATTTAGTAGTTTTATTATATAAAATGAAACTAAAACAAAATGGATACAGAATATGAAAAAGAATTAACAAATGTCAAAAATGTCCTTAATGCTATGTAGAATTAAAATCCATACAGGGAAAAACAATCAAATGTCATCATTGAGTAAGTTCAGTATGGGAAGATAGCATTTCCAATGTATTATTCTCAATGAAATAAAGAGGCCTGCTGTTTTCATTAACTGAGAAGTCATTTCAGTGATTGTGTTTACCTACTTTTAAATGTGGCACAATGATCTATTTTGAAAACTTAATTTATGGCAGAATGGCCTTTGCTGTAATGTTTATGTTTGACTTTAATGCATTCCTTTAATTTCTGTTGTATTTTTGATTTGCAGATTGCTCAGGGAACAGTCACAAACATGGAAGAAGCAGTGAAGTGGATAAGTTACACTTACCTTTATGTACGGATGAGAGCAAATCCATTAGTGTATGGCATCAGTCACAAAGTTTATCAGGTAGAAAACTCAAACTCGTTTATTAAAAAAAAAAAAACACTCAAGCCTTCTTTTTAGTTTTGTAATCCAAAATTGACTTGAATGTAATATAAAACTTGAATGAAGGAGCTTGTGGCTCAGTGGTAGAGTGCTTGCCTAGCATGTGTAAGGCACTGGGTTTAATTCTCAGCACCACATATAAATAAATGAATAAAATAAAGGTACATCAACAGTGAAAAAATAAACAGAAAAGATGAATGCAATATATAAAATTATTTTGAAACCTATGGTACTGCTGATAACACACTGTAGGCCACACACTGCAATGGGTTGAGCCCTACATTGTAGGCATGAACCCTGTGATAAATACTAAAACATATTTTATGTTATGAATGGGACAAAAAAGATGACTCTCTTGTGTCCTATAAATTAAGAAAATAATGCAATGGTCATCAGTAAAAGGATATGAAAACTTGGGCTTCAACCTAAGCACAGGGTTCTGTACCACTGACAGTCTACCTGAAAGAAGGAATTACAGAATGCAACTGGTGTTCAATGAGGTTTCCATAATATACTTAAAGAAGGATTTGGAAGGCTTTGTGAGGGCTATTAGAGACAGCTTCCATGGATCACTTCTGCTGCCTCAAAAGGAAAGTCGTGGTCATTTGGCCAAATAAAGAAATCCTTCCAAATCTGTTTTTTTTTTCAGTTGTAAAGGGACACAATACCATTATTTTTATTTAATTATTTACTTTATGTGGTACTGAGGATCAAACCCAGTGCCACAGGTGCCATGCAAGTGCTCCAACACAGAGCCACAATCCCAGCCTCTCCAAACATATTTTTCCCCCTGTGGAACACTATTAATTGGGAATATCTCTACAAATGGAAAAAACAAAGTGTAAAAATAAATCACTCTGCACATAGACTTTTCTGACCTTGAATACTGCCTTTTCCACACATCAAAATATATTTTATGTAAAACACCAGCCAAAAAAAAGAATTCATGTCATTAAATGAGGTTTGATAGTTAAACATAATATGCAAAACACACTAAAAATTATAAAAATGTAAGATTAAACACTGAAGTGAAAAACAGTGAATAAAGAAATTTGCCAAAAAAAGAGCATTGTTGAGAGCTTGATGATATATGCAAACCTCAAGGTAGAGCTGTTAAGCATCAGAAAGAGAGGGGTGTGGGTTGGCAGATATCGAGAAGAAATTGCAAGAGAAAATTAAGTTATCACATTGTACACAATGACAACAGAAGTACTGAAAATAAAAGCAGGGGCTGGGGATGTGGCTCAAGCGGTAGCGCGCTCGCCTGGAATGCGTGCGGCCCGGGTTCGATCCTCAGCACCACATACAAACAAAGATGTTGTGTCCGCCGATAAGTAAAAAATAAATATTAAAATTCTCTCTACCTCTCTCTCTTTAAAAAAAAAAGAAAATAAAAGCATAGAGTACCTGCTACAGAATGCTATGAAAACAAACACAAAGTGAAATGAGTTTTAAGAAATTATTAAGCAAATATATATATATATATATATATATATATATATAGAGAGAGAGAGAGAGAGAGAGAGAGAGAGAGAGAGAGAGAGAGAGAGAGACAGAGAGAGAGAGAGAGAGAGAGAGAGAGAGAGAGACAGAGACAGAGAAAGACAGACATATCTGCACAAAGCTTGACAGATAGTTCTTTGGATATATATAATGTAGTTATTGGAAAGGACAAAATACCAAATTCAACAGAGGAAAAACAACAACAACAAATCAAAACTAAAGGAAATCTGAAACTACAGGGAAAAAGGGATACTGTTTTCAGGATATATTGCCAAAAAAGTGAAGAAGGTTTGGGACACTCTAAATTACTTCATAATAAAAAATGAACTTCCAAGATACACAAACTTTAAAGTTCACAATTATAAACATGTAGCAATCAACAAGAAAAAATGAAGATTAATCCAAAATTCCCCATAAATATACAAAACTAAAAAAAAAACTCCAGAAAAGCCTATGTATTTTTCCTGTGAGGAAACTAACTTTTTTTGGTTTTTACTCAGACTGTCATTTACTTATAAAAAAAACCTTTATATATTGTTCATTGATAAACACAAAGAGAACTTACTCTTAGATGTCCTTAAAGACACTACTGGATGACAGGCTATCATGAGTTGCTGTACTTCAGTCACATTCTTACGGTCCATTTCTAATTATTTTTCTCTTTCTACTTATACCACATTCCTTACTTCAGTGAAGTCCAAAAGGGTATGATCATCTTCTTCCAAAGTCCTGTTAATGTTGATATTTTTACCTCATCCAATGAGTCACTAATAATAACATCTAGAATGTGAATTGTTTCTAGAATCTTTTCAATTTACTTGGCCCAGATCCATCAGAAAAATCAATATGGCTGCTACAGAATTACAAAATGTATTTCTTAAACATCAGTTCCTGGCAATTGAAATTGCTGCTTGATCCATGCATTGCAGAATGGATATCTTGATAGCAGATATCCAAAGAAATACTTTCGTTGTGCAACTTTATCATAGCTCTTGGGAATCTTCCTTTTTGAACAGTAAGTACCAACAGAGAACTTAACATCTTTAAAGAATCATAAACAAACGTGTTGTCATCCAAAGTTGTTCCATTTACAAAAGCTAACCAAGTAATATTTAATATAATTCTTAAAGACCCTAGGATTTTTGGAATGATAAATCAATATTATCTTCAACTTAAAGACACCAGCTGTTTTAGCCCCAACAAGATTTAAGTTCGAAGTCAGACATTAACTTCTCTTTATCTATGAAATCCCTAGATGGCATTTTCTTCCAATAGAAGGTTGATTTGTCTACATTTAAAAGCTGTTGTTTATTGTAGCCACCTTCATCAATTATCTTAGCTAGATCTTCTGGACAACTTGCTGGAAAATCCGTATTAGCACTCACTGCTTCACATTGGACTTTGAAATGGCTTCTTTCCTAAACTCTCATTAGTCAACCTGTGATATCTTTGAATTTTATCTGAAGCTTCCTCAAAATCAGCTCTCATAGAATTGAAAAGAATTAAATCCTTGCTCTGGATTAGGTTTTAGCTTAAGGGATAATGGTACTGATAAACTTGCTTGATTCAAGGTTGTCACAAACCTTTAATCTATAAAACATCACAATGTATTTGAGGCCCAATAAAGAGAAAGCACAATAAAGTGAGCTATGCTTGTATACATCAACAAATTTAATATGTGTACATGTCAAAATACTTGCACACAATAAAAAATTCACCTTCATAAGAATTTTTAGGTTTGTAATTTTGATAGGCATTAATCATATTTCTAAACTCACATGTGAAATTGACAGTATCCTCATATCTTAAATAGCATAACAATAATAATGTATTTTCAAGGATTTTTATCTTTGCTATTGTGACTGATAAAATATGGTACTTAACTTAATTTTCATGTTCTTTATGTTAAATAAATTTAAATAAATTTTAATATTTTATATTTTTCATTCTGTTAATTACCTGCATATATTGTTCATTAATGTAAGGGTCAGTTTTGCTAGAATTTGGGAATTAACTTGTAGGAGATCCTTATAAAAGGTACTTTAACCAAAATAAAATAATGTAATTTAAAAGTTTCATTTATTACTTAACTGTTACCTGAATACATTTCCTATTTACAAAATAAGAGACAAACATTTTGTGATTCTTGGGTTCTGATATACATATTGATTTGTAAGGCTCAAATGTAACATCAAATTCTAATTTTAGTTTTCTGGTCTTTCCCAGTTTTTCTTCATATTTTTATTTTTTTTAACACAGTTTATTAACTTGTTGGTGTCAGTATTTAAAATGCTGGAACTGTGCAATAAGTTTAAGTATTTACTAAATTTTATCTTCACACATTATTTTCATTCATTTCAGAACAATTCTGCTTATCCTGAATTATTTTTCAATTCATTTTAGAATAAGTTTATTATATTCATAATATTTTCCCAGTTGTATGTTTGTTTGTCCTTCTTCTTCTCCTCATCCTCCTCATCCTTCATTTTCTTCTTTTTTCTTTATGTATTTATTTGTTTTTGTGGTACTGGGGTTGAACCAGAGGACATTCTACCACTGAGCTATATATCTCCAGCACTATTTATTTTTCATTGCAAGACTAAGTTGTCCAGGTGGAGCTCAAACTTGCGATCCTTCTGCCGCAAACTCTTGAATGTGCACTACCAAGCCTGGCTTCTTCTTTTACTGTTATTTCAGTGTTTTCTATTCAGTGTGATTCTGGTTTTGGAGACAAATGATAAAGAGATTGGGGAGATATTATCCCACATTTATAGTTTATTGACTTCTTATAGCAAATAAAAAGTAATAACATTAGGATCATTTTGGGCATCTACAAATGTAATTAGGTTTTTATTCATAATGACTGGAAAATATATGAATCTGGTATATTATGTTTATAAATCATGAGTTTTTCAATGTTTTGAATAGGTAATATTAGTGCTTGTTAAGAAATTGGTGCAGAACCGAATCACTCGAACACATTGAAGCTAAGCAGAAGCAAGCTTATTGTCAGGAGAATCTAACAGACTGCCTCTACAGTGAGAACAAAAGCAGATGTCCTCTAAGACAAACAGAATCTAGGATATGCATTGGGGGTGGGCTTAGTCCTTGCTATTGCAAGTTGAGAGCAAGCTTTTAACCTTTTTGTAGAAAAGTAGTAAAATAATTATTTTTATTTTAAAAGTAATTTTTTTGTAGTTGTAGATGGACACAATAGCTTATTTATTTATTTATTTGTGGTGCTGAGGATAGAACACATTGCCTCACACATGCCAGGCAGGTGCTCTACCACTGAGCTATAACACCCCCTAATAGAACCTTTTTGTGTTTTACAGTAGTAATGCTTAGATAGATTAAGCTCTCATCAACTTAAAAAATACATTTAAATTTATCCCAGTGTAAAAGTAACATGAAATTTTGTAGATCTTATTGATGACAGGTTTAATTTAAGAACATTAAATGGCATAAATAAATTTCCAATAAAATATTTTATCCTTATAATTTTAAAATTATTTTAAAATTATACATCAATTTGGTATAATATTTTTTTCCTAATCTTTTCCCCTAAAGATTTGTACATCTGGAATATATGAATACATTTAATGTATAAAGAAGAGCAATAGCATTACATTTACATTGATGTACTTATATTAATAAAGTTTAGCTTTTAAAGAAAAATTTAGATCCTACAACAGTACAAAATTTTTAAATAATAGTCATCATTTGATCATAATTTTAGAAACCTCAAGACTAGTTGCTTTAAAGAATAAAACTTAATAGCACAATGTTAAGAGTAAAATTAATGTTTTGAGAAATCTTGGTCATTTTACTAATTATATTAAATCCAAGGTCAAAAGGTTAATGTACTAATATAAATAAAGGACATTAATATCTTGAACCTAGGAAGAAACCTCAAATAGCATTAATTGATTAAAATAATTTATATATATATATATATATATATATATATATATATATATATATATATATATATTATTTTTTTCAACTTAGTTGCACATCACCTTGTTGAAATTCGCTCAAAGTGTAGTCCTAGGGGGAAAAATATATAGCCGTTAATTGCTGCAGTCTCTGGCTGGGCACAAATCATGAGTCTCCACACAGCTTGTAGATTCAAACAGCAATTCTTTATTCCCGAATTCACACCAGCCGTCTACAAACACGTTCTGGGGGAATCCTCGTTTCTGCCCAAATCCACTCTCTGCCCAAATCCACTCTCTGCCCAAATCCACTCCACATGGACTTCTGTCTCCCAAAATATACTGTCTGACCCTAAGAACTCAAGAGGAACTCAGCAGCAGGATACACCCTATTCTAAAGGGGGAACACTCTAATCTCCTATTATGCTAAACTGCCCTATTCTAAAGGGGGAACACCCTAATCTCCTATTATGCTAAACCGCCCTGGTCCTTGAGCAAGGTCACCTTTCAGAAATCCTTCCACTAGACAGCATGGGAGTAAGCTGGCAAGGAGATTGTCATACCTACTTAGCTGATGGCTCCCAGCATCTCCCCCCTTCTGATTAATTAAACAACAAGTAATGTGGCTTAAGGACTGTGCCTGGTAGGTTGTCCAGTTCAACATATGGTTCTTACCCGTCATTGGAAAACTGACCGTTAGGCGTCAGCCTCCTGTCTTAGGTTGATACCACTGCAACTGGATCATACCCGTCACTGACTACCGGTCCAGCATACAGCCATACTTGTGGATAGGTCTATGCACCAGTGGGGGGGTGAGGTTCTTTGCCTCACCTCTGTTGGCCCCCAAATTTGGCCTTGGTGCCAGTGGGGGAGTGAGGTTAATGTGGCTTAAGGACCGTGCCTGGTAGGTTGTCCAATTCAACATATGGTTCTTACCCGTCATCGGAAAACTGATCTTTAGGCAACTGACCTTTAGGCGTCAGCCTCCTGTCTTAGGTTGATACCACTGCAATTGGATCATACCCATCACTGACTACTGGTCCAGCATATAGCCATGGGCCCCCAAATTTAGACCATCACTAGTAGAAGGGAGGAGGATACAGAAATGCCAGGACACCAAGCCAATTGACAGTTCCTTTGGAAAAATTGCATCATTGGTGACACCTTCAGCAAAGATATGCCAGCATTACCACAATTAACATGTGGTGCACTGGCAAGGAAATAAAAATTGCATCACTGGTGACACCATCAGCAAAGATATGCCAGCATTACCACAATTAGCTGCACTAAACGTAGTTACATAGTCCAGGCAAGTTCTGCAAGCAGTTCAAAGTGGAGGAATTTATCAATATGTCCGTCTCCTCCCAAAGTCCGTTGCCTCCCAAAGTAAGTTGACTCCTTGATTGAGCATACTTGTTGAGTTATATTCATTGGGATGAAGATAGGAATTCTAGCAATGATGCTAAAAAGACATTATCCTGAAAAGAATTATTAAATATAATGAAAAGGAAAGGTGAAAGTAAACAAACAGATCTGTTAACCTCCTTAAAAAGCAATCCTTAACAGCTGTTTACCTGATTTAAATTAGTAAACAAGCAGATCTGTTAACCACCTTTAAAAACAATCTTTAACAGCTGTTTACCTAATTTAAATTAAGCCATTTAAATCACGTGAATAAAAAATAATTTGGATCCATTTTCTCATGAGCGCTCCTTATATATGAAATACGCACACACAGACATACAACACAAAACACAAATGTGCAAACAAACGTACAACACATAAGATAATAATAAAGGCCTTGTAGCTTTACCTAGGTGAAATCTCCATTGCAATGTTTAAAAATTCCACAGTCAAAAAAATAAAACTGATCAGAAAAACATTAACCTAGGTTTGTATGAGCTCAAAAAATAAAAATAGAGCCTTATGATGTGGAAAAATGCAATAATAAAATAGATATTGAAAAAAGCATCCTGGTTAATCACAGTCACAAATGTAAGAATGGCCAAGCTGGAGTTCTGGATATCAGCTGTTATGGATTTGAGTCAAATCATCTTCTTTTCGATCTGTAGAAATCGTTTTGGTTAGTCTTTCTGGAATCCAAATCGGTTGCTGTTCTCCCTGTGGAAACACACAAACGGAGCCCCGACTCCAGACAATCACTGGGTAAGGACCTTTCCATTGTCCTGTTAGAATATCTTTCCAAAGAACTTTAGGCTTATGCACATTTTTTGGATACATATGCCTTTCCGCAGCACTAAGTCCTGATGAATCCAAATTTAAAAAGTTTAGAGTAAAAAGCGTTATTTTAAGTTTATCTTTGGGGGATATATACCCCTTTCCAATTCCCTCTTTTTGCTTTAATAAGTACGTTTTAATAGTTTGATGAGCTCGTTCAACTATGCCTTGTCCCTGTGGATTGTATGGAATTCCTGTTATATGAGTAATACCAAATGATGAGCAAAATTGTTTAAAAGAGGTAGAGGTATAGCCAGGACCATTATCAGTTTTTAACTGTTTAGGAACACCCACAGTGGCAAAATTTTGTAAGCAATGAGCTATAACATCTTTAGTTTTTTCTCCAGCATGAAGGGAGCCCATCAAAAATCCGGAAGAAGTATCAACTGTAACATGTAAATATTTTAATTTTCCAAATTCTGGCAAGTGTGTGATGTCCATCTGCCAAATATGGTTAGGTATCAGTCCTCTAGGATTGACTCCAAGATTAACTTGTGGTAAAAAGGTCACACAATTTTGACATTGTTTTATTATATGTCTGGCTTGTTCCTTAGTTATTTTAAAACGCTTTTGTAAAGTATTAGCATTAACATGGAATTTTTTATGAAAATTCGTAGCTTCTTCTAGTGTAGAGAAAATATGTATGTCATGTGTAGTTTTATCTGCTAAATCATTGCCCAAACTAAGGGTTCCAGGCAATCCTGTACGTGCTCTAATATGTCCTATAAAGAATGGATCTTTTCTGTCCTAGATTAGACTTTGTATAGTGGAAAACAAAGAGAAAACAGTAGAAGAAGGGGAAATCCTACCAGCATCTTCAAGAGATACTATAGCATTAACTACATACTGACTATCAGAAAATAAATTAAATACAGAATCTTTAAACATTAAAAAGGCTTGTAATACTGCATTAAGCTCTACCTTTTGAGCTGATTGTTTGGGTACTAAAAATGTAAAAGTTTGATCAGGGGTAACTACTGCTGCTGTACCATTATTTGACCCATCAGTGAATATATTTGGAGCATTCATGATAGGGGTTTTTCTTGTCATTTTTGGAAAAACTACAGGATGCTTAGACCAAAAAGACAACAAAGGATTAGATGGTAAGTGATTATCAAATGAAACATTAGATTTACACATGATTATTGCCCAAGTATTTAACTCATTAGCTAACTCATAGTATATGGAGTAATAATTTTATTGGGAGAAGTTCCAAACACTCCCTTACCTGCTTTTATTCCTTTGAGTATTAATTGTCCTACAGCCTCAGGATACCTAGTAAGAATAGTGTTAGGAGAATAACAAAATACTCCTGTAGGAATATTTTTTTTTGGTAGTACAATAAATAATAAAGGCAAACTTATATCAATTCTATCCAAATGTATATTTTCCATATATGTTTCAATAATTTTCAATGCCTTTCTTGCTTTAGGAGTTAACATGCGAGGTGAGTTTGGATCTGATGGACCTTTTAGAATATCAAATAAAGGTCCCAACTCTCCTGTTGGTATGCCTAGATAAGGCCTTATCCAATTTATGTCTCCCAATAACTTTTGAAAGTCGTTAAGTGACTTGAGTTGATCTACTCGTATTTGAATTTTTGGTGGACGGACCATGGTTGAGGATAATAGAAGTCCTAAATAATTAATTGGAAAATTTAATTGTACTTTATCTATTGCTATCTCTAGATTATAATTTTCTAATAAGTTTGTAAGTGTGGCATAACATTCCAGCAATATGTTTTTATCTTTATGTGCTAATAATACATCATCCATATAGTGAAATATTTGTAGTTCAGGATTTTGATTTCTAAGCGGCTGGATTGCTTTATTAACATATATTTGACACATAGTTGGACTGTTAGCCATCCCTTGAGGGAGTACTTTCCATTCATATCTCTGATCAGGACCTTCATGATTCAATGCAGGGATAGTAAATGCAAAATGTGGACTATCCTCGGGATGAATTGGAATTGAAAAAAAAAAACAATGTTTAATATCTATGGCTAAAACATGCCAGGTTTTTGGCAAAGCAGACAATTGAGGAATCCCTGATTGAGCAGGTCCCATAATAACCATCTCATTAATGGCTCTTAAATCTTGCAATAATCTCCATTTACCAGATTTCTTTTTAATGACAAAAATGGGAGTATTATGGGGAGATATGGAAGGTTGTATATGTCCTTCCGCTAATTGTTGTTTGACCAGATCATGGGCTACTTGTATCTTTTCCTTAGTCAGGGGCCACTGAGGAACCCACACTGGTCTTTCTGATTTCCAAGTAATTTTTATTGTCTCAGTGGCCCTTTCTGAAAATCCAACCCATGTCTGTCTGTTCCTTGATCTATTTGAATTGGTGCTGTTATACCTTGTCCATGTTTTCCTAATCTTTTTTCTTTCCTAAAACCTTGTCTAGCCCTAGTAGTGGGCGCATTAGGATTGATGTTATTTGTTAACGTCAAACCTAATTGATCTAGGACATCTCGTCCCCATAAATTTATAGGAAGATGATCCAATACATATGGCTGTATAGTTCCCTCACATCCTTCAGGATCCTTCCAATCTAATACCATTGCACTTCTATGGGGATTAGTTGCCACTCCTAGGCCTCCAAGCGTTTGAGTGGCTTGTTGTAATGGCCAATGTTTTGGCCATTCCTTACTAGATATGATGCTAAGGTCTGCACCTGTGTCCAGTAGCCCATTAAAGTTGTGTCCTTGAATATTTAGTTTTAACGTTGGGCGAGAATCTAAATTTAAAGACAACATAGCCCAATCTACACCTGTGGAGCCTAATCCCCTGGAACCTCTTTTTACACTATGACTAGAAAATTTATTATGTAGGCTGGGTATTATTAACAACTGTGCTATTCTATCTCCAGGTGAAATTACTGATATACCTCTTGGAGAACTAGCTATAATTTTTATTTCACCTACATAATCGGGATCAATTACCCCAGGACTTATCATAAGTCCTTTTAATGTAGATGAACTATGTCCCAATAATAAGCCTACTGTCCCTTGGGGAAGAGGTCCTTTTATTCCTGAAGGAATGATTTGAACTCCCATCTCTGGAGTTAGTACTGCTCTGGCAGAGGCGCAGATGTCCAACCCTGCGCTCCCTCGGGTTTGTCTGATGAGGGATTTAATGGACAATGTGTCCTGGGCACTACTCTGATGGTGTTGCTGGGTTCCTCCACTGCCCCGTATATTTGTGGTTGTGGGCCCCGGAGCATTGGGCCCCCTTGTCCGTTTTTTGGCAATGGAGCCTGATGTCTTTCTCCACGATATCGTGGGTAAATACCTGGTCCTTGTCCGTTTTTTGATAAGGGAGTACCTTCTATGGTAGTTTGAGAACGGCATTCATTAGCCCAATGTCTCCCTCTACGGCTTCGTGGGCAAATACCCGGTATTCTATTTCTTTGATACCTAGTTTTGTTAAATCCTCCTCCTATGGGGCAACTCCTTTTAAAATGTCCTGTTTGTTCACAATCATAGCATGTTTTTGGCCTGGCATCTAAAGCCTGTTGTACTGCAGCTGCCAAGACTTGCCCTTGTTCATTAATATCTCTACATAATTTAATATATGTGTTTAAATCTTCATGTCTCCATGGTCTAATAACCTCTCTGCAGCAACGATTTGCTTGGTCATAAGCCAGTTGTTTTATTAATGGCATTGCTTGTTCCGTATCCCCAAATATTTTGGCAGCTGTTTGAATTAGCCTATCTACAAAGTCAGCGTAAGGTTCATTAGCTCTCTGTATTACCTTAGATAGCTGACCTTGTAAATCTCCATGTCCTTGTAAAGTCTTCCATGCCCTAACTGCGTCTGCAGCAATTTGTGCATATATAGCAGGATCATATTCAATTTGTTGCCGCTGACCCTCATAAGGTCCTTTCCCTAGCAACATTTCTAGATTTCTTTGAGGGTAACCGGCTGCTGCATTTTGCCTAGCTGTCTCTGCACAAAATTCCTCATTGGCAACCTTCCATAACAAATATTGTCCTCCATTTAGCACAGATTTACACATACTAGCCCAATCTGCTGGCGTCATGTCCAAGTTAGTAAAGGACTCGACCATGCTCACCGTGAAGGGAGCTTGGGGACCATAGGTTGTTACAGCCTCTTTTAACTGCTTCACTGTTTTAAAATCTAAAGCACGGTGAATTCGCTGCACTCCTGCCTGCTCAAGTACAGGGCATGCTAATCTTCAAGGTCCTGTCTCAGGATCCCAGTTATCAACTACAGGGTTTGAGGGCCACTCAGCTGTCTCTATCAGTGGGGCTGTTGGTTGAATTAAACCCTCTTGTGATAAAACGGAGTTAGTAACAGCCTCCTGTTGTGGCCTTTTTTCCTAACAACCTCTTTTCCTTTAAATTTTCTTTCTCTGTCTGACTAGCTCGAGAGACCTTCTCTTTTGCTTGATCTAAAATGTCTTTCTCTATGTTCTGAACCTCTAACAATTTACTTAACATCTTTTCAGTTTGTTTTAATCTACTATAAAGATAACGCAACCCAATAAGAAAACACAAAACAAAACCGAAACTGAATGAAGCAAAAACGGAATAAAAAATCGTTGTATCAATTTTCTCTTCCTCAGGGCCAACAAACTTCAAGCCTTTAGTCAACCATTTTTTCCAGTTTGCCTGAGAAATTTCTAGGGATAGGCAGCTTGAAAGAAAAACAAAATAAATCAAAAGAAGAACACATTGTTTTTTGAAATGGTCACCCATTCTCTCGCCTTCCCTCAGGGGCGAGCAATTTCACTTACCCCCAAGCTTCAGGTGTTCCACGTACGAGCCACCAAATGCCGCAGTCTCTGGCTGGGCACAAATCACGAGTCTCCACACAGCTTGTAGATTCAAACAGCAATTCTTTATTCCCGAATTCACACCGGCCGTCTACAAACACGTTCTGGGGGAATCCACGTTCTCTGCCCAAATCCACTCTCTGCCCAAATCCACTCTCTGCCCAAATCCACTCTCTGCCCAAATCCACTCCACATGGACTTCTGTCTCCCAAAATATACTGTCTGACCCTAAGAACTCAAGAGGAACTCAGCAGCAGAATACACCCTATTCTAAAGGGGGAACACCCTAATCTCTTATTATGCTAAACTGCCCTATTCTAAAGGGGGAACACCCTAATCTCCTATTATGCTAAACCGCCCTGGTCCTTGAGCAAGGTCACCTTTCAGAAGTCCTTCCACTAGACAGCATGGGAGTAAGCTGGCAAGAAGATTGTCATACCTACTTGGCTGATGGCTCCCAGCAGTTAATCATTTCAATTTTAATCATTTAAGTTTAGTAACATGAGAGAATCTCCAGTTAACTAATTTGGTTTAGCTATATTTAAGAATGATAAAGAGATAAAGAGGGGGTGAGTGAGAGGGAGAGGGAGAGGGAGAGAGAATTTTAAAGTTACTATGTTCCCATGCACAGGGAAGTAATTAAATACTTCTGGGCCTGTTGGCCTCTTGTGTCTTTAAAATCTCTTTAGAAGAGGAATGTTTGTCTCATGTTTGGCAATTTATCATTTCTCTAATTTGGGGTCTTTGGATGTATTAGGAGACATGGGAAACTGGCTGCACTGAGGGGAGGGGTATTTTTTTCAGTGGGCAACCAATTTGCCACTGTCTCCATTTTTTCACATTTGGGACAAGACTTGTTGAGGGCCTTGGGTTAGGGCAGGTTTTGCCCAGTGTCCAGTTCATCCACATTGGAAACAGGGCCCTGTGGGTATTTTGGAGGCTCTATAGAGTTGGATTGGGGCATAAGCCTTAGAAACTTTGTTTTGGTTTTGAATTTTTGAGGCTGGAGCTGAATTTGAATTTTATGATGTTTCACCTATTCATTTTTGGTTTCATCTGTCTGATTGTTAAAAATCTTGAAAGCTTTAGCTAAGAGTAGCTGCTGAGGAGACTCAGGACACTTCTCTAACAGTCTGAGTTCTTTGTGGATGTCAGGTGTATACCCGCAGACAAAATTAAAAGGTAGAAGGAGACTGCCATTAGGGTTGTTGACATCCAAATTTTTATAGTTGGTGATGTACTGAGTAATTCGGGTCAAAAATTGGTTGGGATTTTCATTAGGTAATTGGGTAATTCCTTTTATCTTTTCCCAATTTACCTGATTAGCAATAGTTTTTACTTGATCATTTATTTTTTTTGGGGGGGGGTCTAAAGGACAGATTATGGGGGAATGTAGGATTTATTTGTATCATGGAAGATGGAGGAATCTGTGTTCCTCCAATAGAAAAACTAGAGGTGGAGCTGTATATAGAGGCCCAGATAATCAATCGCTAGTAATAGTTTTTGGGTAAATATCCAATTATGAGGAGCAGTGATGGCTAGTCCTCCAGCCAGTAGGAGGGTAATAGACATTTTGAGACTCGAAATTGTGATTAGGAAAGCTAAAATCATGGGGGCTAATGGTTAGAAGAGTAAAGGAAAGAAATACAGGAGAGTGGAATTATGTAACTTCCTCAGGGGAGAAATCAGAAAGAGTGCCTTGAAGAAAGAGGGACTGGATCCCAAGGAGGACTTACATAAGGGAGCAGGATTGGCACGGAGGGTAAGAAGAATAGAGGGAATGATTAGAGCAGAGAAAAAGGGAAACTTGTATGCATGGATTTCCTTCCATTTATCCAAGTGCTGATAAGAGTTATAAAGATCCCTCAAAATGTTGGGATCGAAGGTGCCATTAGGTGGCAATTTGGATCAGATGATAAAAAGGCCCTGACTGAGTGGAAATTAGTGGTTGGGCCTTTAGATCTGGAGTCAAACAGAGGAAGACTTAGTGGGTGAAGAGGCAATAGAAAATTAAATCAGATGGGATTTTTGGATTGGGAGTTCACTGTGGTGAATTTTCTTTAGCTGGAGTGGCTAGAGGTAGGTATCCCAGGCTCTAGACCAAACCAGGAGGAGGAGGCATTCAGTGAAAAGGGTCAGCTGTACCCAATTCACTGGCCCCTGAACCAAAGCCTTTTTGAGACCCAGAAGGTAGTCAGATCACCTCATTCCCAATCACACCAAGGTATATGAAGCCCAAGGATGGGGCACGGGGAGGCAGTGTCTTGGTGGCTAGGATCAGGCTTCCTCCCCTGAGTAGGCAGCCCAAAACCAGAGGAATAGAAGCTCAGCAATGTCAAGAGTCTTGGTGGTGAGCTAAGACCTAAGTTAATTTGGAGGGTCCTGGATGTCCTTTAATTCATTTTGTACTCTGGATAGGAGACTTGTTTAAGGTGGGTAAGGGGAAAGCAAAGGTAAGTTTGTATCTAGAGGAATTTACCCAGTAATGAACAGGACCTAAGTCAACTCTGAGGGTCCTCATGCTGAGCTGGAACCTTGGGAGGAGGAGAGGGAAAGGGAAGGTCACGCTCCCAAATGAGGCCAGTGTGTGGACATGGGAGAGTGCTAGGTAGACAGAAGGGGTGTGAGGTGATTGTCCTGGGCCCTTGGTTTCAGGATCCCAAAACAGGATCCCAAAACAGCTCAGATCCTCTGGAGGGGAGAGCAAGGTCATTGAGAGACAAGTTCCTGGCCAGTGCACCAATGTTAGAAAACTGGCACAGGACTGAATCACTCCAACTCACCAAAGCTAAGTAGAAGCAAATTTATTGTCAGGAGAATCTGACAGACTGCCAGAGACAACAGTAGCAGATTTCCTCTAAGCCAAACTTTCATAAGTCAGAATCTAAGTTATGCATTGGAGGTGGGCTTAGCCTTTACTATTTGAAAGTGGAGAGCAAGCTTCAAAACCTCAGAAAACAAAAAGGGGAGGGGGCAGGAGGAGGAGGCACAATTCCACTAGTTCTTGGAATTGGCACCCCCTGTACATACTCAGAAAGCAGACTAATGTCTGTGAGCATTGTGGTTAGGGTGCAGGTGGGTGGGGGTGTCAGCTACTACCTGAGTGGAGTCTTGCAGGAAGGGGGAAG